>NW_028274816.1:50561687-50864718 GCF_037043125.1 Eumetopias jubatus
CGTGCCCTCTGCAGGGAGGCATGGGAGCTGGCCAGGGAAGCTTCCGCAAGCATAGTGGATCCTGGTGGCTCCCGAGCTGGAGAGGCAGGCCACCCCGGTGGGGCTTCAGAAAGCAGGCTCCCCTGGGCCACATTGACTGGTCCCCCTGCCCACAGGGAATGTGGTGAACGGCATGATTGCCCGGCAGATGGTGGACATGCTTGTGGAATCCTCATCCAACGTGGAGATGATCCTCAAGTTCTTCGACATGTTCCTGAAACTCAAGGACATCGTGGGCTCGGAGGCCTTCCAGGACTATGTCACCGATCCCCGTGGCCTCATCTCCAAGAAGGACTTCCAGAAGGTGGGTGCTAGAAGGCAGGTGGGTGGGGTGCCAAGTGGCAAGAGACTTCTCTGTGAGCCGCGGCTTCCTTACCTGTAAAATGGGGATGACACAGCCTTTGGGGTTGTTTTGAAGGCGAAATGCAGGCACACAGATGAGAACCTTTACTTCTGTTATCGTTATTCCTAGTCATAGTATTGTCATCATTATCAATAACAGTTATTCAGTTGATAAACATTTGCTGGCTTTCTCCTCTGTGCTGGGCCCTCTGCTGCTACCACGGACACAGCAATGACTGAGACAGACACGGTCCTGCCTTCATGGGCCTTATAGTCTAATGGGGAGGCAGTTCCTAATGACCCTTACAGGTCAAATAATAAGGCTTTTAGGAGGGAGGTGCAGGAACCAGCTTTATCCAGGAGCCCCCTCATCTGCCTCTGTCCATCCTCCCACCCCAGCTCTGCCCTCGCTCCCGACGGAACCCCAGGCATGTCACTCGGCTGCTCTGAGCCTCAGTCTCCTCCTCTGTGAAATGGGACTAGGGTAGTTACATTCACTGTCTCACATGACCGCGGTAAGGCAGACAGTGTGTGGGCCGTTCCTGGAACTCAGGGGCATTCAAGACATGCTTTCTACCATTATTCCTGCCAGATCGTTCCCCTCACCCTTTTGTTAACTGTTTCTTTTGAAATAACTTCTGACCTACAGAGAAGCTGCAAGAACAATACGTAGAATTCCTAATCACCTTTTCACCCCTATCACCCAAATGTTGACTTTTTACCACATTTGCTCTCTCATGATTCTCCTTTTCTTCTAAATAGTTCAGTGTGTATCTCCTGAGAACAAATTCATTCTCTCACATAACCACAGAACAATTATGCAAATCAAAAAATTAGCATCAGTATGACTCAGCTATCTACCGACCTTAATTCAGTTTTCACTCAGTGAAGAAATTGTTTTGCCTGCTAAGGACCCGATCCGGGGGTCAGGGACCACATTTAGACATCCTGTCTCTTTAGCCTCCTTCAATCCCGAAGCCTTCCTTGGTCTGTCTTTGTCCTTCATGACCTTGACATTTTTGAAAAATAGAGAGCAGTTCTTTAGACAGTGTTTCTGTCTTTGTCCTTCATGGCCTTGACATTTATGAAGAATAGAGACTGGTTTTTTAGAGAATGTTTCAGAATGTGGGTTTGCCCGAGTTTTTCCCGTGACTCGATTCGGGTTGTACATTTCCAGTAGGAGTATCGTAGGAGTGATGTGTCCTCAGTGCGTCTTTATCAGGAGGCATGTGATGTCGGTTCTTCCTATCACTGTTGGCTTTAGCTTGGCTCGCTTGGTTCAGGTGGTGTTACCAGGGTCTCCGCTGCAAAGGCGCCATCATTCCCTTAAATATCTTCTGAGGATGTGCTTTGTGACGATGTAAATACCTCTCGGGTTTGTGTCCATTGGTGATTCTGCCTGAAATGATGATTACTATGGTAGTTGACAGACAGTGGTTTTCTTTTGTTTTTCTTTTTTATTATTTTCTAAACCTTTTTTTTTTAAGAGCGGGGAGGGGGCAGGGGCAGAGGGAGAGAGAGAATCCCAAGCAGACTCCACACCAAGTGCAGAGCCCGACGTGGGGCTCAATCTCCCGACCCTGAGATCATGACCTGAACAGAAATCAAGAGTCCAACCCTTAACCGACTGAGCCACCCACGATCCCCAACAAATGGTGGTTTCCTAACTTCACCATACCCTTTGCCTTTATTAGGTACCATGTTGCTGTACCCGTCCGTCCATTTATTTTTATGTATCAGTGTAGACTCGTGCCTTCTTATGTTAATCTAGGAGTTGCAACCACTACTGCCCACTTAATAAACGTTGCAAAAACAGTTAAACGTTCAGCGTCTGCTGAGTTAAAAATTAAGTGTCCCCGGCCTCCCCGGTGTCCTGAGAGCCTCCCCGCGACTCTCGCCCTTCTCAGCCATGCCTCCCAAGGGCCGGCTACCTCCGGCTCCCTCCTTTCTCACCTCCCACCCCTTCCCTGACTCAGGGCTTGCTGGCTTTGGTCCCTGTCACTCTCCTGAAACTACCCTGACCAAGATGGTCTGTGACCTCTCCACCCCTGAATCTCTCCTCTGTTATCTTCTTAGCATTGGCCACTGTTGGCCATTTCCTCCCCTCCACGAAGCCTGCTTCCTGGGGTGTCTGTGGCACACACTCGTGGGATCCCCACCCTCCCTGCCAACCTCCCTTGGCCTCTTCTCTGCTGTTCTTGAGCCCTCCGCCTTCCAGAAGAGCTGAGAGTTACCATGTTCTCACTCCGTGCCAGGTCCTGTGTGTAAATGGATTAGGTCACATAGTCCTTACAGCAACCCTAAGTGGTAAGGACTATTTTTTATTCTCATTGACAGAAGAGTGGAAACTGAGGCATAGGTGTGTGAAGTGACATGCTCAGGGTCACACAGCTAGTAAGTGACAAAGCTGGGATTAGAACTCAGGCAGCCTGGCTCCAGAGTACACAGCCTCCAGACTCAACCATTGATCTAGTCCAATAAATAGTGAACATTCCCTGGGTTCCAGGCCCTGGCCAGAAGTCCCAGCCCTACTCTCTGAGCCTGGCAGGTTTAGGGAGAGAATCTCAATCAGCCAGGGAACCAAAAATCACCATGTAGGAGCTAAAATACACCACATTCATAACTTTTTTTTTATGTTATGTTAATCACCATACATTACATCATTAGTTTTGGATGTAGTGTTCCATGATTCATTGTTTGCGTATAACACCCAGTGCTCCATGCAGTATGTGCCCTCTCTAATACCCATCACCAGGCTAACCCATCCGCCCACCCCCCTCCCCTCTAGAACCCTCAGTTTGTTTCTCAGAGTCCATCGTCTCTTATGGTTCATCTTCCCCTCTGATTTCCCCGCCTTCATTTTTCCCCTCCTGCTATCTTCTTCTTTTTTTTTTTTTTTTAACATATAATGTATTATTTGTTTCAGAGGTACAGGTCTGTGATTCAACAGTCTTGCACAATTCACAGCGCTCACCATAGCACATACCCTCCCCAGTGTCTATCACCCAGCCCCCCCATCCCTCCCATCCCCCACCACTCCAGCAACCCTGTTTGTTTCCTGAGATTAAGAATTTCTCATATCAGTGAGGTCATATGATACATGTCTTTCTCTGATTGACTTATTTCGCTCACCATGACACCCTCCAGTTCCATCCACGTCGTTGCAAATGGCAAGATTTCGGGTTTTTTGATGGCTGCATAATATTCCATTGTGTATATATACCACATCTTCTTTAGCCATTCATCTGTTGATGGACATCTTGGCTCTTTCCACAGTTTGGCTATTGTGGACATTGCTGCTATAAACATTGGGGTGCACGTACCCCTTCAGATCCCTACATTTGTATCTTTGGGGTAAATACTCAGTAGAGTGCAGTTGCTAGGTCGTACGGTAGCTCTATTTTCAACTTTTTGAGGACCCTCCATACTGTTTTCCAGAGTGGCTGCACCAGCTTCATTCATAACTTTTAAATGATCCTTCTCAGAAAAGGAAAACCATCAACAAAATGAAAAGGCAGTTTATGGAATGGGAGAAAATATTTGCAAACCACAGATATGATAAGGGGCTAATATCCAGAACGTGCAAGGAACTGACACAACTCAACAGCAGCAACAACAACAACAACAAAAACCCAAATAACCTAATTTTTAAATGGACAGAGGACCTGAATAGATATTTTTCAGAAGACATACAAATGGCCAACAGGTACATGACGAGGTGCTCGAGGGGCGCCTGTGCAGCTCCGTCGGTTAGGTGTACAACTCTTGATCTCCACTCAGGTCTTGATCTCAGGGTCGTGAGTTCGAGCCCCATGTTGGGCTCTGCCCTAGGTGTGGAGCCTCCTTAAAAAATAAATAAATAAAAGGAAACAAAATGATTCTCTCGAAGAGATATCTGTGTTTCCGTGTTCATTAGAGCATTATTCACAGTAGGCGAGGTACGGAACTAACCTATGAATGTGATATATAAAGGATTATTATTCTGCCTTTAAAAAGAAGGAAATCGGGGTGCCTGGGTGGCTCAGTTGGTTGGGCGACTGCCTTCGGCTCAGGTCATGATCCTGGAGTCCCTGGATCAAGTCCCGCATCGGGCTCCCTGCTCAGCAGGGAGTCTGCTTCTCCCTCTGACCCTCCCCCCTCTCATGTGCTTTCTCTCTCTCATTCTCTCTCTCTCACAAATAAATAAAATCTTAAAAAAAATAAAAAAATAAAAAATAAAAAGAAGGAAATCTTGTCATTTGCAACAACATGGATGAACCGGGAGGGCATTATGCTAAGTGAAAAAAGCCAGAAACAGAAAGACAAATGGTTCATGGCATTACTTACATGTGGAATCTTCAAAAAAAAAAAAGAAAGAAACTGGTAGAAACAGAGAATAGAAAAGTGAGTGGTGTGAAGGGCTCGGGGGTGGAGGAAATAGGGAAAGGTTGGTAAATGGGTACGAACATTGAGTTATAAGATGAATTTTTAAAAATATTTTTATTTATTTATTTGAGAGAGAGAGAGCACATGAGATGGGGGGAGGGTCAGAGGGAGAAGCAAACCCCCCGCTGAGCAGGGAGCCCGATGTGGGACTCGATCCCGGGACTCCAGGATCATGACCTGAGCCGAAGGCAGTCGCCCAACCAGCTGAGCCACCCAGGCGCCCTATAAGATGAATTTAAAAATGAAATTGGTACAGATCTCTCCTGACTGTTCAGGGCTTCACACATAACAAGGTTTGATGTCATATACACATTTTATTGCTCAGTATCTCTGTGTCACAAAGTTACAATCTGTAACTTGAAAAGTGTGTTGGTTTTGTTTCCTAATAAAGAATACATTCACATGATTTAAACAGCAAAAATGTAACAGGGTATGAAGTGGGAAGTCTCACTCCCACTGCTTTCTCCGTCTGTATCCCCCCTCCCCCGACCTCCCCACTGCTGTGAGTAACATTAGTTTCCTTTGTATCCTTGCATCATTGCATCGATGTTGTTTTTCCCCCAGAATTTGTTATTTTCTTCCTTTCTTGCATAACAGGCAGTGAACTACATACACTGGTCTATATCACTTAATAATATATTCTGGAGATCAGAGAGTGACCTCATTCTTTCTCTACAGGTGCCCAGTATTTCATCTTATGTATATATTATGGTTTCTTTGATTATTCTTTGTTGACAGACACTTGCTTCGCTCCTAGTCTTTTGCTTTTACAACTCATGGACAGTTGTGCAAGTTGTGCACTGTACAAAGGTACAGTTGCTAGCACAGATATTGTAAATTTGTACTGCAAATTTCCAGCAGGTGGGAGTAAGTGTGCTGAGGAAGGCCCCATTTGGACCACTAGCAATGCTGGCTACAATGAATCCCCTCGTACATAATGTCATTCTTTATGTGTAGTTATATCTAAGAATATATAGTTCCAAAAGCAGGATTTCTGGGTTAAAGAGTAAGTGCATTTGTCATTTGGACAAATTTTGCCCTCTGTTTCTCCCTCTCATTAAGCAACACGTGAGAGTGCCTGTTCCCCACAGCCTCGCCACCAGCCCACACTGTCAAATATTTGGACTTTTGCCAATCTGATAGGTGAAAAACAATATTGCTGTGCAGTTTAAGTTCACATTCCTCCTGTTATGGGTGCAATGAAGCATATTTTTCTGTTATTTCTTTTGTATTACCTGTTCAGTGAACTGACTATGTCCTTGGCTTATCTCTCTATTGGGATGTTGGTATTTTTCTTCTTGATTTTTAAGAGCTCTTCATGTATTAGGCTGGTTATAACTTTGTTAGTGATAGGAGTTGCACCTGTTTTTCCTAGTTCACCATTTATCTTTTGACTTTGCTTATGGGGTTATCATATATTTCTTGGCCTTGCAGAATACTTTGGTTTTCATGTAGAAAATCACTTGAAATATCTTCTTTTTAATGAAATGGGTAATACAAGAATACATTCTTCTTGTAAAGAAACTCAGAACTTACTGCTATGGTTGAGATCACTTTTGGCCCCCACCCCCAATCCTGTTCTCATCCCACCTCTCCAAAGACCTCCCCTGACAGCCACTTTGTGTCTCTCCAGATGTTTACTTCTGGGAATCCC
The DNA here is from genome assembly GCF_037043125.1 of Eumetopias jubatus. Classification (NCBI taxonomy): domain Eukaryota; kingdom Metazoa; phylum Chordata; class Mammalia; order Carnivora; family Otariidae; genus Eumetopias; species Eumetopias jubatus. The sequence continues at coordinate 50,568,148 of NW_028274816.1, forward strand.
TGTTCATACATGCTGCATTTTAAAAGTATAGCATTGTTATCTGGTTTCCCAAGTTCTTTGTTGTTGACAGAGTTCACACTTTGCAAGGCATGTCTTCATTGATAAGTAAGTACTTTGCAGATTCCACCCAACATCTACTGCATTTTAGAAAGCCCTCTCTGGTCGCTGAAGACACATTTCAGGCTATTAACTTATTCTTGGTCAGTACTGTTTTGAGGTTTTCCCTATTTTTTTTTTTTTTTTTTTAGTCTGCAAATATTTTTGGGTGTATCTCATAAGTTCATCCATTTAAAATGTATAATTCAATGGGCTTTTTTGGCATATTCACAGAATTGTGCAACCATAACTACAATCTAATTTTAGAACATTTTAATCACCCCTTTAGCAGTCACTTCCCATTTACCACCCACCCCCCCACCCCCCCCCGCCCCAGGCCCCTGGCAACTGCTAATCTTTCTGTCTCTATAGATTTGCCTGTTCTGGACATTTCACATAAATGGAATTGTATAATGGATGGTCTTAAAAGACTTTTCTTTTGCGGCTCAGTCGGTTGGGCGTCTGCCTTCAGCTCAGGTCATGATCTCAGAGTCCTGGGATGGAGTCCCGTGTTGGGGGGGGGGGGTCCCTGCTCAGTGGGGAGTCTGCTTCTCCCTCTGCCCCTCCCCCTGCTTATGCTCTCTCTCTCTCTCAAATAAATGGATAAAATTTTTTAAAAAAGACTTTTATAAGGAAAATTACTTTTCCTTTTATAATAACAAACCATAATGTCATTTTCATTCCTAACCAAAAAGGGAATAAAAAACAAAACAAAAAATATCCACAATTTGTTAAGTCATCAAATATCTACTCAATGTTCACATTTCCAAATCTCATAAATATCGCATATACTTTAAGAAATGTTTTCTGGGGGCACCTGGGTGGTTCAGTCGATTAAGCAGCTGATACTTGATTTCGGCTCAGATCATGATCTCAGGGTCTGAGGATGGAGCCCTGCTTCGGGCTCTGTGCTCAGCATGGAGTCTGCTTCTCCCTCTCCCTCTGCTCCTCTCCCCCCCCATAAATAAATAAAATCTTTAATGAATTTCATTTATTTTTAAAGATTTATTTATTTAGTTACTTGTCAGAGAGAGAGAGCACAAGCAGGGGGAACAGCAGGCAGAGGGAGAAGCAGGCTCCTCGCTGAGCAGGGAGCCCCATGTGGGGCTCGATCCCAGGACCCTGGGATTATGACCTGAGCTGAAGGCAGATGCTTAATGATGAGCCACCCAGGTGCCCGGCAACTGGTTATTTCTTTAAACCGCCTTGTATCTACTGCTTCCCCTCCAGCACTTTTCCTTTTCCTTGTAGTTGATCTGCTGGAGACCCAGGTGTTTGGCCCTATAGAGGAGCACTCTCTGATAGAAATACAATGTGAGCAGGGCGCCTGGCTGGCTCAGTCGGTAGAACATGCAGCTCTTGATCTCGGGGTCGTGAGTTTGAGCCCCTGTTGGGGATAGAGTTTACTTTTTTAAAAAATTAAAAATACACTGTGGGCAACATGCATAATTTAAATGTTTCTAGTACCCCTGCTTTTAAAAAGCACAAAGATGCACGTGAGGTCATTTTCTTTTTTTAAAGTTTTTTATTTATTTGAGAGAGAGAGAATGGAGAGAGAGAGAGCACAAGAGGGAAGAGGGTCAGAGGGAGAAGCAGACTCCCTGCTGAGCAGGGAGCCCGATGCGGGACTCGATCCCGGGACTCCAGGATCATGACCCGAGCTGAAGGCAGTCGCCCAACCAACTGAGCCACCCAGGCGCCCGAGGTCATTTTCAACAGTGTATTTTATTTAACCTCATATAGCCAAAATACCATTTCAACATGTAATCAATATAAAAAACTCTTCCACATCTTACATTCTTTTTTTTCATGCTAAGTCTTTGAAATCCCACATGAAATCTCAGTTTGCACCTGCTGTGACTCAAGGGCTCAGCAGCTGCAAGTAGCCATTGGCTCTCACTGGGAAGTGTGTGTCCTGTTTGTAGAGTTTCCCACAGTTTCCATCCGGCTGAGGCAACCTCATTGTGTCATGTAGTGTGTTCCTCCTTCCCCCTGTGTTTCCTGTAAACTGAGACTTAGGTCAGAAGCCCATCAGATGCAGGTTTGGATCTGTTTGTTTTGTTGGCACATCCTCTGTGGAGCTGCCTACATTCACCAGGAGGCAAATCCTTTCCTGTTATCTCTCCCCTGCTGAGGTCAGCAGCTACTGATGTTTGACACCCAGACACATTAGTGCACTAGAGATTGCAGAATGACGCCATTCCCATTTTTGTTAATATTCTCATTTCTGAGGGGCCATTTATCAAGCATCGTATGGTTTCCTAAACACAAAGCTTCATAGGATTCCCAGACTCTTTACAAATATGTGTTTCACAACATGCTTTTTGGTTTCCTTATGGTTTAAAAGGCAAGGTCAGGATTTTTTAAAGGACTTTTTAATTTTCAAAAACTGTAACGAAGGGACAAAGTCTTCTCTGCTTTCAAGATGCTTAATTCACTTGACAGATGTGTCCTGAGCATCTACTGTGTGTAGCAGCAAGCAGAACAGACAGAGACCCCAGAGCAGATAGCCCAGTGGGAAGGGGCAGATGAAAATAACTAAAAAGCGGTACCTGGGGGGCTCAGTCAGTTAAGCGTCTAACTCTCTTGATTTCGGCTCAGGTCATGATCTCGGGGTTGTGAGGTTGAGCCCTGCAGCACTGGGCATGGAGCTTGCTTAAGAGTCTCTTTCTGCCCCTCCCCCTCCCTCTCTAAAAGAAAAGAACTAAACAAAATAATTTCAGGTTATAATCTGTAGTCTGAAGGAAGTGAGCGGAGTGGTGTGTGAGACAGCATGGGTGGAATAAGCCCTGTCAACTGGGTGGATGGGGGAGGCCTTTCCAGAAAAGAGCATCGAAGCTGAGAGCCGAAGCGTACCATGTGGAGGTGGTGGCATCCCAGATAAAGGCGACAGCAAGTCTCAATGCTGAAAGGTGGGAACCAGAGGGGTGGCAAGGGGGCCAGCCTGACTGGAGAGGGCTGTTGATGGGGAAAATGGAAGAGGTAAAGTGCAAGAGGGGAGGGAGGCAGCAGACGTGCAGGGCCTGCTTGGGTGCAAGGAAGACTCGAATTTTTAACCTGAATGAGATGGAACCAAGGGACGATTCTGAGCAGGGAGAGGTGTGTCCTTAGATGTTTATAGGGTCCCCTGGCTGTGTTGGGGGGAGCAGACTGGGGATAGAGGGGGAGCAGGGAGAACAGGGAAGAGGTTGCTGTGTGAGTCCAGGGGGAGAAAATGCGGGACCAAACCCAGGGTGGGCCCGTCGAGGGGGCAGATGTGCGTGGGTTCTGGATCTGTGAAAGCAGAGCTGACAGATTTGCTGATGAATCAGGTGTGGGTGGTGAGATAGAAAAGAGGAATCAAGGATGACTCAAAGGTTTTAGCTTAAGCAGCTGGGTGGGGAGCGATGCTATTCCTGAGATGGGTAAGGCAGTGGGAGGAGAGGTTTTGAAATCAAAAGTTCAGTTTGGACCATTTCCAGTTTAGGGTAGAGATCCACAAAAAGATGTCAGATAGGGACTTACTTCAGCTGTCAAGTGTCTGGATTCTGGGGAGAAGTTAAGGCTGAGATGTAAATTGGGCAATCCTTGGTGTGGGACAGTGTTCAGAGCCTTGGGCCTCGATGATATCTCCATGGAGGGTGTGTATCCCAAGAAAGGGGGCAGATTCCAGGCCTGGTGCCCCCAACCTTTAGAAGTCTGGAATAAAGGAGGACGCCAGTGTAGGAAGCTGATAGCAGTCAGAGAAAGAGGTATTTCAAAAGAAGGAGAGTGGGCAAATGGATGATGACAAAGAGAGACGCGCAGATCACAAGAGCAGAGTCCAAGGCTGAATGGAGGGGATGGAGTCCCAGGCCTCCCCATAGAGAGGGGGTCTTTTATGAGAGACAGTGACACACTGCATCATAAGTGGAGGAGGCAGGTCGGTGCAGCAAGGGTAGATGGTGAGGAGTTCCTGTGTGATTATGTCTCCACACTCTGTGGTTTCTAGAGCCCTTCATGATTTGCAAAGCATGTTACTCATTTAGAAAGCATTTTGCAAAGTTCTTGGCTACAAAGCACTTTTTAGAGCTACAAGATTTTGCTTCTGTTCATACCCCAGAGCAGCATTTCTCAGACTGCATGCTGCAATTCATCTGTGGGTCATGAAATTAATTCAGTGAAGTCATGCCCAGCATCTTTAAAAATAAAATGGAATCGAACAACTGCAGAGAGTGTTGCATAGTGAAAGTCAGAATTGTATCATGAGCCCCTTTCTCTGGAGTCACCCTACAAAATGCATTCTTACTGTGAGTGCAGTCAAAACATTTGAAAAACTGCTCTAGAGAACTTCTTGCAAAAAGAGCACAGGAGGTCAGCACCAGACTGTTCAATGAAAGTGTTGTCTGTAAAGTAAAAAACTGGAAACAACCTAAATGTCCATTATCAGGAGGATATATGGTGTTGCATTTATTAAAAATACTACACAGCAGTAAAAACGAATTCGTTTGATCCATATATCAACATGGATAGACCTTGAAAACATAGTTGAGTAGAAAAAGCAAGTTTCAAATTATATGATTATAATAGCAATTCTTTAAATAAAAAAAAATGTACAGGATACTATGTATTTTCATGAGAAAATGCCAGGATATAGGTAGTAGAAGTATTGAGACATGTTTAGAAGGATAGATCATCTCCAGGACAGTGGTTACTTTGGGAGAAGTTGGGGGTGGCATGGGGTGTGGTGTGGGACAAGAACGCACAGAAGGCTCCAATCATACCTGTAATGTTTTAGTTCTTAAATACATAGTATTTGAAAAATATGTCCGCATGAGCATTTAATTCTGGGGTGATGGGCATAGGACTGTTTGTTTCCAGTTGAAATTCGGGCCCTCCACCGTGTCAAGTGTCAATGATGTACTTGCTGGAAAGGGGTGGGGCAGCGGGCCTTGGGGGAGGTTTGGGGTAGGAGGAGACATGGATCAGTCAGGGGCCCTAGCGTGGAGGGGCTGTCCTGGAGGAGAGGGTAGTTACCTAACTTGGAGATAGAAGCAGCTGTTTGGGCAGGGCTGTAGGACTGACTTTTGAGGGAGAGACATGACCATCTCAGGGAAGAAGTCAGGGAGAGCAATGCCTCGGCTCCATTCTCTTCCAGTTCCCTGACTCCAACTAGACAGACCCTGCCTGCAGCCACAGGGACCCAGAGAGCCTCTGGGACAGACCATAGGAGCCATCAGGCGGGGAGGGTAGACCGCAGGCGTGCAGAGCACATGGAGAGCCTGGGGCAGCATTTCTTTACCATTCTACACAAGTGCTGAGTTTCATCAATTCCATCTTACCATCTCTGGAAAAGGGATGTATCTTACAGTGGATGGTGGCTCGGCTTTGTGGAAATGCAGCATTCTGGTATTTGATAGCTGGTACAGCCCTATCTGTGCCAACCTGCCGGGGTTTCAGCCTTGGGTGCTGGTTTTGATTCTGGAATTTTCTGTCTTTTCGAAAAATCCATAACCTTTTAAAAAAAGATTTTATTTATTTATTTGAGAGAGAGAGACACAGTGAGAGAGGGAACACAAGCAGGGGGAGTGGGAGAGGGAGAAGCAGGCTTCCCGCTGAGCAGGGAGCCCGATGTGGGGCTCGATCCCAGGACCCCGGGTTCATGACCTGAGCAGAAGGCAGACGCCTAACGACTGAGCCCCCCCAGGCGCCCCTCCATAACTGTTTTTAAGAAGAGCACCGCGGCTCCCCAGGGCCAGCTCAGCCCTGCCCACCCCCAAGCTATGACCTCTCTGACCTCTGCCGCTCACCCTTGCCCGCCCCCAGGCCATGGACAGCCAGAAGCAGTTCACGGGCCCCGAAATCCAGTTCCTGCTTTCCTGCTCCGAAGCGGACGAGAACGAGATGATCGACTGTGAGGAGTTCGCCAACCGCTTCCAGGAGCCAGCCCGCGACATCGGCTTCAACGTAGCCGTGCTGCTGACCAACCTGTCGGAGCACGTGCCCCACGACCCGCGCCTGCGCAACTTCCTCCAGCTGGCGGAGAGCATCCTCGAGTACTTCCGGCCCTACCTGGGCCGCATCGAGATCATGGGCGCCTCGCGCCGCATCGAGCGCATCTACTTCGAGATCTCGGAGACCAACCGCACCCAGTGGGAGATGCCCCAGGTTGGCCCGCCTGCGCACATGCATGCTCGCCTCCCCCGGCTCCAGCGCATGCTCCTTGCACGCTTGGACCCCACAGGGTCAGGTACCCGCTTTGTACAGCCGCTCTGCAGTCCCTGGGGGGCTCTTGCTCTGGCCATGCAAGTCCATGCCCACCCTTTTGCATCCATGCTATGGGCCCCGCGGTGCCCTTGCACGTCCCGGGGTCTCCCCTGCCCACTTCCTGCAGATTTAGCCCGGAGATGGATGGACACCCCTGGCACATACAGCCGCGTGTGCTGTCCCCACTGGCTGCTTGAACACCATGCCTGCCACTTGCACACTCAACGCTGGGAGCTCTAGTGTGTCCTTGTAATTCTGTTCACAGCCACGCGGTCGCGTAACGGAGCACGTTGGTTATACGTGGTTATGCACCGCTTGCTCATCTTCCCGGTAGCCCCTGGTGTGCCCTCTCTGAGCCCTGGCCTACTCATGCCCTCTCTTTCACACACTCACCTTGGACGCTCCGGGGCACCTAGTTATGCTGGCCTGCCCCTAACCAGTCACCACACGTGCCCCTAGTTGCTCTCTGAGGTCCCAGCACACGATGTCCACGTATTGGGGGTCCACGTGTGGGTGCACACCTCTTGTACACTCACCCTGAGGATACAGTCCTGGCACACTATATGGTTGTCCACCCCTCACTTACTCACCCCCTTGCATACCCTGTCTGGCATGCCCATGATCACCCGTGCACACTTGGATCACCCTCCATCGCACCCCCAAGAGCCCCCGAGTGTCCTCGGTACCGCGCCTATCCTTGGCCTGATGTGGCCTGTCTCGGCTTCTCAGGTGCCCTTACTCACTTGCCCCAAGGGCACACTCGTGTGGCTCCGGCAGGCCCCCAGCCCACCTCACACTTAGCTTGCATGGAGCTCCCATTCCCTATTCTCTTGCGCTTCCCTTACATTCATACTTCCCATTTGTTCCTTACCTGCACATTCCTCCCACATGGTCTTACACACCCTTTCCCATCTCACACTTGTAGCCCATGAGGCTTGCATTCCCATCACCCCCTCGACAACTGGACCCCTCATGTCTCCTCACTGACACCTGGCTCAAGCACACCTGGGCTCATGTCCCACACTGAACCCTGTCCTCATATTCTGGGCCTGACTGCACCGACTCCCAGGTCCCCCTTGCACACTCATGCCTGCCTCACGTGCACTGGTGCTATGAATTGTAGGCCCCTCCAGCACTAACACTCCCCTCCAGTTTGGGCCCCAGGCCCTTGCATGGCTGCCCTGTGTGCCCATGTCCACCATGGACACTTGAGCCCCACACGGTGGCATCTTTCCCACATCCTCCTATACCGCCACCCGATTCCCCCCTTAGTCCCTGGTGCCCACTCACAAGGCTCTTGCACGTCGGCCCCTTCACATACTCCATAGGGCCCCCCTCAAGATTTTGCACATTGACCTGTGTCCCTTGGGGCCTGATTGCATATTCTCCACCATCACCAATCTGGCATAAAAGTGGTTGCACCATCCTTGCACGCAGGATGTCTGCCACATCTCTTCACCTGCAGGAAGCCCCGGCTCACCACTGGCCCTTCACACTCTTGTACAAGCTGTGGGAGCTCCATCGCCCCAACCCCCGCCCCTCACATGCTCCCCACATGCACACTCTTTCTCTCAATTCCTCCAAACACCCAGTTCTGCCTGCTCACCCCCTCCCATTCCCACTGCCTCCTTCTGCCCGAGGCCATGTATGCAGGGTGGACCTCCAGCACTCTGCAGCCATATAATAACAGCGAGCACTATGTAGTATTCATTAGGCGCCGGGCACTGTTCTCATCTCTCAGCATCTCTGAACTCACTGAATCCTCACACCAATAACTGAGGTCCTATTATTATCCCCCAATTCGGAGGGGGGAAACCGAGGCCCAGAGAGTTAACGTCTAAATCAACCAGCTACTCAAGTGGCAGAATCGAGGTTGGAACGCAGACAGGCTGCCCGGCTGCGGGACCTTTGCCCTCCACCACTACGCTCCATCGCTCAAAGGAGCGAATAGCCTCGATTCTGGAGCCAGCTTTGTGGGGACTCCAATCCTCCAGCTGCCACCCCTCGGCGGCGGCACCCCGAGGACGTGACTTGCTAGGCCCTCCATTTCCCCAGCTGCGAAGTGGGGAGCCGAGCCCCTGGTCTAGGACCGATGGCGAGGATTCAGTGAGATCCCCGCTGTCACACGCGCGGGGCAGGGGCTCGGCGGCCCGCGCGCTCACCCCGTGGCGCCCCCGCCCCGCGCGCAGGTCAAGGAGTCCAAGCGCCAGTTCATCTTCGACGTGGTGAACGAGGGCGGCGAGTCCGAGAAGATGGAGCTCTTCGTGAGCTTCTGCGAGGACACCATCTTCGAGATGCAGATCGCCGCGCAGATCTCCGAGCCCGAGGGCGAGCCGGAGGAGGACGAGGACGACGGCGCGGCGGAGGCCGGCGCCGAGGGCGCGGAGGAGGGCGCGGCGGGGCCCGAGGGCGCGGCGGGGCCGGCGGCGGCGGGCGTGACGGCGCGCGCGTTGGCGGCGGCGGCCCGGGCGCTGCGCGGCCTCAGCTACCGCAGCCTGCGGCGGCGCGTGCGGCGGCTGCGGCGGCTCACGGCGCGCGAGGCGGCCGCGGCGGTGGCGGCGCTGCTCTGGGCGGCGGTGGCGCGCGCGGCGGGCGCGGGTGCGGGCGCGGCGGCGGGCGCGCTGCGCCTGCTCTGGGGCTCGCTCTTCGGCGGCGGCCTCGTGGAGGGCGCCAAGAAGGTGACGGTGACCGAGCTCCTGGCCGGCATGCCCGACCCCACGGGCGACGAGGTGCACGGCGAGCAGCCGACCGGGCCCGGCGGCGACGCGGACGTCGAGGGCGCGGGCGAGGGCGCGGGCGACGAGGCGGAGGGCGCGGGCGACGAGGAGGCGGCGGCGCACGAGGCCGGCCCGGGAGGCGCCGACGGGGCCGTGGCCGTGGCCGACGGGGGCCCCTTCCGGCCCGAAGGGGCGGGCGGCCTCGGAGACATGGGTGACACGACGCCCGCGGAGCCGCCCACGCCCGAGGGCTCCCCCATCATCAAGAGGAAGCTCGGGGTGAGAGGGCCCGCGGGGCGGGGGAGTTGCGGGGTTTTGGAGACTTCGGGCATAAGAGGGAGAACCGGACGGGGAGGGAGACTCCCAGAGACAGAGAGAGAGGGGAGAGAGCCCGAGAGGGAGGCCCGCAGAGACAAACCAGAGAGACACAGACCAGGGATAGAGAGACGCCCGGAGAAGTGGACTCAGAGATGGAGACCCTAAAACAGGTAGTATTTCTGGGAGACATCAAGATATCTGCAGCCAGAGAGAGGAGAGACTCCGAAACCTAGTGAGAGGGGAAAGGGGACCGGGAACTAGAACAGCCCGGGATAGGGTCAGGGCCGCTGGGAGAGCCCCTCAGAGATACACAAGTGGTTGTGAGGAATCAAGTAGCCCTCATCCTCAGGCCCTCCGTGCCCTGAGTGCCACGGGTGTCAAGGCGATGGGAAGCCCTGGGGAACAGGAGCTCCACTTGGAGTCAGCCTGACTCTGCACAGTGCTTTGGCAAGGCGCTCCACTTTCCCGAGCCTCAGTTTCCCCTCTGTAAAACAAGATTCAAAATCCCTCTTCTGATGGGAGGAGAGGAAAATGTAGGTTGCCCAGGGACAAAGAGGAACAGGCAGAGGCGCTCCGAGAGGCGCTGGGGTGGCAGCTCCTCCCTGATGCTTGCCCTGCTTCCAGGTGGATGGAGAGGAAGAGGAGCTGCCTCCAGAACCAGAACCCGAGCCCGAGCCCGAGCCTGAGCCCGAGAAAGCCGAGTGAGTGGCCTTGGAGTCCAAGGGGCCCGGCCCCTATCATTGCCTCCCTCCTGGACCGGGAGCCTCCTGAGGTCACGCTGTGTCCTCAGCCTCATCCAGACCAGACTGGGGCCCAGAGGAGGGGCTCTGTCAAAGGGAGTAGGGAAATGAATGCTCCTCTCTTACCCCAAGCCTTCCTGTGGGCTGTTCCCTCCGCTCAGAGCACTTTCTCCCATGTTCATCTCGGTCTCCCTCCTTCCCATTTGGGCTTACGTGTCTCCTTCTCCAGGAAGCTTACCTTGACACATACGCCCCACCACCAAGTGGAAGAGGTGTTTCTGGGGCTCCCACAACCCCCTGAGCGTCCCCCATCCCAGCCCTGACCACTCTGGGCTGCCACTGCCTGGTGACCAGTCTGTACCGCCATTGGACTGAGCCCCGTGAAGACAGTGACTCATCACTGTGTCCCAAACACCAGACCTGGGCCAAGCATGGGGTGGGCCCCCAGTGCATGGCTTCGAATGAATGGATGGATTGCCCGGGCACCTCTTCACTCTTTCTGTGTCCTGCCTGCAGTGCTGAGAATGGGGAGAAGGAAGAAGTCCCCGAACCCCCACCAGAGCCCCCCAAGAAGATGGCACCTCCTCCACCCCCTCCAAAGAAGGAGGAGGCTGGAGGCGGGGGCTTGGAATTCTGGGGAGAACTGGAAGTGCAGAGGGTGAAGTTCTTGGTGAGGACCCCACAAGGGGGCTTGCTGACACCTCCTCTCCCAGGGAGACCCCTCGGTGCCTTCACACCACCTCTCTTCTGCACCCCGTTCTTGAGCTCACCTGTGCCAGGCTTATCTCTCAGAAGAAGCCAGGCTGGGCACAGATGTCCCCAGACGGAGTCGGGACCTGGTCACAGGGCAGCATCTTAGGTGGTCCCCCGCTTGGCTTCTCGGCCTCTCCCTGCTCAAGATCCTTATTCCAGCCTCCATACCTTTGCTCATCTGGGGCCACCTGCCTCAGCTTCCCACCCCCATGTGCTCTCCAGAGCTAAATCCAACCGAGGCCATGCTTCCATTCCTCCCACCATGGCCTCTTTCTTGGTTCTCAGCCTTTGGGTCAGAGCCACTGCACCGGTCCCAGCCCCTCCCGTCCGAGGTTGGAAGAACTCATCTCATCCAAGCCAGGAAGAAGGGAGGGAGTTTGGGAGGGCAGGGCTCAGGGCTCCACCTGTCCTGCCTCCTCTCCAGGCCCAGCCTGACATGAGGGGCTGAAGGAAACCTGTTGGGGCGAAGGTGGTCCAGCGAGGATGCATGGGAAGAATGAGGGACAGGGAGAACAACGGAGAGAAAAAGAGGGAGGGAGAGATGGAAGCGAGTGTCCTCTGGGCTAAAGCAGACGGGGCAGCCTCACACAGGAAGCAGCATACCAGAGCGGTTGGGAGTGCGGGCTCCGGAGGTTAGGTGCCTGGCCTCAAACCTCAGGTCTGCCACTTCTTGGCTGTGTGACCGTGAGCAAGACATGTCACCTCCCCAAGCCCCGGTGTTCTCATCTGCAAAATGGGCAGATCCACCGTGCCCGCTTCGTGGGGGGTGTGGTGAGATCCATACACGTTCGTGTGTATAAAGCTCTTAGCACACGTCCTGGTATACAGTAGGCACTCGATAACTAGGTTGTGGGACCAGGTTTTGGATTGGTGGGTGGATGATGGGGCGAATTCTCCAGGGAAGAAGGTGGACTGTGAGCTCTTTCTCTTTCTCTCCTCATCTTAGAACTACCTCTCCCGGAACTTCTATACCCTGCGATTCCTTGCCCTCTTCTTGGCCTTTGCCATCAACTTCATCTTGCTGTTTTATAAGGTGCTGGTCACGAGGGGCCTGGAGGACCAGGCGCTTATCTGGGCTGGGGGACGGGGCGGCTCAGCCCCTACCAGGTTCCCAGGGCCCCCACAGTGAAGGGACAAGGTGTTGGATCAGGGGTGCTGGGGAGGTTCGGGCTGGACACCTGGATCTTGGGACCCCCATGGGAGCATATGTGGGTATCGGGGTGCCTTGGGACAGATGCCTGACCATCTGCAGGAGTTAGAGCAGGGAACCAGTTCCGGCTTCCACGCTCAGCTCTGCCACTCGCCAGCCCCATGCCCCTGGGTGTGGGACTTGGCCTCTCTGCAACATGCACTGATTCAGTGGAGCTTCTTTGCTTTCGCCTAAGCTAAAGAGAAATCTGTGGGGAGGAGGAAATGAGCAGCTCATGGAATGGGAGGAAGGGGCTAAGAACCAGGCCTCCTGAGAGACAAAGGGGCCCCTGGGGTCTTGCCAACAGGATAGAGAAGCGGTCTGGCTGGCTTCTGTGGGACCAAATCCCAACTCCACCACCCACTGGCTGTATGATGTTAGGCAAGGGGCTTAATCTCACTGCCCCTCAGTTTCCTCATCTGTAAAATGGGACACTGACAGTATCTACCTCTGAGAGCTGTGGGGATTACAAGAGGATTAGCGTGTGTAAAGCACTTAGAACAGCACTTGGCATATAGAAAGTACTGTGTAAATGTTAGCTATGCCTAATTTCAGTATTCTTGTTAATATTGGTGGTCAGTCTCTTTAAGGCTCCGCTGTTAAGGAGAATCCGCTCCAACGGTTTCCGTCGCCCTGTCAGTCCAACAGTCAGCTTCCCAGGACAGAGTCTGGTTTGCTAGCCAGGGTTCCGGGCCCACCCCTCATCTTGACTGCCAGTCTCACCGAAGTTGTATCTGACTGTCCCCCCAACCAGCCTCAGGCATGGAGGCTGCTAATTGTGTCGGTGGGTTCTGGGTGTGGCAGGCCCTGACCGACCTCTGGCCCCCCTTTCAGGTCTCAGACTCTCCACCAGGGGAGGGCGACATGGAGGGCTCGGCGGCCGGGGACCTGTCAGGTGCAGGCTCTGGTGGCGGCTCTGGCTGGGGCTCGGGGGCCGGCGAGGAAGCGGAGGGCGACGAGGATGAGAACATGGTGTACTACTTCCTGGAGGAGAGTACGGGCTACATGGAGCCGGCCTTGCGTTGCTTGAGTCTGCTCCATACGCTGGTGGCCTTCCTCTGCATCATTGGCTACAACTGCCTCAAGGTGGGTCATGACCATGGTTCCGGGGCAGGGGCTTGTCGGGCAGGGAGAGGTGCTGGGCCACTGGCTGCGAGGGTCTAGGGCAGGGGCCGGGGATCTCCCGTGGCGGTTGGGACAGAGGGGGCCTGGAACTGGAGTAAGGGCTGGGGGCCTGAGTACAGGATTGGGGTCTTCAGCAAGGACACTGTTCAAACTGGGAACCCATGTGGGTCACGGCTGAGCAGCCAGGGCCTAGGACCAGGTTAATTTCTGGATCAAGAGGCAAACTTTGTCACTGTGAATATTGTTTTCTATATACTGATCGGTTGGTGAATGAAGGCGTGTGGGGAGTCTGTGGGGTCTCGGACATAACATAGGTGCTAACAGGGGAGTGTGGATTCTGACATAACGATCCCTGAGGTTTGTGATGCCCCAGAAGGCGTGTTATGAGAGCTTCAGTTTGGGTTCCAAGGGGTCTGTTTGAGCAAATCTTGATACTTTACTATTGGAGGGATAGAGTTCTTTTGGCTCAGAACTTTTGCATATGCTGTTCCCTCTGCCTGGAATGCTTTGCCTCACTTCTGGCTCCTTTCACCTGCCTCTGTTTTATGCAGCCCCCCTCCCTGGGGAAGCCCCAAGGCTGCACCAGGCACCACTTCTGGGCTCTCCTGACTCGCTCCCATCCCAGCCCTGGCCCATCTGCCCTGATTGCTCTGGGGAAGCTCCCAGACGTGGGGTCTCACCCCGGCGCCAGCAAGATCTCCCAGCTCCCGCCAGTGCCTGACACCCACCCCTGTGCCTCCCTGCACAATCCAGGTGCCCCTGGTGATCTTCAAACGGGAGAAGGAGCTGGCCCGAAAGCTGGAGTTTGACGGCCTCTACATCACGGAGCAGCCTGAGGATGACGATGTGAAGGGCCAGTGGGACCGGCTGGTGCTCAACACGCCGTAAGGCCTGGCGACCCCACCTCGGGGCGGGTGGTGGGGGGACAGAGCTGGGGTTCCACTCCAGGCCGGGCCTGGGCTTCAGAAGACCAAGGTTCCGGTCACTGCCAGCCCTGACTCAGGTTCCCCAAGCCTGTCCGTAATACGGACAAATTTCCCCAAGTGTTAATGTACGGGTGCTGGTGACACATGGAGATCCCTGGGGCCCAGACCCTGGAGATTCTGGCTCAGTGAGTCTGGGGTGGGGCCCAGGAATCTGCATTTAAACCCAGCCCCCATGTGTGATTCTTACCCAGCTGCCACGAATAGGTAATAGGAAATCATTGCATTTTTAAACTGACCCCAGAGAGGGAACGACGAGGGTGTGGGAGAGCAATGTGGTGGGACTCTGGACCCCCAAATTGCACTCCCAGCCCACTCTGTCCCCAACGCCCCCACCCGCCCCGTCAAGTCCCATTTCACATGTTCATACGGTGGGGCCGCATCCTATCTAGAATAAGAACACCAGATCAGGTTCAAAGCCTGGGTTGGCCACAGCCTAGCTGGGAATTCTTGGTCTGGTCACTTAGCCTCTCTGTGCCTCTGTTTCCTAATCTGTGAAAAGGAGGGTAAATAATAGCACCGAGGGTCTTGTACTGAAGAAACGAGTTCGTGTAGTTTCTGGGGCACAGTGAGTCCTAGATAAGTGTTGGAAGTTATTTTATTATGGGGTCCTGCCCAGGAGAGGTGGTGACAGGAAGGGAGAGAAACCACACCAAGGACATCCTGTGCTCTCATTGTCACCATCAAAGGCACATCTGACTTCTACACATTTAAGCACACGTGCTTAACAGAGAGAGTCAGGGAGAAACGTCTGTTTATTCTTTTTTTTTAATTAATTAATTTATTTATTTATTTATTTATTTATTTGAGAGGTGGGGAAGGGCAGAGGACGAGGCAGAGGGACAAGCTGACTCCACACAGAGCGCAGAGCCTGATGCAGGGCTTGATCCCAGGAACCCGAGATCATGACCTGAGCCGAAACCAAGAATCAGGCACTTTACCAACCGAGCCACCGAGGTGCCCCAGAAACATCTGTTTAAAGTTGCATTTAGGAGCGCCTGGGTGGCTCAGTCGTTAAGCGTCTGCCTTCGGCTCAGGTCATGATCCCAGGGTCCTGGGATCGAGCCCCACATCGGGCTCCCTGCTCCGCGGGGAGCCTGCTTCTCCCACTCCCACTCCCCCTGCTTGTGTTCCCTCTCACTGTCTCTCTCTGTCAAATAAATAAAATCTTTAAAAAAATAAAATAAAATAAAAATAAAGTTGTGTTTGCCCCTGCACCTGGGCTCAGTCGATTAAGCGTCTGCCTTTGGCTCAGGTCATGATCCCAGGGTCCTGGGATCGAGCTCCGCATCAGGCTCACTGCTCAGCTGGAAGCCTGATTCTCCCTCTCCCTCTGCCACTCCCCCTGCTTGTGCTCTCTTGCTCTCTGTCAAATAAATACACAAAATCTTAAAAAAATAAATAAAGTGTGTCTGCCCAAGACCTTGACTTCTAAATACCATTTCCCACAAAAAGGAACCACGCTCCTTGGAGAAGTGGCAGATTTCAGGGCTGGGGTGGGGAAGTGCAGCAAGCCAGGGTTACCTTGTGTCAGGAAGCAAGGATGTGCTCAGTGGGAAGCAGCATCCAGAAGGGGCTCCTGGAAGGGGCTCCCGCTGGACAAATCAGGGGCAATTTGAGCCTCAGTAAGGAGAGCAAGTGCCACGAATTGAAACACATCAAACAGGTCTGAACCCATGGATTCATGATAACTCTCCACGCCAAACCCAGCAAAACTCACTCACCACCTTGGCAGGATTGTAGGGCATCAGCTTGTGAATCAGAAAACTGGTAACTAATGGCATGAGGTCTTTAGGGCCCGACTCCCGGTGAGATGCAGTCCTACTGTGCGGGGGCCCCTGTGCGAAAAGCATCGGAACTCCCGCCCACCCTGGCCTGGCTGGTGGCTCCTGGCCCTTCCTGCCCTAACACCTTGGGGTCTCTCTCTCTCTCTCTTTCTCTCTCTCTCTCTCTCTCGGCAGGTCTTTCCCCAGCAACTACTGGGACAAGTTTGTCAAACGGAAGGTGAGGACATGGATGGGGAGGTGGCAGGGCCTCCCGGGCTGGGTCTCTTGCTGCCACCTGGCCATCCCAGCCCTGACAAGCAGTCGCTTTATGTGCGACCTTAGGCAAAGGGGCTTTGGCTGCCTGAGGAGCACCTCAGTTTGCCCATCTGGAAATGGCACAATAATCACCCGTCCCTCTGTGTTGACGTGATACACGTAACGAGTGTGGCATAGAGCCAGGCTCAGAGTGAGGACCCAATAACTATTAGTTAAGAGGGAGGAGGTGACGCATACTGTTTTAAGCACACAGACTCTGGAGCTGGATTGCCTGCTTTTCTACTCTTAGCTGTGTCAGGCCTTTCTGTGCCTCAGTTTCCCTCAGATTCAAAGTGAGAGTGTAAGAGGCCAGACCCCACGGGGTTGTTGTAAAGATCATATGGCCTGCTGCATGAGCAGTATCTGGCACCCAGGAAAACTAGATCATTCATTCGCTCAACAAACATTTATTGAACACCTGCTGTGTGCTTCAGGGAGCTGGAATCCAACAGGAAGCACAACACTCGAGCTGGCAAGGCAGATGATGAGCGCGTTTATAGGGTTTAGGTGGTGATAAGTGTTGTACAAGAAAAAAAGTGAAGAGGGGAGTGTGTGTGTGTGTGTGTGTGTGTGTGTGTGTGTGTGTGTGTGTGTGTGTGTGTGTGTTGACCAGGAGTAGGCAGGAAAGGACACACTAGTTAATGAAGTGAAGGGGTGAATCGGGTAGAATCTGGAGGGAGTGTCCTAGGCAGGAGGAAGAGCCAATGCAAAGGCCTCGAGGCAGGAATGTGTGTGGTATATCTGAGGAACTGCAAGGAGGTCTGTGTGTCTGTGTGGCTGGAGCAGAGTGAATGAGGTGGGTGAGTGGGAGAAGATAAGTTCACAGATGACAGAGGCCCAATTATATAGGGTTCCTGGACTACTAGTCTGATAATAATAAATTATCCCTATGAATTTGGCTAATGAATCAAGTGAACCTTTTAGACCCTCCCCCTGAGGATCTGAAGAAAGCTCTGGCCCTTCTTTCCCAAAAAAACGCACCCCCAATTTGTCACGCAAAGTTTACAGTGTCCCCAGCCTCCCCCCATACAGGCTGTGGCCCTCCCCCACTCCAGCCGTGTCCCCACGATCACATGCTCCCCTGCGCAGGTCCTGGATAAGCACGGGGACATCTATGGGCGGGAGCGGATCGCCGAGCTGCTGGGCATGGATCTGGCCACGCTGGAGATCACAGCCCACAATGAGCGAAAGCCCGAACCACAGCCAGGGCTACTCACCTGGTGAGTCGGGGACCAGCCTGCACAGGCCTGGGGTGGCCAGGGGAGGTGGCCAGGGTCTGAGAGTCAGGCATCTGGCCATCCCTCTTCCTCCCACCCCGCACAGGCTCATGTCCATTGACGTCAAGTACCAGATCTGGAAGTTCGGGGTCATCTTCACAGACAATGTGAGGAGGAGCCCATAGTTGGGGGAGGAACTGCAGAAGGGCCTTTGGAGGGCTGGGGTATCCTTGACCCCAGGTATCCCTGACCAGGGCCTGCCTCCTGAGCCCCTGCGCACCCCTGGTCCTTTGAAGCCCCCTGCCCCCCAAGGCCCCTTGTCCCTCGGGTGCTCTTGAATTCTCAGACTATGTCCTTCAGCAGAGCGTTCTCCAACTTGCTCTGGGGACGGCTTCCTACCCAGCGTGCTCCGTTACTGCCTGGTGCTCCCGATCCTCCACATACTCCCTAGGCAGAGATGGCACCCTGACCCCCAGAGCACTCCCATCCCTCTCAAATGTTCCTGGACCCCCTGTTCCCACAGTGCTCCCTACCCCCCCAAATGCCCCTTGACCCTCATGAGCGCTCCCTGACCCCCAGAGTGCTCCCCATGAATCCGGCACGCTCCCTGACCCCTGAGCCTGTGTGCCCACAGTCTTTCCTATACCTGGGCTGGTACATGGTGATGTCCCTCCTGGGACACTACAACAACTTCTTCTTCGCTGCCCACCTCCTGGACATTGCCATGGGGGTCAAGACGCTGCGCACTATCCTCTCCTCCGTCACCCATAATGGGAAGCAGGTGTGTAGAGGACCTGACTGCTGAGGGGTGTGAGCCTGGCGGGGATGAGCTGGTAGTCTGAGTAGGGGTGGATGGGGGGGGTGTTGGGCGGCTCCCGCGAGGAGGGGCAAGGCTGGGTGGGCTGAGCCAGGATGGGTGTGGGTAGTGAGACCCAGGAGGGAGGGCCACGTTGGCTGGGGGCGGGGCATGAGGACCCAGGAAGCTGGGCGTGGGGAGGGGCAGGCTGAGCATGGAGCTGACGGGGGACCCCCCCCCCGCGCCCCCCCAGCTGGTGATGACTGTGGGCCTCCTGGCGGTGGTGGTCTACCTGTACACCGTGGTGGCCTTCAACTTCTTCCGCAAGTTCTACAACAAGAGTGAGGATGAGAACGAGCCCGACATGAAGTGCGATGACATGATGACGGTGAGCCCCTCCCCCCGGCGCTCTCGGGGCGGGGGGGGGGGGGGCCGTTACTGACCGTCCGACCCTTAGCGTGCCCGTCTCCAAAGGGGCTTAGTAGTAGTACCCACCTCGTCGCCTTACTGTGGGGGTTCCGTGAGCTGGTACTTGTGAGGGCCTTTGAGGAGTGCCAGTCACATAATCAGTGCTCAGCAAGCGTTGGCCACCATTGTCATGTCATTTGAGCCTTTAAAGCTGTGATTATTGGAAAGGTGCTCGGGCATCGTGCCCGTGTCGCGCAGAGATTTGGGGTAATCTCCTCAATCTCCCCGTGCTCTGGTGCCCTCCCTGCTAAGATGGGTGTGTGATAACAGTGCAGTGCCTACAGCCTACGGCTGATTTTAAGACTCGGTGGAGCTCCCTCAAGAGTCTTAGAATGGTGCCTGGCGTGTATTAAGGATTCCATAGGTGTTAGCTACTCTCATCGGGTTCTATAAAAGTTTCACCCAGGGGCGCCTGGCCGGCTCAGTAGGGGGAGTGAGTATGTGATTCTTGATCTCAGGGTTGTAAGTTCGAGCCCCAGGTTGGGTGTAGAGATTCCTTAATATATATATATATATATATAGTATTGTATTATATTATACATATATATAAATTTCACCCAAGTATCAGCATGCCATGCTTGTTTATACGTTCTCTTTTATTCTGACAATGGTGGCCATGACCCAGACTGCGCTGGCCCTGTAGAGGCACGGGCCACAGTGGAGAAGAATGATCTCAGGGCTGTCACACGAGATGCCCTGTACTCTGGCGCTATGCTCTCAGGACCCAGTCCAGCCCCTCAGCCTGACATTTGAGGCCCCACGAGACCTAGTCTTGCCACGCATAGCTCTTAACCAAGACACGGGGTTCTCTCACTTTCTGGGGACACAGAAAGAACAAGCGGAAAGTCTTTCCCAGGTGCCAGGCAGACCGTGGCCCCCTCCCCGCTCAGAACCTTCTCGTAGCACTCCAGTGCTGTGTGATAAAATCGAATCCCTCACCGCGGCTCACAATGCCAGGGAAAAGCCAGCTTTACCCGAGTCTAACCGCAGTCTCTCTTGCTTTTTGCTCCCTGGCTTCCTGTCCGCTTTCAGTTCCCCTAAGGCCGTGTGTTTCCTCCCGCGCAAGTCCTCTGCATCTGACATTCTCTCCCTCTTCCACCACAGGCCCCATGTCCACGCCCCTCTCTCACATGACACGTCACCTTTCAACTTAAATGCTGCCTCCTACAGGAAGCCCTCCCTAACCACCGGCTGGCCTCATTTCTTTCCCTGCTCTTGCTTACTGGAGCTCTTTTTTCTAGCCTCGCTGAACCTCTTTCAGTTCCTCCTGGGAGCAAAATGTATTCTTTGCTCCCCAGAGGTTACGTAACACATGTGGTTTTCTCTGCCTGGAACACTTTTTCCCACTTAACACCTCCTTCAAGTTCCAGCTCTCACATGTCCCCTCTTCTAGGCAAGTCTTGCCTGATCACCCTGACTGAGTCAGGCTTTCAAAGCTTCAAAGCTTCAAAGCTTCCTGTGCTCCCCCCGTTTCTCCCCTGATCGCCCTTGCGCTTCCCCCACCCTGGCTCTGCCCCTTCTGCCTGTGACCTCCCTATCATAGCCATGATCATTTCTGGGCTGTCACTATCTGATGCCCCGTTTGTGAGCCCTGTGTGAGGTTAGGGCCCAGAGCTGGCTCAGTCATTGCTGTGTCTGCCTGTCCCCTCGGCCCAGGGCCCAGGAGGTCCTTGGAGAATGTCGAATGATAGAACGCATGACCAATATGCTTGCCACCCCCCCCTCAACAGTGTTACCTCTTTCACATGTACGTGGGTGTCCGAGCTGGTGGGGGCATCGGGGATGAGATTGAGGACCCTGCAGGCGATGAATATGAGCTGTACCGAGTGGTCTTCGACATCACCTTCTTCTTCTTTGTCATCGTCATCCTGCTGGCCATCATCCAGGGTCAGTGCTGGTCGGGGTTGTGAGAGTGGGGGCCCAGTGCCCAGAGGCACACTGGCTCCTTTAAGAGTGTAGTCAGCCTGGATTCAAATCCTGGCTCTACCTCTTCCTACTGTGAGACTTTAGGCAAGTCACCTCTCTGGGCCTCAAGTTTCTCCATCTGCAAATGAGGATATTAACTATCCTAACCTCTCAGGGTTACTGTGAGAATTAAGTCAATTCCTAGGTGTTTTGCTCATAATAAGTGCTCAATAAACGCTAGGTGTTATTATCTCCAGGAAGCAGGGTGAGATGAGGGAGATGGGGGACGGGAGGCAAGGCTCAGGGGTGGGTAGCCAGAAGAGGGAAGAGTCTGAGCTGGCTCGGAGGTCGGGCACTGACTCGCACCTGCTGCCGCAGGTCTGATCATCGACGCTTTTGGCGAGCTCCGAGACCAACAGGAGCAAGTGAAGGAAGATATGGAGGTAGGTCGAGTCTGGGGGCGACCCAGAGGGAATGCGGGACCCTGGGGGGGTTGAATGGGCCCGGATTCTGATGTCCCCCGCCATCCATAGACCAAGTGCTTCATCTGCGGCATCGGCAGCGATTACTTTGATACGACACCCCACGGGTTCGAGACCCACACGCTGGAGGAGCACAACTTGGCCAATTACATGTGAGCCCGGGCCCGTGGGCCAGGCGGGGGGCGGGGGGAGAAGGGGGCGTGGCCGTCGACCGCGAGGGGCCGGGTACTGGGCATTGACCAGTTAGGTGTGGTATCCAGGTGGGTAGCTTCCCAGCCAATCAGGAGAAAGTTAGGGTAGTCCTGACCTATCTCCGCTGCCCTCCCACCCTCAGGTTTTTCCTGATGTATCTGATAAATAAGGACGAGACAGAACACACGGGCCAGGTAAGGGGGCGTTAATGGGAGGGCAGTGGGCAGGGACATGGAGAGCTTTAATATGAGGTCAGGCAGCAGGTGGCAGTAAAAAGCTCATGCCAGCATGAACATTTGGAGATGCGGCCAACCAATTCTTCCCCGTGCCCCAACCCTAGGAGTCTTATGTCTGGAAGATGTACCAGGAGAGATGTTGGGATTTCTTCCCAGCTGGTGATTGTTTCCGCAAGCAGTACGAGGACCAGCTTAGCTGAGACATCCCCCAGCTGGCCCTTCACCCTCACCTCAAGTGCCTTATTCTCACAAGCCCCTTAGCCCCAAAGCCCTTCCCCAAAGGCAGCTGGGGGACAGGTGACCATGTACTGGAGAAATAAAGTCTGTGCTATTCCCCTGACATCATTGTGTTGGGTTCTTGACATTTGGGGGGGTAGGCATCCAGGAATTCTGCCCTCCCCTCTCCTCTCTGGAAGAACAAGATGACAGCAGAGGCTGGAGTCATGTTTATTGGGAGACAAGTGCGTGTTGTGACCATTAATATGTGTCCGTTGGGGACAGGGGTGCAGGGACTGGTTCCCAACACCCCCCTAGGGACTCATTCCTGGATGTAGAGGTTGCTGGGGGCAGTAGGATCGTCTGCTGGGCGTGTCTCCACCACCACAGGCCTGGGGAAGGAGGAGAGAAGTCAGTTCATTCATTCATTTGTCCACCCAATCATTCACAAAGGAGTCACTAGAGGCTGTACCGGCACAGCGCTGGGCTGTCACAGCGATGAGCAGACATGGTCTCTCCCCTTGAGGACGGGAGACCAATCTAGAACAGGAGACCAGCAGAAGTCAGTGAATTACAGCAGTGCAAAACAGCACTGAAACTATCCCAAAGGGTCGGCCAAGGTGGCCCAAAGAATAGATGGTGGAGGGGACGCCTGGGTGGCTCAGTCGGTTAAGCATCTTCCTTCGGCTCAGGTCATGATCTCCGGGTCCTGGGATCGAGCCCCGCATCGGGCTTCCTGTTCAGCGGGGAGTCAGCTTCTCTCTCTCTCTCTTTCTCCCTCTGCCCCTCCCCACTGTTCCTTCTCTCTCTCTCTCTCTCAAATAAATAAATAGGATCTTAAAAAAAAAAAAAAAAAAGAATAGATGAAGCCCCAAAAAGGCTCAGGAGGGAACTTGGTGAAAGGTCAGGGAAGGGCGTTCTGGGCAGAGAACAGCCTGGGCAAAGGCCTTGAGGTGGGAGAGAGCTTGGGACTTGGCTGCAGAAGTCAGAGTCTTGTGGGCTGTGGCCAGGACTGGCTATTTATCTTGAGGCCACAGGAGTGACGCAATGGGACTTAGATTTGAAAAGGCCTCTCTGACATGTCAAAAGGTCACGAGAGATGCTCGAAGGGGGCTGTCACTGGTTAAATATGGGAGTTCTTGTGCCTCAAAGTAAATAATTGTAGTAATAACCCCCAAGAATAAAATGGAAATCCATGAGGCTATGCTGAAAAGCACACACACACACACACGGAGGAGAAGGGACAGATCCTCCCCACAGCGGCATGCCAACTAAGGGCAGAAACCATTTAGTAACTATCCTCATAATATATTCAGGCAGAAGTCATCAATAGATGCTAAAACCAGTAGGTGAAAGTCTGATGAGAAACAGTATATGTACACACTCTCAACAAATCACCCCCAAAAGATACTTAATAATACAAAAAGTAACTTTATAGCAGAGAAACCAGGCTGACTCCACCCTACCCAAATGCTCAAAGATAACATCACCCGAAATGGGACAAAGTGACATGTGCCTCCTGATAGGAGGCATGGAGAAGGACATGCCATCACTTCTGTGGTATTCCTGCTCAAAATGCTTAACCTGGAAACCCTGAACCCAACTGAAGGACATTCTGGAAAACAACCTTCCTGTACTCTTCGAAAGTATCAAGGTCCTGAAAAACAAAAAAAGCCTGAAGAATTGTCCCAGGCTAAAGACCAAAGAAACCTGACTCCTACATGCACTCCCCATCATCCTGGGCCAGAAAAAAATATTACTTTTTGGTTATAAAGAGTATCATTGGGGGGCGCCTGGGTGGTTCAGGTCATGATCCCTGAGTCTCGGGATGGAGCCCCACGTCGGGCTCCCCGCTCAGCGGGGAGTCTGCTTCTCCCTCTGGTCCTCACCCTGCTCATGCTCTCTCGTTTGCTCGCTCTCAAATAAAATGTTTAAAAAAAAAAAGTATCATGGGCCAACTGGTGAAACTTGAATGGGTGTGTGGCTTAGAAAGTAGTGTTGTCTTGGTGCTATTTCCTTGATTTTGGCAGCTGCATTGTGGTCTGCAGGTGTAGGTCTTTGCTTTGATTTAGGAAACAACTCACACCCAAATAGAAAAAATTATGTACATATACACAACGCGGTAAAAACAAAACACACAAAAACCCCCAAAAAACCACCAAAAAAGTTAACAACCGGGGAACCTGGATGAATGAAGGGATACAAGAATTTAAGATTGATTTTTAAATTTATTTTTGCAACTTCTCTGTGAGCCTAAAGTTATGCCAAAATAAACAGTGAAAATAAAAATTAAAAAACAAAAATGTCCCCTTGGCTCCCGTATGGGGAATGGACTACAAGGGGCAGAGATAGAAGCAGGGAGACCAGGAGAGAATGTCCAGGCCAAAGATATAGGTGGCTGGAGGCATCTCAAGACACCTCTCCACATCAGAAGCCCCCCTCCCAGGTTCTGTGTCCCCTTCGCCATGTCCATACCTGGGGGAGCCAAGCAGACGGAAGGTGAGGGTGGGGTCTCTCAGCTCCTGCAACAGCTGGGGAAAAGGTGTGTGTGTGTCAGTATCTAGAAGACTCTTCCCCCATCCCTTAGAATGGGGGGGGGGGTGTCTCTGAACTTCTAGTCTTAGGTCTGGAAATAATCATTCTTGCTAACACCATTCACCAGCTGTGTGACCCAACCAAGTTACTTTACCTCTCTGTGCCTCAGATTACTATACTAACCTGTGAAATCATAGGACCTTCCTGATGGGTGATCGAGGAGATTAAATAAAATACAAACACATAGGGGCAACATCTGACACAGTGTTCTATGAGCTAAGGACCATTTATCGCTCCATTTTCCAGCTGAGGAAAGTACGGCATGGGAAAGTGAAGTCATTTGCTTCAATCAGCTGGATTCCAACCCAGGCAATCTGTTCATGCTCTTAACCACCCACATATTTCTCTAGTGACCCCCATTTTATAGCTGCAGACTGAGGCTCAGAGGGAAGCAGAATCTCTTACATAAGATCGCACTGCGGCCTGGAATGAGCTCCGGACCCGAGAGACCCTGGGGTATAGAAGAGGACCTGTCTGCCCTGAGACGGGGGAAGCTTCTCGTCAGGGCTCCACACCCTGCCTCAGTCCCCCGGGTCCATCTGAGGAACCAGGGGCGGGGCTGCGGGCGTTCAGATGGAGACGCTTACCTGGTCTGAGCCTGGAGCCCACACCTGCACTCCATGCTTCCAAAAGGCCTGCAGCCGACCCCCGACCATAGCTGGGAGGAAAGCAGTGCCCGTCACCCTTGGGTATCACCGAGCCTCCGCTCCGAGCCGGGGGCCCTCCCATCCCTGCACCTACCCACGGCTTCCACCGCCTCAGTCATGGGGATCTCCGGAGTTCGAAGCCCCCGGACTGGGGCTCCCTCCGGGGTCACCAGCTTCAGGGACCCTAGAAGAGGGTAGAGAGAGGGTTTTAAGAGAGAGGCTCGGAAGGAAGGACCGCTGAGGGACTGGACAATAAATTCATTGAGAAGCAAAGCAGGAGGCAGGCAAGGCCTGTAGGGGTTCAGCATTTCCGAGAAGCACAGGGTCTGCGAGGCGGAGATGCAGGAACAGTGGAGGAGAGAGGGAGGAGGGCCCTTACCGTCCATCAACACCATCACCTTGTCTTCCTCTACTTGGGTCACCTGTACCGGTCCCCTGTGCTCTATTTGACAGGAGGAGGTTCAAAAACCAATTCGGCAGGGTTCTGCCCTCCTCCGCCGGGCACCCTCTCCATTCCCAAGCCAGCAGGCTAAGCCCCGCCCATCACCGCGGCCGGCCGGGTCCTCAGTCTCACGGGTCGAATCTATATCCATCTCTCTTCCCGTCGCCCCAGGCTCAACCCCTTTCCTAATCACACCTCAGGGCTAAAGCCCCGCCCCGCCGCCCCGCCCCTCCCAGCAGCCCCGCCCCCAGCGAGCCCGCCCCCCCTCTCACCTGTGCTCATCTCGCCCAGCCAGCAGGAGAGCGCGCCGAAGCGCACGGTGTGGAAGAGCACCGGCTTCGCCGGCTGCCCCGGGCTCACGCCGATGCAGACGGCGGGCAGCTCGGAGCCTGGCCCGGTGAGTAGCGCGAACACTGGAAGGGGCGTCGGTAGCGGGAACAGCACCTGCTGCAGGCCGCACAGGGAGGGGCGGGCTCAGAGGAGGCGTGGGGCGGGGCCTGGGAGGGGAGGGGCCTGAGAGGGGCGGGGCCTGGGAGGAGAGCACGCAGGAGGCTTCGCAAGTATCTCCTGGGCTCTCGGTTCGGAGGGATGCTGTCTAGAAACTTCAGGGGGTGAGAGCCCAGAGGAGTGAGGTGATGCCTCCTTAGAAATGGACAGATGATGTGGCCTTAGAGTTGGCGCGGCTTCTGTTCGGGTCGTGCCGCCTTCATGACAGAAAGGCAGGGCCCCCGGAGGGGCGTAACCTCACAGGCCGCCAAGTCTCCTTAGACTCAAAGGATCTGAGTGGGGTCTCCTGGAGACCCGGGGGGATGGGACATAGGGCCTGAAAAATAAGTAGGCTGGGTGAGAGGCGGAGCTTAAGGACCAGGAAGCCCTCCGGAGGGGGAGCCTCGGGCGCCTACCGCAGGTGGGCGGGGCCTCGGGTGGAAGCGGGGCTTCACCAAACTCTCGGCAGAAGCAGAACGAGGGGAAGGCCCTAGCCATTGAACCTCACAGAGTCCCCAGCCTCTGCAGGCCCCCTACCCGGACCAGCAGGAACTTGTTCATGGGCTGGTACCACTGAAGCAGGACCACGGACGTCTCCAATGCCCCGCACAGGAACGGGCCCCCCGAGCTCGCACCCTCCGCTGTGGAGGTGGGTAGGGATGGGTTAGGGCCAATCCTCTCTCCCCTTCCCCGTCCCCGACCCCCCCCCCCCCCGCCGAAAGGGCACACATATTTCCCGGACTCTGGACAGCCTGCCTTAACTCTGCAACCCCCTCGGGTAGATGCAGCCCAAGCCCCGCGTCTGGCCCAGCCCCACATCCCTCTTCAGGTCCGCTCAGTTGGGATTCTCTCTCACCCACGCAGCAAGCTCGGCACCCTTTGGTGTCCTGGATCTTGGTGGAGACCATGTTCTTCCTGCAGAAGAAAGCAGGCGTAAACGCGGAGGGACGGCAGGAAGGGGGGATCCCAGGGGTCTGTGGCGCCACTGGGAGCTGGTACCTTGCCAGTAGCCGGTGGGGGCTAATGTGAGCGATGGGGCTTCCCGCTCTGGTCTCCTTCCGTTCCAGCAGGCCCAGGATGCTATGAGAATACAGGTGGGGGGTCTTTCCTGCAGTGTGTGTGTGTAGGGGGGAAGCAGGCAGTTACAGGACACCAGGCACTCCCACCTTTCTCTGTCCCTTCACTTGGCCCCATCCCTTTGAAACTCCCAAGGCTCCAAGTCTCAAGCACTTTTATTTATGCCTTTTTCACTCGACATATTTTAAGTGTCCACTGTGGGCCAGGCACTGTGCTGGGCTCTGGTGAACAAGGAGTAAGATAAATATGTTCCCTATCCTCCTGCACTTGCAGCCACATGAGAACCTATGGACACTGCACCACTGAGAGGAAGTTACGCACATTATTAAGTTGATCTAGAAATTCTCTGATTATTAACCGATCTAGAAATTCTCCTAAAGCGTGTCGTCACAGATGTGATTATTAACTAACTCATGCGGCCTATTTGGCTTGGCGTTTCCCCCCCTAGATTAGAAATTCTTTTATACAAAATGTTTATAAAACAATAACACAAAACTGTAACCTATAACTCCTCACTCACTCTATTTTAATAAAGCATGGAATAAGTTCTAATTGGCATCTAAACATCAAGGAAATGTAAAGACTTCCTGTAGACCTCACCTCAAAACTTACTGGAGGTGAGACCTATTGTGAACCCCATTTTACAGAGAGACAAACTGAGGCTCAGGGAGCAGGTCCCCCAGTGAAAAGGTGGCTGGGATTTTAACTGCAGGCTCTGTGAAGAGGGAGCGTACGTTTGTTTGGTTTTGTTTTTTTCCAGCTGCGCCCGTCTACCTCCCAACCCCCTGACTCTCAACCCCTTAACTTCTGAACCCCCTCCTCCCACCCAACCCACAGCCAGACCTGAGAGAGACATGAGGACATTGTTGATGGAGTACACCCAGGTAGTCCGGCTGGGAAAGAGCTGCGGAGAACGGGGGAGATGGCTCCCATAAGACCCCAGCAAGCCCCAACTCCGTCCCCCTGCCCTTGGCCCCCAGGCCCTGTGCCTCACCATCTCCAGCGTGGCCTCCTGATCGTTCCGATTCAAGATGAAAATGCCTTCCTCTGCCCCCAGGAGCAGGTGCTGGTCTGTGGGGCCAGACACAAGCACGCTGGGACCCACCTCATCCTGTTGGGCCTCCCAGACCGCCAACATGTCTGACCCCAAACACTGGTAGTCTGTCCCCCAGGCCTGACTCTTCATTCTCTCTTACTCCCTTGACTCTCCCAGCCTCTGTTTCCCCAAATGTGAACTCAAACCCTAACCCAGTCCCCTGAGCTGATCTCATTCTCACCTACCCTCATGCTTGGGCCCGCAAATCCTGCAAAGCCGGACCCCACCCCCTCACTGTTGACCCCAACATTAGTCCGTGCTTCCCCACATAGCCTCCTACGTGCTGTCCTTCTGTCTTCCCAGTTCTGGTCCCCAAATGCTAATCTTGTTTCAACACTGGTCCTCAAACTCGGGCCCTCTGAAGTGTGGCTTTTTCTGTACAGTGTGTCCCCCTCAAATTCTAATGCTGTTTTTTTTTTAAATAAGTTTTAGTAATTTTTTTAAGATTTTATTTTTGAGTAATCTCTACACCCAACATGGAGCTCGAATTTACAACCCTGAGATCAAGGGTCACACGCTCCTCCGAGGGAGCCAGCCAGGCGCCGCTAATGCTGTTTCTTTAACATTTACCCCCCGCCCCCACTGACCTCGTCTCTACATCTTTCATCCCCAAACTCTTCCCCTTCTGCATTCCCATCCCCCAAACTCCCGAACCCCAAAATTCTGATCCCAGCCTACCAATAACCTCTCACTGAGGTTCATGGGGTCCAACTGTCCCCCATCTATCCCAAACTTGGACTTTTCTGTTATATCTGACATTCCTGGCCCCCAAACTTTTATTTTCCTAGTTCTTCCCCTCAAATCTATCTTCACTCTACCCATCTTTGATCCCCAGACCCCAACTGTCACCCTGGGCTCTGGTCCTGCCTCAGCTCTGCCCCTCCCCTGTTCCCACCTCTGTGCCTCCCTTAGGGCCCCTCCCCACCCCCCCCACCCCTGCTCTCCGAGACACGCCGAGGGCTCACCCTTGGTGGAGGGGTGTGTCCAGGCAGCTGTGCTGTGGATCCGGAGGGGGCAGCCGTTGAACAACTTCACGAGAAGGGCACATCCCTGGGCAGGCCACGGGGGGCAGAGCAGCGGGTCCAGCAGAAGGAAGGAGGGGACAGGAAGGTGCAGCGGTTAAGACCCAAGAGTGCCAGCACTCTGCCTCCTCAAAGGTTTATCACCTCTCTGCCTCTGTTTCCCCATCTGCGAAGTGGGGGATAACGCCTATCTCTGGGATTTCTACCAGCATCTGTGAAGGCTGATACCACACAAAGACGTGAGCTCAGCGTCTGGCCCAGGGGCACGGGTCACCAAACGTCACCTCTCATCGCCACCACTCCGCCCACCCCACCCCCAGGCTTCCCAACCCCGTCTGGGGAGCACGGCCGGGCTCACCTTTCTTTTCATCTTGTCCTTCTTGGGGGGTAACAATGGGGGCTGATCAGGCTCCCGGGGGGTTGGGTTCCAGAGTGAGGGCTCTGAGACAGGGTGGGGGGGGGAATCAGCCCCCAAAGGCCCCCCTGGCCAACCCACGCCCCCGCCCACCTCCTGCCCCAGCCTGCCCCATTACCTGAATGGGCAGTTAGGTGGGGGCTGCGGGTGGCCAGGGGAGGCCCGAGGTGGGGGGTTCGGGGGGGAGGCCCACTAGCACACCGGACCAGCACCCCCGGGCTCAGCTGTCCGTCATCCCCAGTGCCCCCAGGCCCCTCATCTGATGGAGAGCGGAACTTGGGCTATGGAGACAGAGGAGGAGTGTGGGAAAGTACATTAGACGGTCTCAGAGAGAGGGCACCCTGCAATCCCAGCCCTGCCTCTACCAGAACTGACGTTGGTCATGGTTCTGACCCTCCTCACAGTGTCCTACCACCACCCCGGCATCAACCCTGACCTCCCACCCCCCACCCATCATCAACTAAAGGGTTAATGCCGGAGCGCTTTGTGCTGGGGGTTCCCAGGACCAGTGCCCATCTGGCTGAATACTTTGAATCCCACCCCTAGGTTCAAGGATGCTGCTTCCAGATCCCAAAGTGCTCATCATCCCATCCCCCAGACTTCAGGGGACCCGGTGTCCCACCCTCCAACCTTAGAGTGCCCGGTATCCCAGCATCTAAGGACCCTGGCCTCTTGGGCCCCGGCCCCCAGCCCCAGCGGGCCCAGGGCCTTACTTACCTTGGGAGGGAGTGGAGGAGGTGTGTCCTCTGCAGGGGTGGGGCTGGAACACACAGACGGGGTGAGTGGGCGGGGGTGTCGCTAACAAGGACTCGGGGCAGGTGGGGTGGTTTGGGACCGGAGGTCTGAGATCAAGAGGGCCAGGGATGACTGGGTCTGGGCTGGAGCCGAGGATTAAAGCCCTCCGAGCCATGATGATCCTGGCAACAGCGATGCCGGATATCGAGTGTGGAGGATGCATCCAGCCTGAACCTTCAGTCACCTAGTGCCGCAGATCACGTGAGCTCCGGGGGCGCGGGTTCTCGCTTGGGGCTGGGCACGGCAGCCAGATGTGCAGAAGGGACGGGTGGGGGCGTGAGGCAGACGCAGGCCTGGGGGCCGGGCTGACTGTTGGGGCTGACGTGGGGTCTTGGGCCAAGGGTCTGGTGTGGGGCAAGTTCCCAGGGGGGAAGATGCAGATGAAGGCTGGGCTCTGAGGGTTTGGGCTGCAGTGGAAGACTGGGGGTCTGAGCAACATCTGGGAGCTGGGGGCGGGGACGAGGTGGGGGGTCTGGGTGGCGCTGGGGGTTGGCTTTGTGGTGGGGGAAGGAAGGTGGGGGTTGCCGGGGGAGGCGGTATTAAGGGTCTAGTCAGGGTCCGGGATGAGTGGCGGAAGGCGAGTAGGGGCTGAGGTCGGGGTCGGGATGGAAGGGAGACGGCGGTCATAGGAAGGCAGGGTGGGTGAGGGCCGGTGGGGCTGGGGGCCACGGCTCTCTTACATGTCCACGTCATCATAGTCATCGTCAGACTCCGACAGCTGCCTCCTGAGGAGTGACAGGCGTGACCCTCAGGCGGTTCCCCCACATGTCCCAGCCCCCTCCCCTCCACACTGAGGGTCCCTGACCTAGGACTGCTGCTCCTGAAGTCTCCAGGGGGCTGTAAGTGGGCCTGTGGGATGGTAAAGGGTCAGCGGTGCCAAGGGGGAGGGGAGGGCGTCCGAGGCAAAAGCAGGGGGAGGCCTCTCACCGTGTGGGGTATGGGTCTGGACTCCATCGCTCTGAGCTTCCGGAACTCCATGTGCCGCCCTGGAAGTTGGGGGGGGGGGGAAACAGTAGCACAGTGAGCTGAGAAAATGGGTCTGGGCAAAGAGGAGAATTTGAAGGGGGAGGGTTCAGGGTCAAGATCTTAGGTCCAGAGCTGTCCTGTAGCGGGAAGGGTCTTGGTTTCCAGGGTCTCACTTGGGGGGCCGGGGCCAAGGTTTGGGACCAGGGAGGTGGGGGCTCAAAGTTATAGAGCGTTTGTTTTCAGGGTTCATTTGGGTATTGGGATGTGACAGAGATTTCGGAGGTCTCTTTGGGGGTCTTGGTGTTATGGGAAGTCTCATGGGGTCTGTTCGCAGGTCAGAGAAGTGGGGGGGGGGTGTCTCTGTAGTCATTTTGTAGGTCGGGCGGTGATGAGGTTTTCTGGAATCTCTCGCAGGGCCAGATAGCGACGAGGGTCTCTGAGGGTCGATCATGAGATCAGATGGTGCTGAGGGTCTCTGGCAGAATCATGGGGTGGGGGGGGTGGAGTGGGTCTCGGATCTATTATAGGGTCAGGGATCCCCAAGCTTAAGGATTCTCTACTCACGACAGCAGTCGGCATCTGGGATCCCTAGGGAGCTGGATCGGTGGGTGGACCGGATCCGCCGGGGGACAGCAGGGGGCACCTGGGCAGAGGGGCAGCTCAGGGCCACAGCCCTCTGGCACCCCTCCCACCCTGTGGGCCCAGCTGGGAGCCTCGGGCTCTCCCCTACCCCTCTATGCCCCCAGCCCTGTGCCAAGCCCCGCCTCCCCCCTCCCCTTTTTCCTTTGAAGAGAGGCAGCAGGAAAGGGCTCCTGGCAGGGTGTACAGCCTGAGCAAAGTCTGGGAGCTTCCATCACTCTGTGGGCCAGGGCGCCCTCACCTCAGGCTCCTCATCTTCAATCTCGACCACAGGGGCCCCCTTCCCTGGATTCCTCAGTTTGTCAAGAAGATCCAGGATCAGGCCTCTATTTAGCCTGGGCTGGGACACCAGCTGATGCTAGAGAGGGGAGGAGGGGGTCAGCGGACAGACCCCTGGAGAGGTCCCTGGTGTGGGGGAGAGGCTGGGACAGGGGCCTGCGAACCCGTCTAAGGGAATCTAGTGGGGAAGGTGCCAACCTAAGGAGAAGGCACGGAACCCTGGGGAACTGAGACTGGGGGATTTTAAGGGGTTGGAAGGGATTAGAAGAATCTAGAATTCCCAGCAGGGCCAAATGGAGAATTCCAGAGGTGTCTTAGAGGGGACCGGGCTTCCCCTGGAATTCCAGAGCAAACCCAGGAATGGGACTGGAGACCCTGGGAAATTTGTGAGTTTTAAACAACTCAGGGTATCTTGGCAAAAAGTCTGGGGTACAATTTGGAGGATCTTGGGGAGGTCCTGGGGAATTCTGGGGGTGAGAGTTTGGGAAGGGCTCTTCCGGGAAGCGAGGGGACAGTTACACTGAGCATCTTGGTGGCACCAGGTCGTTTCTTGGGGTTCTTAGTGAGGGTGACTTTGACAAAGTTGTGGAAGGCAGCCGACCTTGGGAGGAAGAAGCCAAGTTCTGGGGTGAGGAGACCAGAAACCCTCCTAGCAGACCCTCAGTCCCGGCTCCCCCCTCGCTCACCCTGTCTTACCATTTGCCTTTCTCCTTTAGCCTGGGGGGCTGGTAGCCACTCTTCGTCATGAGGAAGAGAACTCTAGAAGAGTAAGGGGAGAACGTGGTGTTCAGACTCCCAATGGGGGGGGGTCAGACCTCATGGCTCGAGGGGTCCCCAACAGCACTGAGGTCAGCAGAGAACAAAACAAGGGACAGAACCAGAATGGGGTTTTGGTTTTACAAGGTGCTGGGCTGCCACTTCCGGGGGACTCTGTCTGTCACGTGACAGAGCTACAGCAGCTGTGATGCGGGCCTCCAGATAGGGAGTCCCTGTGCTGGGGGGTTCCCTGCTGTGGAGGCTGAAGAAAAGGCTTTCTGGGTTGAGAGGATCCCTGGGGAGGTCTCAGAGTGAGCTCTGAGGAAGGGATGTCTCTTGTGGGTGGAGGGGGGGGCGGTGCTCAGGGTCAAGGCTGGGGGATACTGGTCAGGCCTGCCTACCTGAGAGGGTGCACGTCAAACAGCGGCGGTTGCAGCTCGGCTAGTTCGATGGCTGTGATGCCCAGGGACCAGATGTCACACAGCTCATTGTATCCCCCCTTCAGGGCCACGGCCGCCACTTCTGGAGCCATCCTGGGGGGCGGGGCAGAGACCCTCAGAGAGCCGGGGGTGACACCAGGAGGGGAAGGGGGCGACTCCTTGGCGTGGGGGCGGGGGGCAGGAGAGAGAGAGAGAGAGAGAGAGAGAGAGAGAGAGAGGAGAATGGGGCACCGAGAGAGCCAGATGCAGAGCAACGTCAAGGTGAAGAGAGAGACCGGAATAAAGACAGACACGGGGAGGTCGAGACAGAGACAGAGACAGACCGATCAGAAGAAACATCAACAGAAAGAGACCTAGGCAAAAGGAAAACTCAAGAGAGAGCCAAACAGTAAGCAGAATGTCCAACAGGGAAAGATAGAGGCAGGGAAAGGAGCCAGGAAGGAGATTCCTAGTGATCCAGGCGGGGATGGCCACCGCCCCCCCCACTGCACCCCTACCAAGGCATCCCTCACCAGTAGGGCGTCCCAATGAAAGACAGGCGTCGAGCCAGTGTGGCCCCAATCTGGGCCGAGATACCAAAGTCAGCTGGAGGCAGAGAGAGAGAGAGACATGGTGACCCGGGGTGCACTATTTCCTTGGCCCCCAGCCAGTCCCCTCCTCACCACCACCCCCCACACTCACCCAGCTTGACCTCCCCAGCATCATTGATGAGGATGTTGGCTCCCTGGGGAGAGAGGGGGAAATTAGAGGCTGTCATAGAGACCCCCCCCAGCCCAGTGCTGCCTCCACCCCGTGGCCCTTCCCCACCCCACAGCTCCACACCACCCTGAGTCCTCCACACACCACTTCCATCTCCTGCCCCCCCCCCCCCCAAGGCCACTTTTCTGCCCCTAGACCACCTTGATGTCCCGGTGTATCTTCTTCTGTGAGTGCAGATAGGCAAGTCCCTGGGAGAAGGGTGGACACAGGGGCTGTGAGTGCCCAGGGGCTGGAGCAGGGCCCTGCCCCGACCCAGGCCCACCCGGTCTCTCCTTACCTGGAGCACTTCCCTGCAGACATAGCTAATCTGGAGCTCGGACAGGGGGCCTGTCACTGCAAAGGTCACATCAGTGGCGTTGGGTGGGAACCAGAAAACCTGGCGCCGGGAGACCCTGGCCCCCACCCACATGGGGAGCGGGTAACAGATGGTAGAAGTGGGAGGGAGAGATGGAGGGACAGTCAGCGACCAATGCAGGGAACCAGAGGCCGGAGGGAGACAGATTCATTCAATAGACATTTACTGTGTCCACTGGGTGCCAGGCATTGTGATGGGCACTGGGGAGACAGCTGTGGACAAAAGAGACAGAGATCCCTGCCCTTGTGGAGGGAACATTCCAGTCGGGGCAACAGACGGTAAACAAGATAACTCCAGCATAGCGCCTGAGATGCTAATAAATAAATAGCAAGAATATAGGAAATATGTGTGGGAAGGGGTATGACATTTTACAGGGTGGTCGGTGAGGTCCATCCTACTCTGAGAAGGTGTCAGGGTGAAGATGTGATCAGTCCAGCTGGGAGGGGAACAGAAGAGCTGGTGCAGAGGCCCAGCAGTGGAGAGGGCCTGGTGGGCTCAGAAAAGAGCAAAGTGGGTGGAGCAGAGTGGGGGTGGGAGAGAAAAGGGGTAGGAGGTGAAGTCTGGCCGCTTGGGTGCAGGTGGGGGTCACCCTGGGGAGCTCGGGCTTCTCTTCAGAGAGAAATGGAAGCCATGGGAGTGTTCTGAGCAGGGGGTGATGGGAGTTTGCAAAATGAGGAAAGGCAGAGGGACACGGGCACCAACGCACACACACAGATAATGAGAGACAAACAGAAAGACAGAGAAACGGGAACAGATTCAAACTGAGACCCAAAAGCACGAAGAAAGAAAAAATGAGA
The DNA here is from genome assembly GCF_037043125.1 of Eumetopias jubatus. Taxonomy (NCBI): domain Eukaryota; kingdom Metazoa; phylum Chordata; class Mammalia; order Carnivora; family Otariidae; genus Eumetopias; species Eumetopias jubatus. The sequence continues at coordinate 50,603,453 of NW_028274816.1, forward strand.
GAGAGAGAGACACACAGAGGTGGAGAGAGAATGACAGGGAGACAACAGAGAGAGAGAAGGGGTCAGAGACCAGGGCTGGTAGACCGGCTGGGTGAGCCACTTCCTCTCTGAGGGCCTCAGTCTCCCCCCTGGTGACTTAATCTGGAATTTCTTCTTTGTCTGACATTTGAGATCTTGGGGTTCAACGGAGACAGAGAGGAGGCCGAAGACAGAGGTGACCATGAGAAATTGAGAGGTGATCAGAGGCCCACCCCATCCCCATCCTCAAATTTTCCAAAAGAGCGAGAAGCAGGCTGAGAGAGAGAGAGAGAGAGAGAGAGAGGGAGAGACAGGAATTCATTCACTCAGTCAATGAAAACGTGGACCCGGCTATGGGCCAAAAGTGCAGAAACACTCAAACACCTGAACGGCAGAGAGATCGGGGCCGGACCATCAAGGGCTGGAGGCAAGGGCCCAGGGCCCACTCGGTCACCACAGTATTCCCAGCACCAACCAGGCCAGGCCTGGGCCCAGAGCGGGGCTCCCTGCAGGAAATGTGGACCAGAAAGACGGTCCCAAAAGACACAACCCCAGAGAGATAGGAGGGGTGGAGGAGGGGGTGCTCCATGGATCCCCCTTGCCCTTCCTCTCACCTTGGTAGATGTCCTGGAGAGAACCAGCCCCACAGAATTCCATGCATATCCAGAACTTCTGAAGCCTACAATTCAAGGGTGGTAATAACAGCAGGAATAAATCATCACTTGTGGGACACCTCCAGGTCACTGTCTGTCTTGTTCCAGCTCAATAAGAACCTTAAGGTGATAGCTGTCATCCACCTCCCCTTGCCCACCGGAGTGAGATCATCCCACTTCCATTTTACAGGTGGGGAAGCTGAGGCTCAGAGAGCAAACCTATGTTCAGGGTCAACTGGACTCGAACCCAGGTCTTTGGACTCTTAACCCAGGAGGACTCCTAACTCTGCTAATCTACGCTAACCCAGAAGACAGGGCAGATAGCTCACAAGTTGGTCAGGTTCAGGGGGGACAAAGGGGCTCAGGGTGCCAGGTCTGGGGGGACAGATGTCATTACTGGGGCATCAGGGATTTTAATTTAGGGGTGCGGGGATTTAGGGAATGAAAGGAGCAGAGAATGGAACTGGGGGGCCTGAAGGGCAGGATGACAAACGATTAGTTTTAGGGGACTTGCTTTCAGGTTTGCTTACTATGAAAGGATTGCTTTTGGGGATCCCCGCTCAGAAATGGGAGTCCTGAACTGCAGATTACATCAGAGAACACTCTGGTCAGAAAAGTGGGACTTCAGACTGGGGATCGAGCTGGGGGGGCCCAGTTTAAAAGGGGGGTCCAGGATTGGAGGTCAGGAATGGGGGTTCTGGGCTAGGGGCTGGGCATGGTCCCAGGGCAGGTTTGAGGCTCATCACCAGAGGTAACTCCCATGGTAGGCCACGATATTGGCATGCCGGCACGTTTTCAAGATGAGGATTTCCTTCTGAAGTGTGGAAACATCATCGTCTGTGAGGAGGAACAGGAAAGAAAAGGCCGCTGAGGGGAGGGACTATGGGGGAGGCAATCCCGGTGTCCCAAGAGGAGGGGTAGGGGTGTGGGGAAGGCGCGCCTGTGTCCTCACCAGGCTCCATCTTCACCATCTTCACTGCCACCAGGTCCCCCGTCACCTTGTCGCGAGCCTTGTAAAGGGGAAGTTGGCAGTCAGGCAGGCTCCATTCGCCTGAGTTCCTCCTCAGCATCCCTGAGCCAAAGCCAAGGACTGGGATCCTCTCTCATCCCCTTCCCTTCTTGGGCCTCATCCCAAAGGCTCGCTGGTCTGAGGGTGATGGAGAAGGAGGGGTGTCCTCACCTTGAAGACTTCTCCATAGGTGCCGCCACCCAGCCGCTGCAGCAGGTCATAGTGATCCCGGGGGTCCCTATTAAAGATGTCGGGGTCCACGAGGTCCATCCCTGGGGGCTGGAGCTGGGCCTGTGCCCAGGGGCCAGCAGGGCCTCAGGGCTCGAGTGTGGCACCTCCCTCCCTCCCCACACGTCCTGCGCCCTGCACCCGCCTTGCCTTGCCTCCACCGGCTGTGGCCTCCCCCGTCCCCACTCTCGCTTCCTGCCCCAGCACAGGGCTGTGCAGCGGGCTCCGCCCCCTGTCCCCTGGGCCCTGAGAGCCTGTGAGGGGCAGCTTGCCTTGGGACCCAGGGGAGCCCCCCAGCCCCACCTCCAGGGCCTAGGGCTGAATGTAAACCAGATGCAAACTATCTTGTGATGGGGGGGTGGTGCCCTGGCACCCCCTCCCGCGTTCTGGGCGGTGGCTAAAAACCACAGTTGAAAGTCTGCTGAGTGCTTGAGGGTTTGGCCACCATCCGGAGATGGAGATGGTAGGCCAGCACAGGAGTGGTCGTGCACTGAGCAGTGCCCACCTATGTACCCACTGTGCGCAGACCAGTAGACGTACACATACCTGGATACCCGTGTGCACGCACACACGTGGATGCGCCCAAAGCACATACCTCCACGTATATGACACATGCTTGTGCATTCACGCCTAAAGTGTGCAGAAGGGCACTCGCCTTCTGCCGCAAGACTGGAGCCTAAAGGGGCCTGAGCGCCAGCCGGCAGGGTCCAGGAGCCCCTTCGGCCCAGCCCGCCCCTGCCGAGCAGAGCACCACAGCTTTACCGGCCCCTACCGCTGGAGTTGGGGCGGAGGGTGGGGGCGAGGTTCTGGACCCCAGAGCTCAGGATCCTGCTTCAGAGGCCGAGGCCTGGGGCAAGGGGGATGTCAAAGAGCACTTCCCCAGGGAATTTGGCCAGGGCCCTAGTTAAGGGATACCGCGCGCACCCCAGCACAGTTTTGTGAGTTCACGACCGCGCGCAACACAACGCGCGTGCGCCGGTGGAGAGCCGTCGCCCGGCTCGGGAGTTCGCGCGCACGTCCCAGGGGGCTAGAACTCGGTGCCTGAGGCCCGGGAAAAGCTTCGCCCCGCCTCCTCGCCCCGAGACGGCGCCTGCGTACTGGACTAGATCAAGCCTTTTCTCACGCTGTTGGTCCAGCTCGGGGGGAGCGTATGCGCACGCGCCAACAGCGCCCGCCGGGAAGAAAGTCACGTGGCAGCCGCCGCCAGCGGCGCGGAGAAGACAACGACGTAGTTTCCGTCTCCGCCACCTCTTCCTCTTCCGGCCGTCGGGGACACCCTACCGGGTGGCTCTTGCCTACAGCCCCGGCGTGGGAGGCGACATTCGTCATGGCGATGTTTGAACAGATGAGAGCGAACGTGGGCAAGTTGCTCAAGGGTATCGACAGGTCTGAGCCCGGTCGGAGGGAGCGTTTCCGGCCAAGCGGCGTGGTGGAGGGGTTTTTCTAGAGACCGCAAGGGGTGGTCAGGGTCCTGGACTTGCCCGGGAGTAGGCTTTCCTGCTCGTCCGGGAGGAAGACGTGTTTAAGGAGACGGCACTGCAGGGGCCTGCGGGCGGGAGACAGCCCTGCCTACCTCGCAGTGCTCCCGCTTTTTAATTGCTTTAAGGTCTTCCTCCCTGCTCCTCAGCTTTCTCTCTCACAGCCCCTCAGTTTCCTGTGACTACGCTCCTCAGCCTTTCACAGTGTGTGTCAGTGCCTCTTCATCTCTGTTTTCTTTTCCTCTAATGTCGTTCATTCAACACACGTCACTGAAATCTACTCTCTCCGCTCTGGGCAGTGCTGGGGACCAGAGGTTACCAAGACAGCCCCAGGCCATGTTTCCATGGAGTTCCCAGTTCAGAGTCCAGACAAACCGGACAATAGGCACTGATAGCCAGAAGTAGTCAGGGCTGGGATGGGGGAAGCTAAGCAGGAGAGGATGGGGTAAACCAGGTTGGGGGTCTGGAGAGGGGAGGAGGGGGTGAGGGGTAACGATGTGCAGGAGGCCAGGTGTACAGGTTGCAATGACTGATTGGCTGAGAGGTGGCGGGGGGCGGGGAACACCCTAGAAAAGACCCAGGGCTCTGATGGGGTTCAGAGCTTTGGCTTAGGTCTGTAATGTGGGTAAGTGTTGTTAGAGGTTATAGAGCTGATTCAAGAGTAAGTGGCAGAGTTGGAGGAAAGGAAGGAAGGGAAGGAGGAGCAGGTTACGTCGCCCTTCTCCCCCCAGCCCCACAAAGTGACTGGCCTCAGCTCCTCTTTCCTCTCTGCTCACCTGTCCTGATTCTTCTGTAGGTACAATCCTGAGAATCTGGCCACCCTGGAGCGGTATGTGGAGACGCAGGCCAAGGAGAATGCCTACGATCTGGAAGCCAACCTGGCCGTGCTGAAGCTGTGAGTGTCTGCCTCCATCCCCACCTCCGGACCAGCAGCCAGCAGGGGGCCACTCTCAACATTGGATGAGGCCGGAGTTGGGGGTGGTCTTCCGGATGTGGCTTCTCTTGGTGCGCAAGGCTAGGAAGCCAAGGGAGTTGGCGCAGGAGGAAAGATGGTTTTTAAAAATTAATCAGGGTTACACGTATAGGTTGGTACAAAACAGAAACATAGTTAAATAGGTACAAGTGAAAACCCGCATAAACACCAGGCTTATTACAAAATCGAGTGTTGTCAGGGCCCCAGGCCCTTTGCTTTGTATGCTTTGTGCTGGCCACCTCACCCCCACCCTAGTAACCGCTTTTATGCTCTCATGGTCTGGTTTTATGTGAGTTTACCACACACGCACGCAACCTGATGAGCTTGGCTTAGGTTTGCCCGTCTTGAACTTGACACAAATGTAGTCCTACAGCATGAGCTTCTCTGCATCTGGCATCTTCCACTTAGCACCAGGTTTGTGAGATCGATCCATTTCTCCTGCGGCTGCAATTTGTTGTCATTTTTGTGTAGTGCTTCCCTGTGCAAGACTGTCTTAGGTTACCCATCCTCCTGCTGACGGACCTCTGCGTTCTATCCCCACAGTGCTGTATTAACACACTGTCGGTTGTGTAATCTTTATATGCTGTCTCAGTTTTGATGTCTGTAAAATGGAGATAACACTTGTATTTGTGGGGTTGTTTAGATTGTTAGTGGTGTAATTGCTGCTTAGTGAGCGCTCATCACGGTAGCTACTGTGCTGTAAGCTTTGTGTGTATTAACTCAGATGCTGTATTGTCTTCGTGAAGTACATAGGGTGGTTATTGTCCCTTCTTTCGAGGGAGGGGACTGCTGCACAGAGAATTTCAAAGGGGTAGTCCAAGGTCACTCATGAGGGAAGTTTGAACCCAAGCAGTCTGCCTCCAGAGCCTCGACCACTGCTCCAAACTACATTTACGTATTTATTTGTGAACCACTTTTTTTTTTTTTTAAAGATTTTATTTATTTATTTGACACAGAGAGAGACACGGTGAGAGAGGGAACACAAGCAGGGGGAGTGGGAGAGGGAGAAGCAGGCTTCCCACGGAGCAGGAAGCCCAATATGGGGCTCAATCCCAGGACCCTGGGATCATGACCTGAGCCGAAGGCAGACGCCCAGCGACTGAGCCACCCCGGCACCCGTATTTGTGAACCACTTAACAGTGTCTGGCTTATGGGGTGGTTGGGACGGTTAACTGTCCCCGTCTACAGAATAGGAAAGTAGGTCAGGGAAGTTAAGGTCACAGAGCCAGAGTGCTGTGATTGGAGCCCAGGCATGTCCAACTCCTGAGCTCTGGGCCACAGCACTGGGCTTCTCAGGAGGCCCAGGGAGCTGAAGAAGCCACAGTGGCTCTGTCCCTTGTTCCCCTTCTCAGGTACCAGTTCAATCCAGCCTTCTTTCAAACCACGGTCACCGCCCAGATCCTGCTGAAGGCCCTCACCAACCTGCCCCACACAGACTTCACACTGTGCAAGTGCATGATCGATCAGGCACATGTATCCTTCCAGTTTCTGGGCAGGGTGTGCAGGGGAGGGGCTGGGGGCAAGGTAGATGAATTCCCGGGGCATCGGTCTGTGAGTTCAGCCACAAACTCCAAGCACCTGCTCCGGGTTTGTTGTGGTGCCTGGTGGGACATTTGGGTGGCTGGGACAGGCCTGGCCCCTGCCCTCCCCGAGCTCAGCATGCAGCTGGGGAGAGAGGTCCTCTGTCAGGGACCACCTGCACTCGTCCAGGCTTAGGGTTTAGAGAGGCCAGAGGAAGCACCTGACCTTGCCCGGATGTTAGGGAGGGCTTCTTGGAGGAGGGAACGTCTGAAAGATGAGCTAAATGAAGTGTTAGGGAAGGGTGATCCGGATGGAGGGAACAGTATGTAAGGAGGCCCAGAGGAAAAAGAAGAGGTCAGTGCTCTTTCAGAGGCCATAGAGGAAGTGTGGCACAGCCTCACCACAGGTTTCAAAATGCAATCTGGTCAGACTCGGAAGGGCACCAGGAAGCCATAGAAGGCTTAAACCGCAGAGTGAGTTGGGTAGATTTCGGCTTTAGAAGGATTCCCACTGAGGGTTGTAGCTGAGTGAAGGCCACCAGGCAAGAGGCAGGAGCCATGAAGAGCTGGAGCATCAGCTGAACTTCATTCTATGTGTCTTCCGTATCTGGCACCGTGCTGGCCGTCCGTGACTGAAGGTTGACTGAAAATGAACTAGCTTCCCCCCAACCCTTTGCTTTGCTCTGGCCTGCGTTTTTGTGACAGGTCCACCACATGGCCAGGGGAGCCTCCCTCTGCCCTTGAATCACTTGACAAGCTTGGCAGAGCCCCCCCATCCGTGCTTCTGGCACTCACAGTCCCGAGGGTGTCACACTTAACCTGCCCATCAGCAGCTGAGCTGAGAAATGGGGGCTTACGCATTGAACCTGCTCTGCCATGTGTGTCCATGGGAGTGCCTGCCTTCTGAGAGATTGTCCACTTTGCCCAGGGGTCTGTTCTGGTGACTTCAAAAAATAAAAAAAAAGAAAAGGCATACGATACGCTGTTAAAAGTACAAAAAGCATATGGTGGAAAAAGACGGCCTCCTTCCTTCCCTGTCCCACAGGCACCCCACTCCCCTGCCAGGAGGCAAGTTGTTTGCTGTTCTCAGGTACCTTTCCAGCTATACCCTGAGTCCAGGTGTGTGTCCCCCCCCATACGCATGCATGCACACACAGCAGCCGCCCATCCAGATGGTGGCCTCTTATGCATGTTGGTCTGCATCTTGCGTTTTCACCTCCCAGTGCATCTTGTCGCATCTCCACGTCGGTTCTCTAAGAGTTGACTCAATCCCAGAGTGTGGACAGGCCAGGTTTTGGCTTCATGTCTCCATTGCTGGATCACCTGTTGCCTTAACCATGCTGCAGTGAACAGAAGGTGGGCTCAGGGCTGTTTTCCCTTAACACTTTCTCCCCTTAGCAAGAAGAACGGCCAATCCGACAGATTTTATACCTCGGAGACCTGCTGGAGACCTGCCACTTCCAGGCATTCTGGGTAACTTGGCTCCAGGGCCAGGGTGGGCGGCTGGGCTGCTGGGCCGAGCTCGGACAGGCTGCTAAAAGAAACAACCACGCGCATTTGCTGTCTGCTTGCATAACCGTGGGCGATCCCGTGCTCAGGGCTTTGCGCGGGTGACCGCATGGACTCCTCATCCTCGCGCTGAGCCAGGACTCCCACACCGTCCCTTGTTTCCCCAGGCCAGGGCACGTGTGCACGCACCCACATCTGTCCTTCCTGCCAAAGTTCTCCATCCTCTGGATGCTCCTTCCCTTTCTTGCTCGAGCTAGAGCCACACCCTCCACTTCTGCCAAGGGTCCTCCTCACCGTCATCCCCAGGCCCATCTCTCCCCGACAAAACCCCTCAGTCCTGAAGCCCGGGTGTTGGCACTTCCCGCCCCACTCTGTGGGTGTCAGCCCCCTGACGGCCTTGCCTCCTTTCATGAATAACCGAGCTCCTGTTCACCCCCCACTCACTGCTACTTCTGTCATTCTCAGTTGCTTGCAAAGCCCGACCAGTGGTCTTTCCAGCACCCCGACCTTGGGGTGCCTCCATCTCTTGTCCTCCACGTGACCTCGGCCCCTCCCTCCCAGTCATGCCCTAGATCAGCTCTTAGCACACTGGACCCTCGAGGAGTTTAAAAAACAAAACAAAACTGATCCTTGACTCGGGCCATCTGAGTTGGATCTCATCGGTCTGAGTGTGGTGTGCGCTGTGGGATCCAAAGCAGTTATCACAGATATCCCTGCTGCCCCGGGAAACGGGGGAGCCGCCCCCCCAGTCCCTACCTTCAGCAGCATTGCTCCCTTCTCTGCCGGTGTCCGACGTTTGCACCCCCCACCTCCAACCACTTCTTCCCAGCTTCCCGGCTCACCCCTGGGAGGGCACCAGCCTAGCATGCTTAGGCCTGACCAGCAGCCCGGGCCCTCCGTTGTGCTTCCTCCGTCAGCAGGAGTGTGCACCGGACACTGCGAGAGGCCGGAGGGAGGCCCATCGGCCCCGCGGTGCACATCCCCTCCTGGCCCAGGGGCTTGCCGCCCGCTCCCAGCTCTTCACACCTTCTCGTCCCCTCTCCTTCCCTCCCTTCTCTTCTCAACTCATGCTCCTCCACCTGGTTTTGTGGGAAGACCGAAGCAGCCAAAGCAGAACTCCCACGAGTGACCGCCCTCAGCCTTGGCATCTGCTGTGAGCCGACTGAACGCTTTTCTGTTTCAGTTGGGGAGTCGTCCCTCCTCCCATCTCAGACCGCCCCCCCCCGGCTGGCGCGCTTTTCCCCTTGCCCCTCGCCCCTTCAGCGCTCCTCCCTCTTGTAGCAGCAGGGCCTGGCCTTCCCCGGTTGTTGCTGTCAGCGGAGACCACGGCCACCCCGTGGTTCGTTCTCACCTGCAGGAGAGAACTCTCCCCGAACCTCAAGCAGGGCCCTTGGTTACCCCACTCGTGGGCAGGGTTGCCTGTGCTCAGTTTCTCCTCCTCTCCCTGCTCACTTGAAGCCACTGTGTTCATTCCATTCAGGCTTTTGTGACCAGCCTTCTACCGCCCCGGTCTCCCACGTGTATACGTGTGCTTGTCTGCACGCATGCACGAGGAAACCCACCTCTGATGGGGGCCGCGCACTGCTCCCTTAAATCCTTTTATCGTTTGGCTCCCAGGACAGTTACTCTCCTATATATCCTCTGCATTGTCCTTGGGGGTTCTTCATACCCTGCACTAATGTTGGAAGGAGCCCTTGCTTGGAAGGTGACTTTTGGACAGAAGCCTGAAGGGTGTAGGGGTGCCAGCCATGGGGAAGGAGAGTTCGAGACCCAGCACCAGCCAGCTCAAAGACCTTAAGGTGGGCGGGTGCATGGTGTGTCTGAGGAGCAGCAAGGAGGCCCCTGTGGCTGGAGTGAAGGGCTGAGGGGGAGGATGTCTTGGAGGACGTCTTGGCCTTTTCTCCAATGGGTGAGTGCAGTTAGCTCATCTGTCTCTGTTCCCTCTTCGGGTCTGTGGTTTCTGCCTCCCTGGTTCAACCCCCAGCTCTGCGATTTGGGGCAAGTCACTTAGCTGCTCTGAGCCCTGCTTTTTCATCTCCAGAAATGGGCAGAAAATAGTGACTTAACGTCATAGGGTCGCACGGAGAAGAAAGTTGGCATGTGAGGTGGATGCCCAAGTCGTAGCTTCTGTTGCTAATTTCATTAACAGTAATATTCTTGAGGTTATTCACGTTATTGTGAATGTTATCATTGCTCTCACAGCAAGCCCTGGATGAAAACATGGACCTCCTGGAAGGTATAACCGGCTTTGAAGACTCTGTCCGAAAATGTAAGTCCGTCTCAGTACCTGGGTTCCCCAGGGGGAAGGGGTAGGGAGTGGCAGCAAGGTCCCGAGGGTGGCCCTTTACCCTCTTCGTTCCTCATCTCTGCAGTTATCTGCCACGTTGTGGGCATCACCTATCAGCACATTGATCGCTGGCTGCTGGCCGAGATGCTCGGGGATCTGACAGGTAAGGCCTCTCCGGGTTCCCGGTGCCAATCGAGGAGGTTGGGGTGGTCAGGGGCCGTGGGGCTCAGCCAGCTCCTCAGATGGACCCATCCCTGGTTCAGCAAGTCTTTGGAGGTCCAGCCCTGCTCGTTATCGAGGGAGTAAGGAACATAAATAAAACATACCCTGCTTTAGGGGAGATGCTATGGTACTCGTTTATTGTATTCTGCCTAAGTTATTTGAATGCTTTCTCTGTACCAGACTATTCTAGGCCTGGAGGACTCAGCAGCGAAGGAAACAGGGTGGCTCAGATTTGTTCTCATGGCAGTAGTAAAACATAACAAAATGAGATGTACGAGTCTGGTGTGAACTCACACAAGACAGCTCACCGGGCTGAGGTGAATAGTGCCTCAGTGGAGACAGGCAGGCAGCCTGAAGGTCGAGGAAGCCAGAGGATGTTGAGGCAGGCAGGGGCGCGCCTGTCTTGTTCACAGAGCAGCCAGGGTACCTGGTGGAAGCAAGTGAGCGAGGGGTAGAGCCGAGGGGCAGAGAAGTGGCGGTGGGAGGGACATCTTCAGATACCATGGGGCTTCCTGAGGACATAGTCCTTTGTCCTGAGTGAGCTGGAGCCACAGGGATTTCTGAGCAGGGAGGGACATGATCAGATTTGTGTTTTTTAAAAGATCCTTCCAGGGGCACCTGGGTGGCTCAGTCAATTAAGTGTCTGCCTTTTTTTTTTTTTTTTAGATTTTATTTATTTATTTGAGAGAGAGGCAGAGATATAATGAGAGCATGAGCAGGGAGAAGAGGGAGAAGCAGGCTTCCCGCCGAGCAGAGAGCCCGATGAGGGACTCGATCCCAAGACCCTGGGATCATGACCTGAGCCGAAGGCAGATGCTTAACGACTGAGCCACCCAGGCGCCCTAAGCATTTCACTCTTGATCTCAGCTTAGTTCTTGATATCAGGGTTATGAGTTCAGGCCCTGCATTGGGCTCCATGCTTAAAAATAAATAAGGGGCACCTGGGTGGCTCAGTCATTAAGCATCTCAGTCATTAAGCATTAACATCGGGCTCCCTGCTCAGCGGGAAGCCAGCTTCTCCCTCTCCCACTCCCCCTGCTTGTGTTCCCTCTCTCACTGTCTCTCTCCGTCAAATGGATAAAAATAAATAAATAAAAGTAAAAAATTGTCCCAGAAAGAGAGAAAGAAAAGAAAAATGTTTGTGTATTTGTTCCTTTTTGCAAAAAGAAACAGGAAGAAAAATAAAGCTAAGGAAAATGGTTACTCCTTGGGAGGTGGGGGGTGAGCACAGGGAGGAGAGCGGGGGGTTGGGGGTGAGATTTGTCTGAGTACCTTATTTGGGTAGTTTTGCCTTTTGATCTGGTTGTGTGTGTGTTAACAGAAGCTAACTTATTGGACACTTTGTGTCAGGCTATACCAAGTGCTTTACATCAGGTAGATGTTTTGTGTATTTAAAAGTGAGATTAAGTCAAAAAGGATCAAACAACCCTTAGAGTTGAATCCAAAGAGAAGCAAATGAATTTATCAAATCGCTAATGGTCCCACAAAAGAGTTACTTTAAGTAGCAGGACATTTTTCGGCCGTACGTCCTTACTGGCAGGTTTTTTAAGAGCCAAAACAGCCTGCCAAGAAATTCCCAGCTGAGGCTCTGGGCTTATGGTTCGTGATAGTGAGGACATAATTTTAAAACCATTTCAAAGTTCTGTGGAAAAGCAGGGAAGGAAGCACACCACTGTTGTTGGAAACTGAGATTTGCTCTGGGAGAGAAAAGAGGGGTAGAAATGAAAAGAAGGGGAGACAGAGGCCCTGTGATGTAAGGGTGGGAAAGCCGACAGGCTCCCTCTGGCTGCCGTTTGGAGAATGAGCCATAGAAACGCAAGCAAGTGCGGCTGCAGGAGATACGGTGGCCCCTGAGGCAGTTGGGCCGGGAGGGCGCCCCGGCCTCTGGCTGCGGTCCTAGGGGAGCGGGGTAACTGAGCCCCTCCATGGCCCGTGTCACCTGCAGATAGCCAGCTAAAGGTATGGATGAGCAAGTACGGCTGGAGCGCTGATGAGTCGGGCCAGATCTTCATCTGTAGCCAGGAGGAGAGCATCAAGCCCAAGAACATCGTGGAGAAGATCGACTTTGACAGTGAGTGCTGGCCCAAGGCCGCGGACTGTGGGTCTAAGGAGCTGCGCTTCGACACACCGGGGCTGGGGCCCCAAAGGACTTGGGTAGCTGTCTGGTTCAGGGCCAGGATCTTTGCATCTGTCGGAGTCCACTGACTTCTCCCATTCTCTCATGGGGCTGCCTGCTCAGGGAGGAATGGTGGTGGGGGGGGCGGGGGTCCCTCCCTGGGACTCCTGGGGGCTCCGGCCTGTTGGCAGTCTGTCCTTGGGGATAGCGCCTCGGCCCTGGCATCCGCAGAAACATAGGAACACCAGAAAGTGCGGGTTCTGGAGTCGGGTAGTGGGACGGGGATCTCGGGTCTCGGTTTCTTAGTTCTGCCACTTGGGGCAAGTGATTTTACCTCTCTGCCTCAAGTTTTCTCATCCAAAAAGTGGGGATCCTGGCAGCACTCATTATGACAATTACTGTGTAGTTCCTGACGTTTAGCAAGTGGTTTGGTGCTCACATGAGCCCTGTACAGTAGGGGCCGTTACTGTAAGTGAACAGTATCCTAATACGTACGTGGAGGAGTGAGCGCAGAGTGAGACAGCCGTGTAGAGCGCGGAGCGGAGCAAAGAGCCTCGTGGGCCGTGCTTGGCACTGCTGCACGCACGCTAACCGACCGCAGCCCCTGCTAGCCCCTCGGCCGCGAAGGGAGCAGAACAGCTGTGTGGTCAGGCCCTCACTGCACTGTGCATGTGTCGGAGAGTGAGCCAGAAGCCGGGGATCGGCTGCTCCCTTGCGCCCTGGGTCTCCTCCCGCCCCCACCCTGTCCCTTGAGTCTGATTCTGGGGTTTTAAAGGTGTGTCTTGGTACAGCGTGGCTTCTCCCTACAGACTAGCTCATTTGGTGCTGAACTGAGGATCAGGACTCAGTGGGCTTTCACTCTGAGAGGTGCCCCCTTTGTTGGGGTTCGGGGTGAGAAGTCGCTGCAGGAAAGGGCTCCCCGGCGAGGAGGTGCAAGGCTGGTACTTAGCATGTCTTGCAGACAGCACACAGAAAATGTTGCTGTGGCAGCAGTGAGAAGAACCAGGAGCTCTTGGTGCCGAGCATTGTTCTGAGCGTGTCGGCCCGATGCTCCGTGCAGGTGGGGAAGCTGGTGTTGACGAACTTGCCTGAGGTCGCCCACCTGGTACGAGGCAGAGCTGTGATTGGACGCAGCTCTCCTTGCTCGGGGGTGGAGGTTCTTAACTACTGCCCCGTACTTCCTTTGTGGGGCGCCTGGCTGGCTCAGTCCGTAGAGTGCGACTCTTATTCTTGGGGTCGTGAGTTCAAGCCCCATGTTGGGCACAGAGATTACTTAAAAAAACAAAAACAAAAAACCCACCAAACTGTCTTTGTGAAGGTGACCAGGGCCCAGAAGGGGTTTGTGATCTGCGCCCCCTAAAGAATTGTGGGTGCCATGGCTGGTGGCTGGAGGTTGGTCTCCCATTCTTGCCCTGTTGACCTGCTCCCGTCTTCTGTTCCCAACAGGTGTGTCCAGTATCATGGCTTCCTCCCAGTAACTCGGCAGGCGTTGAATAAAGAGTTGTTGACTTACTCCTGTTTCCCGCTCATTGGCTTCCGGCCTCTGCCCCTCGCCCACCAGAGGGAGCCCGGGAGCAGGCCTCTGCCCACTCTGTGCGGGAGCCGCCTCCCTTCTGCCTAGGGCCTCCCTCCTCCTCCTCCCTCCCCTGTCCCGCCCCAGCAACCGACCTTCCACCCCCACCTTCGTGACCTGCCAGGTCACCAGTAGGGAGCCGGCAGCCATGAGTCAGCAGCAAGGAGGGGAATGTGAATGAATAGGATGTAGAGAGTCCTGCCCTGCAGCTGGGTGTGGCCCGGGCTCTTCTGCCCTCTTGAACACCTAGGTGAACAGGAGTGGGTTCCTGGTGAAGGGAGGCACCACATTTGCCTTTTGGCCCCCCAGAGGAGGAGTGACTGAGAGAGGATTCAGTCCGCCTCCTATCCTGGCCCCTGCTCAGCCCATCGCTGTGTGTCCTTGGCGACTCTGCCTCTGTTCCTCAGTTTCCTCATCAGTGAAAGGGGGAGAATGACCCACCCTTGTCATGGAGGATTCCATGAGCTCTGGCCAGTAAAGGTCTCATCAGGGCCTAACCTGTTCCTGGCTCTTAGAAAACGGGCGTCGTTAATTTCAGACTCAAATTGTCCCCAAGGTTGTGAACTAGTCCTCACCATTCTGCTTGGAGAGCCTTTACAAGAAAATTGGGATTTTTAGCTAGGCCATTCCCTCCTCCCATCCACAAGTCTCAGCCTACACCTAGCCAGTGCTACTTGCTCTGTAGCTGGGTTGGTTATCCCGGTCTTACACAGGAAGGATTCTGGAGTCTGGCGGAGTGACCTTGGGCAAGTGTCTTCCCCTCTGAGCCTGGTGTGTGCAGGAAGAAGGGGTAGTGACAACAGCGACTGCCTTTGGGGGAAAGTGGAGGAAAAGAGATGCCATCGTGGATGTCCAGCCCTTAGCGTAGCCCGGCAGCTGTCCCTGAGGAAGCGTTTCATTCTCGTGAGCCATTACCCATGAGCTTGGCCTCCGGAGAGGGCAGTGGTGGTGCCTGGGCTGTACCCCGCTTCCCGGTCCTCCCTTGTCTGCTTGCATTCACACCCATCATTCTTTTGAGGACACTGACTGGGAGCCAGGGCAGGGCGGGACACCCTTTGCCCTGGGTTCCAGACCTGAGCAGGAGCCAGGAAGCAGGATGTGCCCAAGTCCTGGGGACAAAAGGTGCCTCTGTGGCTCGCAACTTGGGAGCCAGCCCTAAGGGGTGGGAGAGGGGCGTAGGAGAGAATACTGGGGTGCTATTAGATAGTGTAAGTCAGCAAAGGCACCCCCTCTGCGTGAGGACGACTCCCACTCACCCCGCCCCCGCTCGGCAGGTGCCTTCATGTAGATACAACCTGCACAGCCAACTGGCTGCTCTGCAGGGAAGAGGAAGTGACCTTGACCTCTTTGGGAAATGACATCTTTTCCTGCTTAGGCTACTGCTTTTGCTCTAGGAGGATCATTTGAGCAGCTGAGAGGCCTGGCTACAGAGAAAGACTGCCTGATTTCAAACCTCAGCCTAGCGACCTTTAGGCACATTGGTTGACCTCCCTGTGCCTCAGTTTCCCAGCTGGGGAGAGCACCCACTTAAGTGGTTGCTGTGAGTTCATGCGTTTGAAGAGTTGAACATAGTCTGGCCTATAGTAAGAGATGATACATTTGCTGTCGGTCTTGTTCTCTCGGGCTTATTTCAGTTGCTTCCATAGTCCCCTCTCGACGCCTCGGTATCTGTTCACATTCCCACCCTAGGAGGACAGAGCCCTGTTTGGTTCGTTTCACTAACTAGAATTAGCAATGGAATGCAACAGGGGTGCCTGGCTGGCTCAGCTGGTAGAGCATGTTGATCTTGGGGTCATGAGTTCAAGCCCTGCATTGGACATAGAGCTTACTTAAAAAAAAAAAAAAAAAAAAGTCACACATAACATTTATAAATAAAGGGAGCCTTTAAACCTCACTGACTGGGGCCATCCACTTCATCTCTGAGCCCTTCCTCTAGAAGGCTTTTCAGTGTCCCTTGGGAGCAGGCAGGGTGGGGCCGATGGCCCATAGCCCCAGTGGCTCTCCCTGCCAACTAGGACCAGCACAAAAGTCCTGGTTTGGTTCCCCAGGTCACAGCCAACACTCCTGGATCTTTGGCCAGGTCCTGGCATCCCCTGGGAAAGTGGGCTGTGCCCAGGCCTTGTCCCCTTCCTCTGCGTGCTGTTGGATCCCTTCCAGTGCCTTTTTGAAAGAGTGGGGAGAAATCCACGAGCTCCCATACCTGGAGGAGTCGTGTCTTCTCGTCCCCGTCCCTGAAGGTTGACTGTGACACAATCCCCTCCGTTCACACTGTGGGCCAGTTCCTGCTCTAGTCTACTTCCACCCCTTACCTTCTTCCCTTTCCTGACTCCAATCAAGTTCGCACTCCCGGGTTGCTCAGGTCCAAACCTTGGGAGCCGTCTTCAGTCTGGATTCTTCCTTCATTCTCATGGCCACCCCCTCCCCCCATCCAATTCACGACAGTCAGTCCTGTCAGCTCCATTTTTCCAAATCCTCCCACTGCCGGTCCTCCATGGCTGTCTCCTCCTCCAGACCCCACGCTCACCTGGACCATTGTGGTAGCCTCCTGGCCGGTCTCCCTGCGTTCACTCCGCCTACAGTCTGTTCCCCTCCTGTGGCTGCTGGATCCTGTAAACAGCTACACTGAATCCCAGCCCTCCTCCTGCTTAGGGTCCTCCCTGAACTTCCCATTGCATTTCCAATAAAATTCAAACTCCTCATCATGGTGTTAAGTCCATCCATTCATTCATCTAAGAGATATTAAGCGGCTATCTTGTGCCAGACACTGCTTCAGAGACTAGGGAAACGGCGGTGACCAAAGATCCCCTCTCTCACAGCCTGACATTCTTGGGAAAGAGACAGATAAACCGCAAGCCAATCATGTAGTATGCTAAATGCGTGATCAGTACTCTAGAAAAAAACAAAGGAGGGAAGGTGTAGGATGCTATTTTTAACTAAGGTGGTCAGGGAAGGTCTCACTGAAGAGGGGATATTTTTGCAGACCTGCAGTGGAGGAGGCTGTTGAAGCTTTGGGGATCCAGTATGTGGGGTAAGTGTTCCAGGCAGTGATAACAAGGTATCACCCAGTGCAAAGGCCCTGAGGCTGGAAGGTGCCTGGTGCGTTTGAGGAACACTGAGGAGGAAGTCAGCCATGTGGCAGGAACTCAGAGACTGAGAGGGAGAGAGGGAGATGAACTGGGAGGGGAATGAGGAAGACCTTGGGGGTCTGGCTGAAGCTCCAGCAGTGTCTTGTTTTTGTTTTTAAAGATTTTATTTATTTGACAGACAGCAAGAGAGGGAACACAAGCAGGGGGAGTGGGAGAGGGAGAAGCAGGCTTCCCGCCGAGCAGGGAGCACGACGCAGGGCTTGCAGGGCTCGATCCCAGGACCCTGGGATCATGACCTGAGCTGAAGGCAGATGCTTAACGACTGAGCCACCCAGGCACCCACAGGAGTGTCTTGTTTCAAAAGCAGGGCTGGGCTGGGCCAGGGCAGGGAAGACTCCTTCTTTAGCCTTTCCTCCTTTCTTTGACCTTGACTCATACTCATTATTGCACCAAGGAAGGGTTCTGAGCAGAGGAGGGAGAGGCTTAGGTGAGAGATTTGACTCAGGTATTCACAGGCTCCCTTGGGCTTCTTGTGGGAAATAGAGTGGGGTGGAGGGATGGGAAGGGGAGCAGGGAGAGGGTAAGGAGACTGTTGCAGCAGTCTACGTGAAGACAAGGCAAGGGTGGACAGGACTAGGGTGGGGCCATGGAGGCAGGAGGAAATGGGTGGATTCTGTATATACTTTTTGTTATTTTCTTAAGATTTATTTATTTATTTGACAGAGAGAGAGAGAGAGAAAGCAAGTCTGGTGGGGAGGAGCAGAGGGAGAGGGAGAGGGTCTTAAGCAGACTCCACGTCGTCGGATGTGGAGTCCCACATGGGGGGCTTGATCTCACGACTCTGAGATCACAACACAAGCGACCTGAGTGGAAACCAAAAGTTGGTTGCCTAACTGCGCCCCCTGTATATACTTTTAAGATGGAACTGACAGAATTTCCTGAACTGGACGTGTGCAAAGACAAAGAGAAGGCAAGGACTGATTGCAAGGCTTATTGCCCACACAGCTGGAAGGATGGAGGCGCCATTAATTGAAATGGGGACGACTGTGGGGTGATCAGGTTTGGGAAGATCAGAAGCTTAGCTTTGGATATTTAAATTTGAGAGGACTATGAATGTGGCAACGTCATTTATCTGTATTAATTTGCTTACTTATTTTGCTCCCCCCCCCACCATGTGAGCCACTTGAAAACCAATCATGCTTATCATGCTCAGCACTCTATGGCCAGCGCAATGCCTGGCACACCACAGGTGGCTCAGTAAATGTTTGTTGAATGAATGAAGACAGACAAGTCCCCAAACTCCTTTACCTTCCTGGTCAGCCAGTATTTATTCCAATCTACCTAACTCTTGTGTCCATTTTGTGAATCCTTCAGGTCTGTGTTCAAATGTCCTCCTTTTCTGCAAAACCTACCCTGCCTACTGTTTGGCATTCCAGCTCATGCTTAATTTTTCTCCATAACATTTATCAAACCTTGGACTATACTTCCAAAGATTTTGTTATCTTCCTTCACTAGAAGGTAGTTCCACGAGGGCAGGGATTTCTGTCTATCTTGTTTAGTGCCAATGCGTAAAACATGATCTGGCACACAGTCGGCGTTTAATAAATATTTGCTGAATTTGTGTTGCTCAATGGGAATGCACATTCCAGGCCTGGGCAGGTTAAGGCTTGATGGCGAGACCCCGCCTTATGAATCATTCATGATCTGGCCCCGCCCACACGCAGAGGACGCGCGCGCTCACGCGGGAGAGGGGACGCGGCTCGTACATGAGCTGAAGAGGTGGTAGGGGAAACGGACTCTGCGCAGGCGCCGGGTTCCCCGAGGCGGGTCCCAGCGCCTTTCTGGTTAGGAGGCGCGCGCGCGCGGGAGGGCGGCGGCGGCGGCGGCGCGGTGCGCACGCGCGGAGAGCAGTGCGCAGGCGCTGGGGGAGGGCGGGCTACAGCAGCTGAAGCGGCGGCGGCGGCGGCGGCGGCGGCGGCGGCGGCGGAGGAGGCTCGGGCAGAGGGGCGGGAGCTGCGGCGGGAGCGGACGGGCTGGTGGGCTAGCGAGTGGCGGCGGAATGGTGGACTACCACGCGGCGAACCAGTCGTACCAGTACGGCCCCAACAGCGGGGGCAATGGCGCCGGCGGCGGGGGAAGCATGGGCGACTACATGGCCCAGGAGGACGACTGGGACCGGGACCTGCTGCTGGACCCGGCCTGGGAGAAGCAGCAGCGCAAGGTGCGCGGCCCGCGGGCCGGACGGGCTGAAGGGGGGCTTCCGAGGGAGGTTGGCGCCCTGGAAGAGGACTGGAGGTCTCGAGAGGGAATTGGAGGGTCTGTGATGGGAATCGGGGGTCATGAGAAGGAATTGGCGGGACTGGGAAGGGGTTTGTAGTCCTGAGAAGGAATTGTAGAACTTGGCCAAAGAATGGAGAGTCTGAAAAAATAATTGGCGGCCGTGTAGGGAATATGGTAGTCCAAAAAACAAAACAAAACAAAAAACACAAAAACCAGAGAGCCCGATGAAGGAATTGGAGGGTCTGGGCGGGGAATTGAGGAAAACCGAGATGCACGGAGACTTCTAAAATGGAATTGGGGTCTGAGGCGGAATGGAGGGCTCAGAGGGTGGTTGGAGGTGCGGAGAGAAATGGGGGATTCTGGAATTTGTGGACCAGAATGGAATTGATGGTTGGGGGAGCCTGAAGAGGAGCTCGAAGATGGAGGGGGTTATTTGGGAGTGCAGAACGGTCTGAAGAAGATTGGGGTTGGGGGAGTCCTAAAGGGGATGGAGATTCTGGAAGTCTGAAGATGGAGTAGGGGTATTGGAGTCTGAGGAGTAGTGGGGGGACCTGGGAGACTTGGAAAATGAGAGGGGCAGAGGAAAGAAATGGGTGTGAGACTGGGGCGTGGGAGTGCAAGGATGGGTAGGGGTGCGAACGGAAGAAATTAGGGAGCTGTAAGAAGTGTTGGGAGGAGTGAGATTTATTGGGGGTGCCCTGTTCTAATTGGGAGGCGGGAGGAGTAAAAGGAATTGACGAGGGATAGAGAGGCGGAAGGGGGGGGATGCAGAGGGTACCTGGAGTGTTTAGAAGAGGGGATTCTGAAGAACTGATGGAAGGCTGAAAAGCTCAGCCAAGGGTTGGAGGAGCCTAAGGAAAAGGTAGTGTGGAAAAGGTGAGCATGCTGGAGAGAATGGGAGCGGTGGAATGGCGGGTAATGGGAGGGAGATTAGGAAAACGAAAGTCTCATTAGGAAGGCAGCATGTGATGGATAGACTGAGAAAGGAATTTGGGGGGGGAGGGCTTCTAGAGGTACAGTCTTGGGACTACAGAGTGTGTTTTGAGGCGGGGGGAGAGAGAATAAGGGAGGACGCAGTGAGCGTGCCAAGAATTGTGTCATTTTGGGGGAGGGGGTGTAGGGACCCTTAAAGCAAGGTCTGTTTTCATATGGCATGTTGGGGTGTAGAAGCTACTTAGGGGGGACCGCGGTAGTGAAAGGGAGATCAAAAGAAGTGGGAGGCCCAGCGAAGACGTTAGGGGGGTAATTCAAGGTGGTTGAGGAGGGGAGCTCTCAGCTGATAGAAGAGAGGGTTTGAGTGTGTGCAGGAAGAGCAAAAGAAAGGAGTGTGTTGAGTGGGTGTGTGTTTTGAGAGAGATGGTTTAAAGTGTGTGTGAAGAGAGTGGCAGGTACTTGAAGTTAGAGGCTTTTAATATGTTCCGGAGACCTGAATTTTCTTCCCAGATTTGTTACTCATCAGCTTTGTGGGCCTGGGCAAGACCCTTGCTCTCTCAGTACAATTCTGTCATCTGTGAAATTAGGAAGGGTGGAAGGAGGCGTCCTGTGATGCTACAGAAATGGATGTGTACTGCGTGGGGACTTTGGGAGGGGGGGATTTGGTGGAGCTTTTCCAGGAACATGGGGCAGACTCAAGGGATTTGAGCGATGAGCTGAGGAACGAGAGCAGAGAGTGTGACTGGAAGCCTCTTGAGGGTGTGAATTGGTGCTCAGGGGCCCAGTGCAGGCCACCCAGGGTGGAGGGGAAGGGTGAAAGGAGCAGCTGTTCCTGGGGTGGGGCCTGGCATAACCTTGGGTAAATTCCCAACCTCTGCTTGAATTTCCTCATTGGGCGGTGGGGGGGGGGGTGGCGGGTTGGTGATGGTGTTCTCCATTGCTCCACTTGTCTCCGGGTGGCTAGGTTGAGATAATCTGACATAGAAATGCTTTTTGAGGGAAGAGGGAGATCTAGCCTGCTGTTACAGCAATAATTTATTGCCCCAGGCAGTGCCGGGTTGGAAAAGGTTAAGAGTTGCCAAGAGACTTGGAAAGTTGGGAGGGGAACGGGGCCGCAGCGTTGTTGTTATTTCTGGGATCTGTCTTCTCCAGCTCCAGGTGCTTGGGAAAATGAGCCCCTGACTCTTTTCTCTCAGGTGTGAGAGTGCGGGAACCTTCCCTTTCCCTCCCTTCCTGTCTTCTACTCCTCCCCAGATGACTCCTTTTGCTAGCTCATTTCCACTCCCTTCTGGGAGTTAGGGTGTGTGCCCTTCGTGGTTATAGCCTCCCTTGCACACAGGGTGAGGCTGGGGCACCATTCAGGTCCTGGGCGGGAACCAGGACTCACGGGAACCCCAAGGCCCTGCTGCTGTGTGTTATTTTCCCTCTTTCCTCCCTCAAGGACCAGGAAAGGTTGAGGGAAAGGGTGGCTCACATTGTGTCCTCTAATACAAACTGCTTTCAATTCTCAATAAGGGTCAGATTCTAGTATATCCTGCTTTATACCCTACTGCAGCAAATATTTACACATAGCTGTTCTTTGGGGGAAAATATTGCTTCACTGCTGTGCACTTTTCCTATTATGGAATAGGGATCCTTTATGAAATGGGGGAAGGAGTAATGGAAAGGAGTATGTACACAAATTTTTACTGTGTTGCCCTGTTTCTTTCCCTTCTAAGAAGAACCCCCTCCCCCTCAACGGTCTGGGTGAGTTTTTCTACATTACAGTGTCAGTTTAGCGACTGACAGGTTGTCCTTCTTGGCTCTCCAAGGCTGAGCCACGGGCACAGGGAGAGTGGCAGTCCTGTGAGTGTCTTGTGCATACTCACATACTCTAAAATAATCTGCGTCCAGGATAGCTGTAGTCCCGTGAAGTGTGTGGAATTGAATTCTTCTGGGAATTAGGCAAGGGTTGGTTCGAGTCAGGGTGTGTGTGGCTTCTGGTGGTTCTCGCTTCTGCCTGAAGCCATTTGCTCTGACTTCTAGGGACCCCAGCAGTTCTGACATGGAAGGCCCTGATTTTCTCCTGGGGGGATGGGGGAAGGACTCGTCCGGTGTTTTGAGCAAATTCTCCAGCAGTTGCAGTTCTCGGCCACAGTTCCTTCTCCCAGCTTCTGAAAGGGTTAGCCTGGCTGCCGCCCCCTGCTCTCCTGGACAGGAGAGGTCTCTTGTCACCTCCTCCAGGTGACCTCTGGCATAGCCAGAAGGAACACCTCCCTCGCTAAGCCTGCGTGTTCATTGAAACGTCACTGCTTACAGGGACTCAGTGTTTAGACCCCTGACCTCTGGCTCAGGCTGTATTAAGGGTGAGTTAATTATTTGAAAGTTCTGAGGGTGTTTTGTTTTTCTCCAAGCAGGTTTTTTTTTTTTTTTTTAAAGGCTGACAATAGAGGCCTCAAAGTAGCCATCTGTTTTGTTCCATTACTCTAATTGCTTCCCTCTTGGGATCTGGCTAAGACTGACAGGTCCGTAGCGGCTTTCAAAATTAAATAACGTACCTATCCCAAAAAATTAAATAATAATAATAAAGATTTTTAAAACCCCATCGAACTTAATATCATCTAGAAATAAGACTGTAAAGATGGGAGGAGGCAACTATACTCTGTCCTCTTGGGAGAGGGGTAGGGGAAGCTACTCGGCTACTGAGCCCTCCCTCCCCTCCCCAGTCCCTGAGAACGGGTCTTAGAACATGGCTTTTCTGATGACTGCCCAAGAGGTGAGGTCTGGGAGGAGCTGTGCCCCTGGTCGCCGCTCACGGTTGCTTAGTTGAGAGTTGGTACCATGTCGTGGGAGCAGTGCCTGCTAATCCTAGGCGGTCCAGGGCGGCAACCCGGGATTGCCCTCTGCCTTTTGAAACACCCTCCCGGGTTCCGGCTTCCAAGACCAACAAGGAGGCTCGCTAGGCTACCTTGGCAGCAGGGAGCTGACTCACTCTCGGGTTGGAACTGGTGTTAAATGGTTTTATTTAAGGGCAGCCGATTGCCTGGCCTCGACTGGGTTTCCTTGTGGGACAAGCTTGGTGAACATGTTGGAGGAACACAGCGTAGGAAATGGAGGGCGGTGTTTGAGTGTCCGGGCTGTCCCCACGCTGTTGAACCCCTGAGCTGCAGGCAGGAGGTCCGTTAAGATGTAGGATGGCGCTTGCAAAAGGTCTTGTTAAGCAGATTTCAGGGGAGCAGGGACGAGTCTGGATTCTAGTCTGAAGCCTGTGGGATGGGGAGACTTCTGTCCTTGAAATGTAGACTCCAGTCATGGTGGACTTTGACCAGACAGCCCAGTTTTTCAGAGTTACCTGAGTGACTAGTCCAGGTTATCTGCCAGTGCTATCTCACAAAGGACAGAAAAGGGAATAGAACCCAGAAAGAATGGATTTGAGAAGGCTCAAGGAATTTCTGAGACTGTTGAGGGGGGGACACTTTCGGCTTTTGCTGTATTGGTTTACAGTGTGCTGGAAATTCTACAAGCCTTTGACCAGATCTTAGGGTTCTTAAAAGAAAACAAGGACTCCCTTGCTGCTTCTGTTTTGGAGGGGAGGGAAGGGGTGAGGAGAAGGGCAAAGATAATTAGCGAACAGCTGTTTGCCCTCGGATCACTTGCTCAGTCAAGTTTTCTGAATAGCCAGAATGTCGACACGTTTATCTCTTCCCTGGCGTGGAATATATTCTAGACCAGGGTCTCCGCCAGCTTTATCCCGGTTTCCTTCACTTAGTCACGTCCCCGGTCTCATCAGTCACATTCAAGTCCCTTCCCTGTGGAGTGGGTCCTGCCCACTGCCTTTATTTATGTATTTATTTTACAGAATAACAAAACACTCCTGCTCAAGCTCCTCTTCCCCCCTTTTCTTTTTTCATGGAAATAGGAGGCAAGTGGTAGCAAGTTGGTAACTCAACAAGCGGTGGTCACTGAAACACAGACCTACCTACTGAAAGGGGAAAGGGAAAGGTAGATGGAAGTTTCTAGTGGAGCGGATGCAAATTCTGTCATCCGGTGGAGGTTTGAAAGCCGTCTTTCTATCCTGGGTGGTTTGAGAGCTCAAGAGCCGTCTCCTTTAGGATGAGTTTAAAGTTGAAAACATCAAAGCACAGTTGGAAGGAAACTTAGTTTTATTTACACTGTTGGCAACGTAGGCGCCAGAATTTGTTATAGAGTGTCTGAAAGTGGCACGGTAACACTTGCTTTGCTTCCAGAAGGTTTATGAGTTACATTTTAGTCAGTATCCCAGGTATCAAGGAGCGTAAGGGTCAGTGAATCAAGAAAAACAATTATTTTAAATTCCAGACTCTGTGTAAAGAAGGATCTTACTGGGGGAGAAATTAGCCGGCTGACTGGGAGGAGAGGGATCTTGCCTCCCCGAGAAAGGGAAAGCTTTGCCTGAATTTAACTGGCTGGGGTGTCCTTGCATCAGTGCTGGGGCAGTTTTATCCAAGTAATGATCTCCCTGGGATTATAAAAATCTCTGAGACATTCGTCTTGCTGTTGTGCCTTTTTTGGTTGTGTTGTTCTTTCACGTCCCTTCCCCCCTGCCCCCTTCCTTTGTAAACAATCGATGCATTAACTTGGAATGTCCAGGGAAAGTCTTGAAAAGCTGGTTGGTGTAACTTGGTTGCCTTCTCTTGAGTCCCGAGCAGCAGTTACTCTGGGAGAAGCCAGTGGTCTTTCTCTTAGGCGTAATTTATTGAAGAGTTATTGGAAAGCCAGTGGATTGAGTTTATGGGGGATTTGCTATTTGTCACCTGTTTTCTGTGCTGGCTCCTGCCTTTCTGGGATGAGCCCTGTACCCCCAAGAGTGAGGGGCCATTGGGCCATTTCCAGAAGAGACCGTGGTTCTCCACCCAGAGTAGCAGCCACGCCCCCAATCCTTGCTCCTATGCTTATCTCCCTATTTACTAAACTTCAGTCATTTGTAATTTTTCAGTACCCACTTTTATGTGCTTAAAACTTTTCTTTAAGTCAGTTTGCCTTTCTTTGGTTTCAAAAGGAAAAGTTACATAAGTGTGCTAAATGAAAAATTCAGCCTCCCTGGCCATAAATAGAAGGAAACTGGGGAAATAAACATGCTGAAAACAAAACAATGTCGTTAAATTCTAGCTAGGTGTTATCCCTGCCGAAGGCTCTGGGCCTGAGGCCTGTTCCCTTTGTTAAAAAGAGAGATTGGCAAGTGTTAGTGAGGTGCTAAAGACCCACAGTACCAAGCAGAGACTTTCTCTTTGAAGTAATCAGAAGGTTTACAAGAGAATCAAAGGAATAACCTCACCGTGATTCACGGTTTAACGTAGAAGTGGATAACCCTTAAAATCTCCCATGTGTCAGGACACCTGGGTGGCTCAGTCAGTTAAGCACCTGCCTTCGGCTCAGGTCATGATCTCAGGGTCCTGGGATCGAGCCCTGCATTGGGCTCCTTGCTCAGCGGGGAGCCTGTTTCTCCCTCTGCCTGCCGCTCCCCCTGCTTGTGTTCTCTCTCTCTGACAAACAAATAACATCTTAAAAAAAAAAAAATCTCCCATGTGTGCGTGCCACACTTGGAAAAAACCATCTCACTTGACCCTGGAAACATTCCACGAGTGTCAGGACAGCGTGACTTACCCAGGAACACACCGCCCATCCTGCTTGCCCCACGTCCCACATCTCACTCAAGATTGGATGACACTGGATTTATCTTTGCTTTCAAATGTTAGGGTTGTTTGTTTTTTAAGAACCCGGGGCCACATCATAAATATAAGAATTGTGGGCTTATCACTTGTCCCTCACATAGCTTCTTTTTAAGGCTCTGGTTTTTGTACACATACCCACTGGAAGTTTGGCTGCCGCCCCCCGCCCCCCCCCCCCATGAATACCCTGCTCTGCTGTTTGGGTATTTGAATCCTAGATTCTAAGAGGAAAGCAGTGCCCTCCTGCCGAGTTAAGAAAGGCTTATTTAAATGTTTTTCTTCCAAATATCAGAGCAGGACAGATTCTTTGTTTTCCAGTGGAACTGTCGACACAGGGCAGGAGTAGTTGAAAGTGGCAGTTACTACTCGCGGAACACAATGAAGTCGTCTTGGGAAATATCGTTGACGGTGTTGAAATGATTGAATGGGATGCTAGAACACCAGCCATACAATAGCATTTGTGTCTTCAGCTTCGGGCAGGAATAAAGAAGACATTGTGGTTTGTTTAATGCTTTTTAAAGTTCCCCCCCCCCCAAAGGTGTGGGTCTGAATGATGTCTGTCACTGGCTTTCTAGTGGGTTTTTCTTTTCATCTTCTCCCCCTCCCTGATGGCTGTTGAGAGTGGGTGAAAGCCACATTTTAGGTGGATGGGAGGCAGTGCCGAAGGCAGGCGGTAGGCCCTGCTCCTCTTTTCCACCTGTGAGGAGAACAATCTGGTTTTTTCATCTCCAAAAAGCCCAAGATAGAGTTTTCACGTTGTACCTCCTGAGCAAAAATGACTCTGATTTAAGAACGTCTTAATTAGCAGCCATCCAGGATGGAGGCACAACAGGAAGTGATCTGGATGCATTGCTTTTCTTTGATATGTATGTCATTTCAGTGTCCGAGAAGGCCAAGTTGCGATTAGAAGAAGCATCACGGGAGGAAGCTTGAAGGTGATTGAACAGCCAGCCATGCTGGGAGGGTGTTGGAGGGGCTGTCACTCTGGGAGGGTTGGTGGGTCTGAAATGACAGGCCCTCTTTTACCAAGCACCAAGGGCAGTGCAGGAAGCCTCCTTCCGACAGTGTCATTGCCCCAGGCCGTGCGTGTATAATAGTCAGCACATGAGTGCTCTGTGATCTGGGTGTGAGTAAAAAGTATTTAGTTGATACCACCATGGAAACTGAGTCGCTTACTAATTGTCTTGGGGAGCGCCTCCGCACCAGAGGCAGCACTGATGGTGGAATGTTGGGCTCTTGGGCAGAAATATGCGGCCAACCGGTGTCCCAGGAAAATATCCACAGGCATGGTGGCCATGCCCGGTAGGTGGGTGAGGGGCCTGTTTCCTAGTGCAGGAGTCGTGCCGCTCTGTTTTATCCGTGAGGGGTGTGTGTTTGCGCATGAGAGAGGAAGAAGGAAAGGCAGACAGCAGGAAAGCCGCTGTTGGCTCTGTGGCCAGGACATGTGCTTTTTCTCTAGGCATTTAGAGTTGGAATCTCAGCTATGTGACTTCTTAATAGCAGGGCAAAATGTGCCTGCATCTTTTGCCTGCTTTCACAAACACTGACAAATTAAAAAGGACTCTAAAGTTTCCAGCAAATCCCAAGTGCAGTTCATTCCATGATAACATTAAAAAAGAAAAAAATCCACATCCTTCCGATCCCAAGTCTGACAGTAAATAAACTTTTTTCTCCCTGTTACTTCCCCCTCATTCCTTTAAGGAATTGAATGTCTTTATATTAAACTCTTGAGTCTGATGAAAATATTAAACGCTTTTACAAGTGCTTGTTTGGCTCTTGCTGGCATGGATTGTGTTTGGAAGCGTCAGGTTTTTGTTGTTTGGGTTTTTTGTTTTTGTTTTTGTTTTTTTTAATTTTATAGGCTTGTATGATCTTCCAGTTCTGGCTTATGATATAAACTCAGTTTCAAAATTCAAAATGTCTGGAAGCAGCTGGTTTTCCAGGCTGGTTCAAGGGCAGTCTGATGAATCAACCCTTCTTACAGGCGGTCTGCTAACCAGTCCTGGAAGGTATCCAGACGGTAAACATCACTAGGATTGTGAGGCTTTTTTTTTTTTTCCTTCTTTTCTTTTTTTGGGTCATTTGAGCTATGCTGCCAAGTCTGGTAGGATTTGACTTTCTGTAAAACAGAAAGGTCTGTATCAAGATGTCTTTTTTCAGAGATGTCAGGCCTGTAGTCAACTCAGCGCTGTGTCTGTTGGTAGAGTGAGAGGAAATACCTAGACTGGTTTGGGGAGGGCCTTCTTGACCATTTTGGGAAACTAATTGTCCCTTTCCTTGTGTAACTTTCTTTAACTCACTGACACAGAGACAATCCACAGAAAAGAATTCCGTCCATTGAGAGCTGCGATCCATGTTAGGGATGGTTGGTTAAGGGACCGTGGCCCAAAGCTGCGTAATGTCCCGGGGTGGCGCTCGGCTCTTACCTCCCGCCCAGAAACACCCTAGAGATTCAGAGGGAACAAGCTTTGACCATAAAAACAGAAGACTCAAAGCGCATGGAGTTCTCTTTGCAGCTACCTTAGACTTGGGAAAGTTCTGGGCTTCTTTAATAAACAACCACAAAGCAACGCTTGCCAAATACGGCCTGCTCTAGGGCCACAGGGTTAGCTAGGAGACAACTTTCTTGCCTAAAAATAAGTGCATGTTCCTATCAAACATTCCAAGCATTGTTTAAACATGAGACTTCTGAGTAGCTGTTCAGGCCTTGTGGGTTCAGTGATGTCAGCATGTGGGAAGTTTGGGGAGCTTGCTCCCCATTTTGGGATTGGCCAGTGGCCACCAAGGAAGTCAGGTGACCAAATGCAAACCGTCTTCCATCTCATTTCTATATGTTCTTGGTCTATTTGTAGGCTGGTGGGGGAGACAGAGAGCAAGCATGTGAATAAAACAAGGTAATTTCAGATAGGACAGTGTGGTGTGAATTAAATAATAGTAATCCCTAGCATGTTACCCCGTGCTTAATGCTAGTCTAAGTGTTTACCTGGACTGATTCGTGTCATCCTGTGAGGTAGGTGTTGTTACCTTTATGGGACAGGTGCAGAAATGGATCCATGGAAGTTTAAGTCACTTGCGCAAGCAGCAGTGCCAGGATTTGAACGTTGAAGGTCTGGCTTTTGAGCCTGTGCTCTTAGAGCTACATATACTACAGTCTGGTGATTGGGAATGGCTTGGAGGGAGGTGAGTGAGGGGAGTAGGGTGCAGTGCAGGTAGTTTAGATCAAGAGGGAGATCTTGGAAGACAGGACATTTGAGCTATTCCCTAAGGGATGCGAAAGAGGGAGCCAAGAGGGCACTGTGGGGAGGCTGTTCCAAGCAGGGGGCAAGAACGTGCGGAGACCCATGAGGAGCAGAAAGAAGGCCAGAGTGGCCAGAGCAGGGCATGTACAAAAGACGGTCCCAGCCAGATCTCTTAGAGCTTTTTTGTGGGAAATGCTGATGAGGCCTAGAGTCTGCAAACTCAGTGCCTCTTAGACTCCATTAGGCCAGGAACCTCATGCTTCCAGAGCTCTGGCCCTGTAACCCTTGCCTCTCAGGGCCCCTGGACCGGCCAAACCAGAACTGACTTCTAAAGTGGGAACCCTGGGAGGATGGAGCATTAAACCAAACAAAAGCTTCAATTATCCCTGGGCTCATTGCTGCAGTAGGCACCTGTGTTTGATTAAAGCGTTGGTAACTTTTGAATCTGGAGTTTTACAGCACTGCGGGCTCATGGGGCTTTGTAGTGTCTCTCTTCGAGAACTTAACTCTTACCCTATGAACAAATTCCAGTCCCCTTCTGTCCCATCAAGAGGCTGCTTGATTTATAAAGCATCTTCGATAAAATGTTGTGGTTCCCTCTTTGAAGTGGGGAGCCAAGAAGCCTGATTTTTTTTTTTTTAAACTGGCTCTTCTCCTAGGACCTGCCTTTCTCTATAAAGCCCCTTTCCATTTACTCAGTATATCCCCCTGGTTTCTTCTGGTCCTGTGGAGCTGTAGCTGGCGTGGTTCTGGTTCAGAGAGACACACATGCAGGCCGATTGAGGTGTTTAGCTTTCCGTCCTCCCCCCTCCCCCCGCCCCCCGGAAGCCAGTCCAGTAACCCCATGGCCTTCATTTGGCCCGTGGCTCCCCATTTGAAGTCACACCTTGTCAGACTAGTTATGTGGCTTTTACTCAGGGAGGAACAGCAAACCTGCTCTGGGCTATCAGTAGACAGTCCTGACTCGGTGCACACAGCACTCAGCAAGAAGCTGAGTTCACAGATCATAAAGCGTCCAGTGTGAACATGGGCTGGGATTCTCTCTGCCCTGCCCTTCATATGCTTCGGCTGCAAAAATCCTTCCCGTTGACAGGATCTAAAGGAGCGAATGAGTATGAAGGCGTCCTGTGGTGGCATGGGCAGCCCAGCTGCTTCGGCTGGAAAGATGGCAAGGTTTCCATTCTCCTGGCAGCATACCCATGTGAACTTGTTGAATCTTTTAAGTAGCTGTATAGAAGGGGAGATAAGTGCGTGTGTATTTATCTTTATCCCCTTACATACAAAAGCCTCCCCTTTATAAAACCGATGCAGAGTGGGAAGAAAGCGTATGGCAAATGGAAAACGTGGCTCATTACATCAAGTCCTACCCCACGTTTGGGATACAGCTGTAAGTTTCCACAGTGGGTGGCTTATTATGCATTTATGCTGAGCTGAACCTGCTCCAGGCTGTTCCTGCAGATAGAAAAGGCTTTCTTGGGGGGAAGCTGTCTCTTTCCATCACACTGTAAAGACTTGGAAGGTCTTTTGAAAGCCTTCAGCAGTTGTCACTTGGGTAGCAGAATTGGGGGCCACTGAGCAAAGGTGGGTCTGCATTTTATAGCCACCCAGCATGTTGTGTAACATGAGTTGGGGCTTCACGGGCCCTGGAGTCCGGCACTCAGGTAGAAACATGACCGCCAGGGCCAGACGACAGCCCTCGCTGGGCCCCTCTGCAGAGCGGAGCTCTGCGCTGAGCCTTTGGGGGTATGAGAGAAACCGGAGACCCAGCCCATGCTCTCCAGGGGCTCACTGGGTAGTCGGGGAGAGAACAGAGCCACATGAGACTTCAGGAGGACACTAAGCGGCACACAGAAAAGCCCACAGCATTCTAGCCGTGTCCCGGGAGAGGAAAGGGGTGAATGAGGGCAGGTGGGGTCAGTCATGGAAACATTCATAAAGGAGGTGAGTGTGTAGGAGGGGTGGGCCTTTGCCCCAGCTGCCTGCAGGTTTCTGGGAGAAGCGTTAGGGGGGTCTCTGGTGTGTGATCGGACAGTATCCCTTATATGTCTCTTAGGAGCGGTCCTGCCGGTTCCTTCCCCTGATGAGCATCGTCTTCCGGGGAGTTTCACCTTTGAGGCACCATGTTCGGTATATCTCAGCTGTACCTTGGAACCTCTGAACAGCCAGACCCCCAGGGTCTGAATCCATAGCCATTCACGGGTCCTGTCGAGTTCATGGCCGTTGTGGGCAGGCTGCCCCCACCCCCATGTTGGAGTCTGCCCTGACTAATCCTTGAGAGGGCATTTGCTTCCAGCTTGCTGATGGCCCCTTCAGAATAAGCACAGGCTTCAGAAAAAGGAACAGAGAGACTCGCTTCTTAGGGCCAAGAGTCTCTCCAAGCCTTGTGCCTTATGTCCCCTCCGGCTGTGTGGTGCTGCCTGGTCTGGATGACCCCTCCAAGCCGGGAGAGGCAGTTCTGTATTGAGATCACCCAGATGAATGGGGTTGATTCCTGACAGCCTGGCTGGCTCCGTGGACCACCATTAACATGCTTTCCCCGGAATGAGGGTAGCCTGCAAGTATCCTGCCTTGAAAGTTTATTCCTGCCTGCCAAGCTTGGCTCACAGGTGCTATTCTTTTCCTTAAATAAATGCCTTAGAGCTGGCTTGTGGCACTTAAGAGTTCCCATCCCCGGAAATACTCCAGTATGTTTAAAAAACCAAAAAACCAACAACAGTTCATTCAGGTGCCCATGGCCAAATGTGTGACTCAAATAGTGCAGCGCCCTTGATACGCTTTTCCAAAATGGACATACTTGACTCGCACTCTAGCCCCACTGCGAGATAAGGTTCGGATAGCTGGCCCGTGCCTCTTTCTTTGCGTGGTTTCAGGTTGGGTTTTTCTCCCTTCGGATGATGCTTGAGAGCTGTGACATCGCTTAGCTAATGCAAGCAAAAGTAGTGGCTGGAATCATCCAGCAGAACCTGGTCCCCATCTTTGACACTGCCCAGGATCAGTAGGTTTGCCACGGAAGGATTGGTGGGGCTGGTGAAGGTGGCAGGTGTCCCCTGGAACGAGCCAGTCTTTGTGGCTTGGGCACCAAAGCCCTGCTTGTGCACTGAGGGGGAGAGCTGCAGAATATTAGCGCAGCCAGTTTGTTTCCTCTTCCAGCTTGTTAGGGCTTCGAGGCAGGGTCCGCCTGATCATCGTTGGGGGTGCCTTTTCACACCCACCTTCCCCCCCACTTCTGAAAGGCTGTGATGTTAGGGAGGTGGGCTTCCTTTTTTTTTTTTTAAGATTTTATTTATTTGACAGAGACACAGCGAGAGAGGGAACACAAGCAGGGGGAGTGGGAGAGGGAGAAGCAGGCTTCCCGCTGAGCAGGGAGCCCGATGCGGGGTTCGATCCCAGGACCCTGGGATCATGACCTGAGCCGAAGGCAGATGCTTAATGACTGAGCCACCCAGGCACCCCGGGAGGTGGGCTTCCTTTGGGGAGAGAACCTGGGGCTCATTAGTTGTCACTGGAGAATGCTTTGCTCTACCCACCTTTTGGGAGAGCTTTCTCGAGAAGTTGCAGAATATACAGTGTCACAAAGTTTCTTGCACGAATCCAGGCTCTGGGAAGAGATGCCTGCTCAGCTAGTGGGTAAGCGATAGCAGCCAGCCTACCCACCAGACTAGAGGAGGCGGCTCAGATGTCACTGGGATTCAGGCAGCTGCAGCCTGGGAGGCGGTGTTGAGGGGGCTGCAGCCCCTGTGGGAGGGTGTTTCCTGCACTCCCGTCTCCAGGCTTGGTTCTGGCGACAGAACTGGGAGGCCGTGGAAGGTGTGTGGTGGGAAGAGGGTCGGAGCACAGCCTTTAGAGGGAAACAGACCTCGGTTCTGCACCCATTCCCTCTGCCTCCTGGTTGTGACTCTGGGCAAGTGATAGAGGTTAAGGCTTAGTGTCCTCCTCTGGAAAGGGTCATCATCCTGCCTTACAGGATGGTTCCAGCATTCAGTGAGATAGCGGACATAAAGCACCCCGCACACTGTGCTCGGTAGATCTGGCGTCTCAGAAAGATTTCAGCTGCTCACCAGCCTGCATCCAGGGGGCTCTTCTGCTGGCAGCTTCTCTTTAAGGGAGTTGAGGGGCCTGCTGAATTGTAACAGCTCAGTGGAAAGCCAGAACATGCACCCACTAACGTACCCCCCCCCCCACCCAGGAGCTCTGAACTCTAAAACCTAGCCAGCACCCTCAAAGATGAATTCTCTGTCAAGTGGCAACCTGTACTTGAGCTGCAGGTGACAGGACCTCTCCCCAGCCTCTGAGTCCATCTGGGCCTCCTTACCCAGGAGATAGCTTCTTATTTCTGAGTTGGAGCCCTGAACAGTTTCGTGTCTGGATGAGCCATAGGCAGTGCTGGCAAGGCTTTTTCATGAGTAACACAGCTTGTTAGTAAGTTTGGGAGAAGCCCGGGGGCTCGTTCCCTGGGTCCCTTTCTTTCCCTGTCCCCTTAGCCCCCAAAGCAAAAAAAAAAAAAAAAAAAAATCGATATCCACTCAAGTTAGAAACAACCCACAGCCTCAGGTCACACTGCTTTCTCTCAGCTGGTGATGATGGAGAAAGAGGAAGAGCATCTCACTGATAACCCCAAAAATAACTCTGCAGAAATGCTATCAAACATGGTGTAGAGGTGTGCAGGCGCCCGTGCCCAGTGGCTGACCTGGGACGTGGGACCTTCCAGAGGGCTTAGTGGAGCCTTGCCCCTTCCAAGGGCTCCTTCCCCCGTGCTTCTCACGCCTGCTGCTCCATCCTCTTTACTGCCTTCCTCCTGCCCCCCCTTTCCCGAGGTCACTTCCTGATGCCATTCCTCAACTTAGCCCCTATCCCCCCCAAAAGCAATCAAATCCATAACCTAATAAGGCAAAAGAATGAGGAGAATGTCCGCCTCCCAGCCTCTCCCCTAACAGGGCGCAGGCCCACAGCAAATTTGGAAATTGGAAAATGTTACAATGGAGGGACAACGGACGGGTGGGGGGTGGCGCATGCAGGACCCTGCTGGAGGGCCACCCGGTTTGCGTGCTTTCCAAATCCGGCCGTGCACACCCCTCTCACACAGAAAAGGGTATGGAAAAGTAATGGCCTGAGTTGGCTGCACCTCGTTTTGGGATTCTCAGGCCAGGAGAACCTGAAGCACAGACACCAAGAATCCTTGGTGGGAGTCCCCCTCAGAGAGGCACCCCTCCGTCACAACTGGGACTCTGCAAATCCAAACACTTTCTCCCTCTGAGATGAGCAGTTTTCTTCCCCTTGACTGTGCCAGGGTTGAATTAGCCCGGGCATTAATTAAAACTTGTCGACATTTAGAGTGGGGGGCCCCCCCCAGAAACCTGTCACCCCTCCTACATCATTATCCCAGGCAAATCAACCCTCTGTGACGCAGTTTCCATTCTCCACTCAGGGGGAGGAACAAGCCCCTCTCGGCCTGGGGGCCCTGGGGGAGGGGGGCCAGCTGGGCCAGACCTACTTTGTTTTGGAAGGTCAAGCTTAGTAATTAACCTGAATGCTTCTAGGAGGGGGTGAAGGAGAAGGAATCGGCGCTAAAGATGTGCCAGGTCTGTCAAATTGCTAATTATCAGCAGGCATGAGGTCATCCGTAAATATATCTAATTCTTTAGCTGTAATTAAGGTGCTCATTAAAAGTGCAAGGAAGTTTTGGTTTTTTTAAAAAGGAAAAAACACAAAAAGCCTTTGTTTCAACTTGACAGGATGGTTCAAAACAGGCGGAGGACTCAAGGCACAGAACTAGTTTCCTGCCTTAAGAACCTTTACAGGAAATCCACTGCAAACAATATTGGTGACCCTGCCAAAGAGGCAGACCTGGGGTGATGTCATTGTTAGGAGCTGTCACCTCAAGCCTGGCTTTGGGGGAGGCAGGTGGGTGGAATTAAAAAAGGAGTTAGTGAATGTGTGTGTGTTTAGCTGTCTCCAGAAGAGGCAAGTCAGTTGAAAAGCAGGGCAGGAGGGAAATCACAAGTGGGGGGTCTTTGAAATATTCTTAGCTGGGTTCAACTTTTCCAAGTTTAAAAAATTCTCTCTTGCTATTTTTGCTCCTCAAAATGCTGCTGCCTTTTTCAGAGACAGCCTTTTCTGAGCCATTCCGCATTTAGTGCTTTTCTTTATAGTGGGATTTGTGGCCCACAAGGCAGGGTGCTAAGTTCAGCACTAGGTAAACGCGGCTGCTTTTCTGAGAACGAGAGGCTCCGTCGCGAAGCGTGGAAACTGAGACACAGGACTAGTTTCGTGTATCTCTTCCTTCCACAAAAACCATTTTGGAAAACTACCCAATGCCAATGAGTTGGCACCTATAAGTTGTTAATCTTCCCATGTGCCTCCAGGAACCGTCTGGAGCATCTCTGAAAAAAGGACAAGCTTAGCATCTTGTCATTTTTCTTCTGGCTGGAAGTCTAACAGAGAGGCATAAACACAGTCTTAAAATGAAAGCAACAAAAATAAACTCAAACCAGCCCTGCATGAAGACATTAATGCAAAATATGCAAGCTGGCTTGCTATTTATATGGCAGAAAGCAGTCATAAGAAGATCCAGGCCTGGTTAGGGAGAGTTACGTCTTTTGAGGTGCCTGTTTCACAGAATTCCAAATAAACCATGGGTGATTTACTGGGAGGAGGTTATAATGCGGTGTCTCGTTTCATGTTTGCACAGTCCCGTCCCTGGATGAAACCTCTGAAATGCTAATGCAGGATCAGGATACAGTTTGGAGTGCCCCGTGCCCCTTCCTCTCCTTAAAAAACATCCTAACAGCTTTAGAAGGAAGTTTGAGGATTAAATACGAGAGCCCTGTAAGTTTCCTGCTGTTCACATCCTGTGATCAGTTAGTATTCTTTTTTTGTTTCCCCCTCCATGCAGCTGATATTTACCCAGACCGTGTGTTACGGTGGAGATACAGCAGGAAAGAAAACCAGCCTAGCTCCTGGCCTCATAGCCCTTACATTCTGGAGGGGAAGATGGTCAGTGAAATTAATGGCGAAAGTGAACTGGATGTTAGGGTGGCATGTACATGTGAATGTGGCCTTTGGTTCACTGCTGTCTTATAAATTGACCTCCGGGTGAGTCCTGAGCGTTTGGTTCTGGCTGTGTGGGTTCATAAGTTCCCCAAGGCTGAGGGGTCACCGAGGGATCCGGCTTTTCCCCTGGAACTGTCCTGGCTGGAGACATGCCCCTGGAGAGAGAATGACATGGGCAAGAGGGATGCCTCTCCTGGTCATGGAAGCCAGAGTTTGCAGGTGTCCCCCATCTGTGGCATCTAGACTTTGTGTGTGGGAGGCTCTTCAGTCTGGTTTTGAGTGGATGGGTAGAGGAAGTCTAGAACCCGTAAGCCAGCTGTTTTGTGTGTGTGTGTGTGTGTGTGTGTGTGTGTGTGTGTGTGTGTGTGTGTGTGTGTGTGTGTGTGTGTGTGTTTGGCAGCTGGGGAGGAGCTGCTGGAGATCTGGGTGGGGTGGTGCCTGGGAAGATGGTTGCCCTTGGATTTGTTCGAGCTGCTGCTTGATTCTGGAGCTGCCTTGGGCATCTGGAGCCATCCATACTTTTGTGGTAACCGCCAGGAAGCTGAGCCCCGTGTGGCCTCAGGAAGTTGGTGAGACTAGCAGCACTTTCTGATGGGCTGGTAACAGTCCCGGGGCTGACACCCTCATGGTTGTGGTCCTGGGATTCTGTTCTTCGGGAACACTTTGGAAACCATCCCTCGGAATGCTATCTCACTTGCTAATTAGGTGGAAGCAAGAGTTGAGGGAAGGAGGGAGAGGCAGTTGTAGCCCAGCCAAAAATCTCAAGGCTCGATCTTCAATGTATGGAAACTTTAGTGCTTTTCTGATCTTTAGTGGAAATAGCTGTTCGCTCTTAGCACCAGTTGGAAAGTGCTGGCAGCTGAAGGGGGGGCGGTCATTCCTCCTGGGCCCCTCAGAGCCAGTATATCCTGTTTCTCACATTTTCCTGACCATACCTTTGCCCCATCTCAGCGTCCCAGCCCCACCATTTTGGCTAGAATGCCTGGAAGGAATGGTTCTGAGGTCCCCTCAGGGAATTTGATGTTTCCACTCAGGGAAGTTGGGGACCACAGAACACGTCCACTCCCACCTGGGATTTCAGGTTGTCTCTGGGTCCCTGGGAAGAGGCCAAAGGCAGCTGGAAGCTGAGTGGGGGGTGGCTTTGCCCTGGCATGTAGCTTGTCACTCCGGGTGGGTGGTCCTGTCATTTGGGCCATTGTGAGGGGAATGGATGTGAGTGCTTCTGGTTTTCTTCTGGAGCTGAGGGACTGTGGTCCTGGATTATCATAGGGCAGGTGACAAAAACCAATGAAGTAGCATGATGGGGTGGCCACTACTCAGCTTCATCTGATTATGGCCAGGTGGGAATGAGGGTCTGGGATTTCGTTTTCCAGGAATTTGGAACGGAGTTTTTATGAGACAGTTAATTCAACTTAAAAAAAAAAACAAAAAACCTGCAAGCCATACGAAATGGGGCCTTTTTGGCTCCAGGAGCTACCCATTTGTGACCTCTGACCTTGGACATTTGCATGCTCTTGATCCTCTCTGCCTCTCCTTCAAAAGTTCCTTCTTTTCTCTTGACTGGATTTCTACTGCTTAATCCTCTTACTGCGAAGGAGAAAATCCATTTTCTTTTGCTCCTTGTTGACAGCTCTGATAAAAGGTGGTTGAAATGAATGGCAATGCAAAGGGGTTGCCTTATCTGTGGTTTTCCATCTTTGGGACCCTTCCTTCCCCCCCCATAGATAATTAATAGTTGGCTCCTCAAAATTCCTTTCACCATGTCCATGTTTTTAGGATCTGGCTCCATGTTTCTGTGAACAAAAATAGCAGAAAGTTTTTTGTTGTTGTTTTTGTTTAAGAAGGCCCCAAACACATACAAAGGTAGCTCTTCTGCACACACAGTAACCTGGTAAACAATGCCAACGTTCAAAATTAACTGCCAATTCAAAATTTGCACCCAAGCGGCACATGTACAGAAATACTCATTTAGGAACGATCACTTAAATTTGACTTCTGGAAGATAATGGCCATCCAGGTTTTGTGAGAGAGACCAATTCTGAGATCTTTGTAGGCAGAAAAGTCACAGCGCCGCACTCATTACTGATGAGGGTTGATGGATTGCAGAAAAATGGGATGTACTCGGTGTGCACCAGATTTGTTGACCTGAAAAATTTTTTGACACTTTTCCCTGAAAAATTTGTATAATTTTTTTTTTCTAAGCTCTGATTGAAGCCTCTGTTAATTGTATGAATGGTCCCACAGAAAGGGATCCTTACTGAACTTGGCATTTGGACCTGTCTGGGAAAAGCCAGGAAACTCTCCATAAAGCCATCGCCCTCCACTTTAACTTTTTTAGGCTCTGTTGCCTCCACACTGGCTTGAGTATTTCCTGGCTCAATTGTTTTCTCAAGCTGGCCTTGAGTCCTTAGATGTTATTTGTGTGCCTTGAAATAGCTGGAGGAAAAATGGTTGTAATGCTTTGCATTGCTCACTACCTCTCCGTGGAGGGAAACTCTCTCTGCAAGGGAAAGCGCTTTCCACCCAGAAAAACAGCTGGGTGGAGGGGACTTCATCACCCTGGCAGGCCTGTCGCATCATTCCAGCAGGGCACGCGCACTGTCCCGCAGTGAAGAGGATGAGAACGTTTCCAGCTCCCTGCAGATTGTCAGGCCAAGGTTCATCAGGATAGAGACCAAAGCAGTAGGAGTTCTCATAAGTGGGCTCGGCTGCGGCCATATAGACCATATGGGGGTGTTTGTCTGTTTCCTATCTGTGTTCCTTTTGGTGGATTTGGGATGGATGGAGGAGGAAGGAAAAGAATTATGGAGAAGGGAGAGGTAGAGCAAGCATGGATGAAGAAGAGAAGGCAAAGCCTTCTCACCAGTTTTAAATTATGGAACCCAGCATGGTTGATGGAGGAGATGGGGTGGTTTCATCTCTCCTCTGTTTACTGAGCATTTATCCAGGATGTGCCATAAACAGGGTACTGGGTAAAATGAAATGTTCCTTCCTGTCCACACAGAGCTTACAGCCCAGTCGGGGGAGATGGGCCTTCAACAGCAACAACAACAGCAGAAATCCCAAATGTTTAGACTGTTCCAAAACGTGATCACTTTTGTGAAGAAAAAGAGCAGAGCCCTTTAAGAGGGTGCAGAGGGGAATTTGCTGTCCTTTGAGGAAGTGCCGCTAGGGGATGGTGACGGGGAAGGGAGACCTGGAGGGTGAGCAGGAACCAGCCGGGGTTCAGCAGCCCAGGCGGGAGGACCCGAGGGGTGTGGGAAGAGAGAGAGAATGAGACCGGGGTGGCTGGGGCCCTGTGGGGCGAGGAGTGTGAGTTGAGGTCAGAAAGGTGACAGCAGCCAGGACATGCCTCCCATCAGGACCCTGGCTTTGATTCTCAATGCAGTCAGAAAGCCTTGATTCCATAAATACGTATTTCATGCCAGTCACTCTTGTGGTCTCTGAGTACACAACTGTGAAAAAACCCGACAAAACCCGCCCTGCCCTCGTAGGGCTCCCAGTCAAGTGCAACATCGTGGAAGCATGTCCTTTTTTGATGCTGGGACAGATCCCATGACGGCTCATAAGGCATACGGCACTTTTCCACCTGTTCCTTAGCTTATTGTCGCGTCAGCCTTGTGTGTTTATTGTTTGTGTGGTTTTTTTTTAAGATTTTATTTTTAAGTAATCACTACACCTAACATGGGGCTCAAACTCACAACTTCGAGATCGAGTTGCATGTTCTTCCCACTGAGCCAGCCAGACACCCCTTTGTGTTTTGCTTTGTTTTATTGAGATTTTAGTTATTTATTTGAGAGAGAGAAAGTGCACACACGCACACACAGGCAGAGGGGGAGGGGCAGAGCAGGGAGAGAGGGACAAGCAGACTCCCCGCTGAGCGTGGAGCCTGATGATGCCGGACTCGAGGGGCTTGATCTCACCACCCTGAGATCATGACCTGAGCCGAAACCCAGAGTCAGGTGCTCAGCCAGCTGAGCCACCCACGTGCCCCTTGTTTGTGTTTTTTAATTGTCGTATAGTTGATGCGTGATATTACATCAGTTTCAGGTGTACGTAGTAGTGATTGACAAGTCTATATTATGCTGTGCTCACTGCAAGTGTAGCTGCCGTCTGTCCCCATACAGCACTATTACAGTACCAGTGACTGTGTTCCCTGTGCTCTACCTTTTATTCCTGTGACTCATTCATTCCCTAACTGGAAGCCTGTATCTCCCACTCCCCTTCGCCCATTTTGCCCATCCTCCTACCCCTCCCCTCTGGCAACCATCAGTTCTCTATTTGTGGGTCAGTTTCTGCTGTTTATTCATTTGTTTTGTTTTTTAGATTCCATGTATATAAATAGGTATTTGTCTTTCTCAGTTTGAGTTATTTCACTTAGCATTAGCCCTTCTTGGTCCATCCATGTTACCACAAATGACAAGATCTTATTCTTTTTCATGGCTGAGTAATATTCCATTGTCTGTGTCTGTGTGTGTAAATATACCATATCTTCTTTATTCATTCATCTATTGATGAACACTTGGGTTGTTTCCGTATCTTGGCAATTATGGATAATGCTGCAATAAACAGGGTTTCAGCCTTGTGTTTTTGTTTCCACCTTACAGATGAGGAAACTGAGATTCAGAGAGGTTATATGACTTGCCCAAGTGTACTCAGCCAGTAAACAGAACCAAGAATCAAACCGTACTCTTTTTTAAGATTTTATTTATTTATTTGACAGCACACAAGCGGAGGGTGGGGAGGACAGAGGGAGAGGGAGAAGCAGGCTCCCCGCGGAGCAGAGAGCCCCATGCAGGGCTGGACCCCAGGACTCTGGGATCATGACCTGAGCCAAAGGCAGACACTTAACCGCTTGAGCCACCCAGGCGCCCCTAAACTGTACTCTTCTCTTTCTGCTTATTTCTCCCATGTCAGGGCTGAGCGATTGGTTCTCTTCTCTGTGACTTCATATGCCTGGTAATAAGACTTAAGGGCTCATGGTGATCCTTCACAGACTTCCGGCATGTGATGGCATCAGGGCCCCTAAGATCTGAGTCCTGGGGAATAGGGTATGGCGAGAGGACAGGGTTGGTGACGCCCCTGCTTCAGTAACTAGAGTTCTGCCAGTGTGTGGGCATGTCCCCTTCACCTCAGCGTCTGAGATTGGAGACAAGCATTTGACTGAGCAGCACATCTGGGGGACCCTGTTGAAAACAGTGGCATGGTGTTGGAGAGTTGACTTAGCTCTCTGGCCAAACCAGGTGATGGCAGGAGGAGTTGTTTTCTGTATTGCTGGTGGGAGGTGCCCAGCTACATTCCTTTGCAGACAAGCACAAACTAGATATTTTTGAAATTGAAGGTCTAAAACCAGCCAAAGAATTAATCCTGGTCTGAAAAGCATATGGTGAGACTATAGCCAACCTGGCTTGGGTGTTGCCTTCTCAACTTTGTTGCTTTTTAATAAGCCTGGGAATATGTCTCAAGAGAAAGGATTTTTGTGAACATCTTAGGCCATGTTCCTTATGCCTGACAGTGGCTAACGGTGAGGCCTCCTGCCATCTAGGGCTCAAGTCCATCTTGCAGTCGTATGCACTTTGGCTGATGAGGTGCCGAGCACAGGTTTCAGCTGCTCCCATGGGGTTTCCTGATGAGAGGTCAGCTGGATGGGCCCGACTCTTCATCACCCAGCCAAGAGGCCTTGTAGCAGAACGAGAGCAGGGCCTTGGACACGGGGGCTCCCGAGGTACACAGTGGGGCCAAGCGGAGGCAGAAGCTGGACCCGGTGTGTTCTCAGGCTCTCTCTTGCCTTGGAGACTGTAGGCATGAACGAACATAGGCCATGAAGCCAGGGAGGCTCCAGTGCTGATTCTCGCCCTATACTTACTGCCCAGGGCACCCTGGGGAAGGAAGCGGCGGCTTCCTTGTCTACAGAATGAGGGGCCAATAATGTGTCTACCTCCGGGTTGTCAGGGTCCAGTGAGGTGATGGTGTGGGGCTTGTCTGGCATGTTGTAGAGATCAGTACATGGCTGTTTTAATTACTACTCTGTCTACCACGGGGTGGGCTGGGACAGAGTCTTCTGAGGTCTCATTCCGTGGGTATGGAGTCCCAGTAAGAGCAGTCGTTGCGGGGGTGGCATCAGGGACTATTCTTCAACTAGGAAACTGCAGGCAAGAGCACTGTCTTAGGTCTAAATTTGAAGCCGGCTGCTCTTTGAAGATTGACCTTGAGTTCTAGCAAGTTCAGCGGCTAGATAGATCAGCAGTAAGCATTGGAGGGGTCTTGGAAGTGAGATTCCTCGAAAGAGGCAGCAATCTATTACTCATCCTGATTATCTCAGACCCAGGGCGGCGGATGGAGCCCCTGTGGTTCAGAGACAGACTCAATATTGCTGGGTGAGAAAGTCAAGCCAGGGGAGAACGAGCACTTTATACAGCAGTGCCCTGCAAGGGGGCTGTAGACTTTGCTGCAGGAGGCCGGTGGGCCCCCCACAGAGCCTCTGAAGAAGCTAGATGAGGTATTCTGTGTCCGGCAGGACGCCACATGGGTCCTTCCCTCTGGGAAGCCTTCCCCCTGGGCAGGGCATCTGCGGCCGGATGTGGAAGGGTAAACAGGCAGCCCTTCTGCTCTTTTACTACGGATGGGCCCGGGGCCCGGAAAGGCC
This sequence comes from Eumetopias jubatus, assembly GCF_037043125.1. Classification (NCBI taxonomy): domain Eukaryota; kingdom Metazoa; phylum Chordata; class Mammalia; order Carnivora; family Otariidae; genus Eumetopias; species Eumetopias jubatus. The sequence goes on from NW_028274816.1 coordinate 50,645,960, forward strand.
CAAGCTGTAGCTTTTCATCTCAGGAAGCCCTGGGGTCCGCCTGGCTCTCCTGAAGCAGCCTCATTGTCCCTTTGCAGGAGTACAGCCAGGTGCCCCAGCTCCTGTGGCGCCAGTGTGGCCAGGTGCCCGTGCTGAAGTTGGAGCAACAACCCAAGACCCTCTCCCATCCATTCTCTGCTTGGGAGCCAGAGAATACCCTGCTTGAAATCTTGATTGGTATCCCTTGCCTTTGGGGTCAAATCCGGAAGTCCCCTGGGCCCTGCAGGATCTCCCCTCCCCTTCCCGTCCTGTCACTGTGCTCCAGGCACACCAGCTGCCTCTCTGCTCCACACGAGTTCCTACTTGTGGATCCCTCTTTCCCCCTCCAAATCCCTGACAACCCCGGCTCCTGCTCATTCTTTAGTTTATACTCCTGTTTGTAGGGAAGTCGTGCCTGACTCCTGCAGCCTGACGTTCAGTCCTTCTCTTAGGGGCATGTCTGTCACCTCTACTTCTCCTTTTAACTGGAACTATCCTTTGCTCTCTCTGCTCGCCACGGCACGGTGAAGGCCAGAGGACAGAAACTGAATCTCTTCTGCCCACAACTTTGTCCTTAGCATGTGGGACAGTGTCTAGCAGATACGGGTGCTCAGTAAGTAAGCATTTATTGAATGAAGGCAGAACTAGCCAATCAGGCAGGTAGAATGGACCTGCCACCTCCCCATCCATCCCTCGTTTGAGTGTCTCCCAAGGGACACTGTCTCCGCTCTGGTGTGAGGGATAGAGACTGAGCACCCACAGGCCCTCCTTTGAGGGCCTGGCACTGTCACTCCCCAGGCCATCTCTGCAGGTCAGTTGAATCCCCTCTAAAAGCTGGCCCTGTGCTAAGCTGTGTGCTCTGGAACGTCCTTAGAAGGCCTTCCCTGGGTCGCGTCCAGCCCCAGGAGGGTAGCCAGCTGTCCTCACAGAACTGTGCATCAATGCTTGTAGTGATGAGGCACAAACAGGATGCTTCTTCGAGTGGGGAAAGGAGGGAAATCATTGTTAGAACAGAATCCTCTTCTGTGCAGATATTTAGCAAGCTAGATGTCTACACGTTGTGTGCCAGGCACGGGTCTAGGCAGCAGGGACACAGCGGCGACTATGGCAGGAGGAAGGCCCCTGCCCTTAAAATGACCCAGGTGGCTAAATGCAGGGAGACCTGTCCTTTCCCCCCCTCTTTTTAAAAATTTTTCTTTTTATACAGAAATTGCTACCTATAAGTCAAATTAACTCATATGGTAAGAAACAGTGAAGTGTTTTATTTCTAGGGATAGTTGAAAACATCAAAACACAGCCCCGTGGTTTAGCAGTCCGGCCACCTTCCTGAAACCCAGCTCACTGTTGTACTGTGGTCTGGGGCAGCCCACTTGTCTCCACGTCCCAAGCCGAGCCTGGAGGCGTGCAGGACCAGGAGAGGAAGCGCTGTCCGGGCTATCTTTGGTGGCCATTGTTGTTTATGGGGCATTGGCAGAGAAGCCTGAACCACGGAAAATCTAGAGAAAGATAGGCTACACGGTGTGGTTGAGCAGAATTCGATAGCTCCTCGTCACTCTCCAGGCCACGGACGGGCCCCCGGAACGACAGGCCGCCCTGAGTCTGCTGTCAGGCCTGGCCTTGGGCTTTGTCTGCCTCATCCCTCCACACCTCCTTCACTGTCCACAAGAGCAATGCTGGGGGATCGGCCACTCTGTTCCGAGTCTGCGCCCCTGGGACCTTCTCTCTCTTCGGGACACAAAACCTGAGACTTTTTCCTTCTAAATGCAACTTTGTTCTGCAGGAGAGGGAAAGAGTGAGAAAGAGATTGTTCGTTTGACGATAGTGAGGTGTTCTCGGATATGCCTCTGAAAAGGGCCCATCTGCCCCAGCGGCCTTTGCTGGGCCCAGGAGGGGAGCCCAGGGAACTTAGTGGGAAACCGAAGCTGCAGCAGTGGGCTCTGTGTGTCCCTCTCGTAGGAGAACAGAGTGGTGCCGGATGGCCCACGAGCCAGGTTCCATCCTGGGAAAAAGAAACCGGCATAGATATTGGCCATGGTGATTTTTTAAAAAAATGTGTGAGCCTTTGCTCGCTGATTCTGTGTTCTCACTTCCCATATACTTCTGGGCCCCCACAGCACCCCGAGTCTGCTCTCTCAGCCATCTCTAGAGACTGGCTCTTTTCCACCCCCGAGGGGCACATGCAGCACTGCCTGACTGAGCAGGACGGATCTGGCACCTCCCGTGCACCAGGCACTGTGTGTTAAGGGCTAGGGAATTCGAGTGCTGGTGCCTCCTTTCTCAGTGTCTGTCCAGTGCATGATTCTTTCAGAACGCACACACACAGGAACATTTGCAGACAGAATCCGAGTGTACCCATCACCCCGTAGGAGCAATTATCCCTTTGCCAAACTTGTTTTCAGCGTCTCCCAGCACCCCACCCGCCTTTAGAGTATTTTAAAGGCAACCCCAGACATCACCCATAAATGAGCCCGTATGTTTATCTGATGTGGATATATGTTTTCTGTATAACCACACCCTGTTACACTTGATGCTTCTGACCCTGTCTTAAGAAGACCGTGTCTTCCCCTTCTCTACTTCTCTGGCTCTTTCCTCTCACGCCCTGTATCTGGCTCCCTTCCCTCTACCCGCCTCTTAAATGTGGGCATTTCACAGTGTCCTTTCCCCTGGAGGATTTTATCCACGCTGCTCCCCGGCCTCTAGTCTCAGCTCTCTGTGCAGGACTCCCGTGTCTCAGGTCCCACCACACTTGTCGCTCTCCCGTGTGATCATTTGCTCACCTGTCACTGTCCCTTGTGAGACTCGGAGCTCTTCTGTGGAGGAACCTGGCCTTACCTCTCCCCGAACGCCCGGCACCAGCACCACGCCTGGCCACGGGAGAAGCTTGGGAGATGTTTGAATGAGTGACCGAGGGAACAGGTGACCCTTTTGCCCAGTTGTAGACTCAGTTTCTGCATGCCGGTGGGTTGTGCGGCACATAACGTCACTTTCGGCATATCCCGAACCATGCTGGGTCCTAGCTGCCCGGCTTGAACATTGCCCTGTCCGTGGGTCGTCCCGTTCAGAAGCCTGGGAGCCCTCTTTTGATGTCTCACCCTGTGGCGGCAGCCCAGTTTTACTGATCTGTTTCTCTCACAGATCTCTCCGAACCCTCACCTTCCTCCTTTCCTTTGCTCTTGCTGCTGTCCTAGGTCAGGGCCACACACGGGGTGCTTCCAGGCGCAGCTTCTAGTCAGACTGTCTGGGTGCGGCCTCAGTGCCCCGTTTGCTGTGTGACTTGGGGGAAATGGCTTAACCACTCTGTGAGGGGAGCGCCTGCGTCCTGGGACTGTGGTGAGACTCAGTGAGTTCACACTCGTGTGCCCTTTACACCATGCCCGGCACCTGGGAAGCACTCTGACATCGGCCCCCCCTCATTGTCCCTGGGGTACCACCTGTGCCCAGGTCTCTGGTGGCTGCCTCCCAGCTGGCTTCACCCCAGGCCCCTGCTTCATCTTGTTAGCCCCGTGAACGGTATCTTTCTGAGACTCACATCTAATCAGGTCATGAAGAAACCTGCCCCTCACGGCCCGAAGAACACCTTTGGAGTTCTTCAGCCTCCCTCTGCCTTCGGACCCCATCTCCTGCCGCCTCTTAGGGGTCCCCAGACATTTGCACGTTGGTGTTTTTTTGCTCTCGATGTTCGCACTATGTGGAGTAACCGTCTTCCCAGGTCATCACCTATCAGAATCGTGCTCCTCTTTCACAGCCTAGATCGGGTGTCACCTGACCTCTGCTGTCCTCGGATCACACCGTCTGCCCCGCCGTGTCCCTCTCCAGCCGGACCCTGCCCTCCTCCGGGGTAGAACTGGCAGCTTCTGCAGGTCTCCCCAGACCCTTGCTTCTGACTCTTTACTTGTCGTGAATCTCAGCACAACCCCCCGCCCCCCGGAGGTGGGAAAGCTACCTGAAGGCCACTTTCACCTTAGTAGATGCTTAGTGACATAAACTGAGCATTTTTCATTCTCTCTGCCTGTAGTTCTTCCTTTTCCGTTTTCTCGTCCGAGAGGAGAGGATGCTGTGGAAGGTGGAACTCATGGCAAGGGTTCGCTCCCACCAGGCAGAACGGCTGCCTACTTTGGCCCCTCTGCTGCCTTTCTCGCGTGCTCCCCGTCGAATTCTCTCAGTGGGCACCGGGCCAGACATGGGCGGGGGGAGACGGGGACGACGTCGGGATACAGGCCTTCTTATCTTCCCTTTGTTTGTTGCTCCACCGTACAGAAGGGAGCGGGCCTCCCCCGCCTCAGACTGGAATGGCCGCACATGTGGTGTCTGCCTTCCTCCCGCCGCCCGCCACCCACGGAGCAGAGAGGATCAAAGGCTTCAGCAGGGGAGGGGAGGGGTGGGGGTTCACGCCAGTGGCACCAGAAACTCCCCTTTCCCCTTCCAGAGCCCCGTCTTCCCCTCCATCCGGTGGGACACAGGGGCCACCGTGGAAGGGCCACGGCCCTTTGGAACGGATTTCGCATGGAGGATTTGAGATTTAACGCAGCAGTATTTCTCAGCAGCACAACTGTTCCAAGTTGAGTCTCATGCGTGTCTGCCATTTTATAAAACAAACAAAAAGCTCTGCTGAGGGCAAATTTGAGTAGGTGGCACCTTCCCTCAAGGCAGGGCTCTTTTGGGAATGCTGTTTGGAAATCACTCCTTGGTATGACTTCCCATTCTCTACTCTTGTTGGCCTTGGAGTGTCCCTTTGGTGGAGTCCACTGTGGTTCACCCTTGGGCCTGTGTGTCTCTGAAGAAGGTGGTCGAGGGTGGGTCCTGAGTGCACACGTTGGAGGCAGCTGCGTGCCGAGCAGGATCATGGTCCCCTCGTGGCCCTGGCTTCCTGGTTGTGTTAGAGAGCTAGGCTCTGCCTTCAGGGTCCTCTCCATCTTCACTGCTGTAACCCAGCCATCCACACAGCCGCCGGGGAGGCCTTCCTGCACCATAAATCTGGTCATGCTGCTACTCCCGTGAAACCCCCCCGAGACTTCCTGTTGGTCTTAGAATGAGCCCCAAACCATGGCCTGTAAGGCGCCCCGTGGACTAGCCTTCCTCCCCTCTGCTCCAGCCTTGCCCCTGCTCGGATGTCGGTGGCTCTTTATCTGTTCAGGCTCTTTTTGCCACCTCCACAGAGGTCTTCCTGGACTGGCTGAACTTGATCCCCGCCTCAGCTGCCCCTTCCACCAGTTAACTCTTGCCACATTGCCCTGTTGTATTGTACCACATTGTCTCCTATTTTCTTTTCTACTTCTCATCTCCTCCGCTAGAACAGAAGCTTCATGAGCCCAGGGATGTTTGTCTGTTTAATCCCAGTGCTCAGAATAATAGGTGGCGTATAGTAGACACCCAAAACGTTTGAAAATTAGAATGGATGATTGAGGTTTGGGAGGGGCTCAGAGCAGTGTCTCCTTCTGGGGGGCTGGGGGCTGCCCGGGAGGGGGGTGTCTGATGCAGCATTTTGGGCCCAGGCTGGGATGATTCTGGAATCCTGAGAGGCCCTGTCACCTCCTTTGGTTCTCACGCAGTGTCAAGGCACAGAGACCTCACCATTTTGTTCCCCACGGACCTGAATGGCTGTGCCTCCCAGCGCAGCTCCTGTCTCTCCTTTTTGGACTCCTCTGGGAGAAAGCAGGTGGTTGGGGCTCTCTGAACCCATGGAGGACTGGCTGTTCTGCTCCAGCCTGAAATTGATTTCCTCCAGGCCCTGCCTTGAACCAGGCCCTGCCCTGAACCAGTTCCTGTGAACAGAGGGAGGGGTCTAAGCCTGGCCTCCCCTGCCACGTGGGAGGAGGAGAGGGCTAGAGCCGCTGGGCCTAGGAGCCACCAGCCTCCCCCCATATCTCTAAAAGGCACACAATGGCAGTTGGGCTGCACCTTTGTTTTCTGAGTCACCAGTGTGATAGCCTGTCATAAATTGTTATTTCCTATACTTTCGGAGCTTTATCAGGCCTCTCCTATGCAATCCGGGAACAGATTTGATGCAGGGTCAGTTAACACGTTGTGTTGAAATCTGTCATTGTGCCCATATAAGGCAAACTCCTCGGGTTACTTTTTACCTTGGCAGAATCACAGGAATGTCGAGGTAGCCAGGCCACCTCAGCGTAGCTCCGATTCTCATTGGGTCACCTGACCTGTCCTCCCTCTCCCATGACTCATCCTGCGGCCCATTGCAGGGCCTGCGGTGCTTACAGCGGATGGAATTGGCCAAGGGCCTCTGGGGCTTCACTTGGTTCCTGTCTTCCTTAGAGTGGATCAAAGGAGAGAAACTACGTAAGGGGTCTCACGTGGGGCCCGACAGAGTGGGAACCAGAACCGGAAAGCAGTCTTGGCCAGACTTGGGTTGGTCAGAAGACGTGTGATCCCAGTTCTGACACCCCCCAGCTGTGGGACCACGGGCAGATTGCTTCAGCTTTGGGAGCCTTATCTGTAAAATGTAGGGCACTCAGAACAAATTCTGGTAAGCAGTAAATGTTCAATAAATGTGAGTCATTTGTACAGTTACATTAAGGGACGCCTCCTACCCCACCCAATCATAAAAACACCTCTCGCTATCTTCTTTGAAAAAGCTCAGCTCCATAGCAGTGCTGATGGTGCAGACAGAGCTGGGACGCCGCGTCCTCCCTGGAAGACTGACCCCACACCTTCACGATGGCACGCCATTACCCGCGCTCTTCCCGACATACGTGCACATACAAAGCCACTCCTCTGTTGTGACAGGGCCAGGAGTCGGATCTGCCCCTGAGAGCGGTGGGGGGGCCTCCTCCTCCTCTGACATCACACTGCTCCTGGAGACAGTTGCCCCTTATGACTGCTCTGTGGTTTGGCCAGGCCTCAGTACCAGCCCCAGGAAGGCCTGTAGGTGGGGCAGGCCAGAGTGAGAGTCTAGCCCTGTCACTCTGCCAGGGCAAACGGTTTCACCATTTTTAATGGAGCAATTATGAGTCAGAGGTTTCAGTCTCTCTTGACTGGTTCCTCCCAATCCTGTAATTACCCTTTGGCTATAGAACCTTATTTTGGTTTTTCTTTTTTAAAAAAAAATCCTTTCAAGACACTGTTGTTATTGTCCATCTTGTGTGTTCAAGGGGTCTAAGATGGAGTGAATATGGTAAAGGAAAAAAGACCCCCAAATCGAGAATGATTTATTTACCCGCAGAAATTGTGCCCCCCACCCCCACCATCGTAGTGACAGGAGTAGAACCAGAGCCTGCTTACATGAGGCTAAGGGCAAGAGTGGGTAACTCTGAACACCACCAATTACCTCTTGGCAAACTCCAAACTCTAAGCCAGGAATTTCTGGTCTGAGGCACCTCCCAGATTGACGATGGATTCATTCACTCCCTCATCCAGTATTCACGAAGCCCCTACTTGGTGCCAGCCCCTGAGAGGAGTTGCCCTGAGCCTCGGCAGAGGGTAGGCAGGCTGACAAGTACCCAGCACCTCCGTGGGCCCCCTGCCAGCGCTGGTCCACTCAGAGATGAGAGGAGTTGATCATGCAGATAAATGCCCTGTATTCTCTTGGCCTCCAGACTCACCCTGCTTCTCGAAGGGATTGTCTTACTCCCCGGCCCTGTGAGTGGGAAGCCAGTGTGGGACAGAGTAACGTATGAAACAAGTGTATGTGAGCGCTGCTCTGGGCTCCAGTTTCCCCCACTGTGTCAAGAGCACGGATTTCCAGGCCAACACAGTTCTGCCCTAGCCATGTCACCCACCCCCGGACACCCCTCCCTGCTTTCACTGGAGTAGGAGAAGGCTTCTGGCCTGATCAGTGGACCATTAAATCAGAACGTCCCAAAACAAGAAAATGGAAAAGGATCACCGAGGAGGAGTTTCAGTTGTCAAAAGCAGAACATGCACCGTTAGAAATCACTTGTAGGCCTAGCATAAGTACCCTTCTGCCACCGTAGCCTAGTTTGTGGATCATGTCAGTTCCAGCAGGAAGCAGGCTGTCCCTGCTGGATGGTGAACAGAGGGAGAAATGTTGGTGTTTGCCCTGCTTCCAGATACGTATCCCTGCCTTTTCCCTTCTCAGTTCTGCTCGGGTGTTTCTGGGGTGGGCTTGCTGGCTCCGAGCAGCAGTAGCCTGAACGACACTGGAGTCTGCTTAGTGCCCCCTCTGCGTCTGTCTCCCCAAATACCGGATGCCTGTTATCTAGAAAGCAAGTCCATGGCGGATTTGTCCATGCTAAAACGTCTGTTAAATCTACAGACTGGTTTTCTTAGGTACCTGTTCGGATTCCAAGCCACACAGTCTCAGGGCCAGAATTGGCTCACTTGGCTATCTTTTTGAAGGATCAGAGTTTAAACCAGACGATCTTTAATCTCCCTCCCTACCCTGAAACCTGAGCTCAGCTGTAAGCCATTGAAAGTAAATGGGGTTTTTGTAGTTCAGACTCCCTGTTCTCCAGGTGAAGGGCCCCTGTGCCTGATCGTTTCACAGCAAAATGCCAGATTGGTCCAGAGGAGGTGGAGGGCATGTCCCCAGTCTCTGCTGCTGCCCTAATTTAAAAACTGCCTTTTGGGAGTGGAAGTTTTCTCTTTTCAAGGTAGCCATTTCGGGTAGGCCTCACCCATCTCTTCTTCCTGCTAAAAAGCTTTCTTTTGAGAGCTGAGTGCTGCCTTCTGCCTCAACCCTATGGGCCCCATCTGCCTTTAGTTCAGACTTTTATCTCCCTGTGTACTCTGTGGGGAGGGCAGCCTTTTCCCCCTTGGGGAAGACCCATTTCTTTGGTGTAATCTGAGTAGCTTTGGGTTGGTTGGTTGGTTGGTTGGTTGGTTTGCCATGTGTGAAATAGCTTCGGAAAAGGGCCATTTAAGAACAGAAGCAAGCTCAGACTGGGTGACCTCCCTACCCTGGGCTGCCTCCCCTCTGCTTCTCTGGGGAGTTTCTTTTAGCCCCAGGGTCCAGTTCAGTCTGACAAATCCAGGGGCTCCCTAGTTCTCCCTGGGCCTCAGATTCCTCACTTATGGAATGAAGGAGTTAAATTAGAGTGGTGGTTCTCAACCTGGCAACATGTTAGACTCACTTGGTAAGCTTCCTGAGTTCCATTATTCAGGACCCATCTCCAGGGAATCTGATTCATTTTACCTGGGGTGAAGTTCAGGCATTTTTATGAAGCTCCCAGGTCCCATATATTTATTGTCAATTGATATCCAGCAAAGGCGGAAGACATACTCCATGGGTTAAGAGTCGTCTTTTCAATAAATAGTGCTTGAGACAGTTGGATATCCATATGCAAATAATGGAGTTAGCCCCTACCTCGCACCATATCCAAAATAACTCTAACTGGATCAAAGACCTAGAAAGAGGAAAACATAGGCGTAAGTCTTTGTGACCTTGGATTAGGCAATGGTTTATTAGGTAGGATACCAAAAACACACACAACCAAAGAAAAATAATTATCTTAGACTTTGTGAAAATTAACTTTTTTTGTTTTGCTTCAAAGGACACTCAAAGTGAAAGTAAAAAGACAGCCCTCAGAATGGGAGAGAATATTTGCAAATCATATATCTGATAAGGGTCTAGTGTCCAGAATATAAAAAGAACTCCTACAACACAACAATGAAAAGACAAATAACCAATTAAAAAATGGGTGAAGGACTAGAAATATTTTCCAAAAAGGTTAATACAAAATCAATAAGTACATGAAGAGATGCCCAGTATCATTAGTCATTAGGGAAATGCAGATCAAAACCACAGTGAGACACCACCTCACAACCCCCAGGATGACTATAATCAAAAAGTCCAATAATAAGCGTTGGCAAGGATGTGGAGAAATTGGAACCCTCCTACGTTGCTTATGGGAACGTAAAATGGTGAAGCCTCTTTGGAAAACAGTCTGGTAGTTCCTCAAATGATTGAACAGAGAGTTGCCGTATGCCCCAGCAGTTACACTCCTAGGTATATACCTAGAGGAAATGGAAACACACATCCACACAAAAACCTACACGTGAATGTTCATAGCAGTCTTATTCACCATAGCATAGGTGGGAATGACGCAAATGTCCATCAGTTTGTGGATGAATGGATAAACAAAACATGATACATTCATACAATAGAATAGTGCTCAGACAAAAAGTAACAAAGTGCACCTGCTACAACTGGATGAACCTTAAGAACAGGCTGAATACCGTGTGATTCCATTTATATGAAATGTCCATAAAAGGCAAATGCATGGAGACAAAGTAGACTAGCAGTTGCCAGGAGCCGGGGACGGGGTGGAGGGTAGGGTTGGGGAGTGCTCACAGTGATGAAAATGTTCTGGGATTAGGTAGTGGTGATAACTGTACAGCCTCATGAATAAACGAAAACTCACTGATTTTTTATATTTTAAAAGGGTGAGTTCTATGGTATGTGGATCAACTAAAAAAAAAAAAATTTTGGTTCTCCAAACTGTACACCTGATTAAAAAGAATACATGGCACACCTATGATCCAGCAACTCTGCCTCTGTGTTGCATTAGTCCTCTACTGCTGGGTAACAAATTGCCTCAGAGTTTAGTGGCTTGGGGCACCTGGTGGCTCAGTCGGTTAAGTGTCTGCCTTTGGCTCAGGTCATGATCCCGGGGTCCTGGGATTGAGCCCTGTGTCGGGCTTCCTGCTCAGTGGGAGCACAGCTCCCCCTGCTTGTGCTCTCTCTCTCTCTGTCAGATAAATCTTTTTTTTATTTTTTTTGAAAGATTTTATTTGGGAGAGAGCATGAGCGGGGGAAGGGAGAGGCAGAGGGAGAAGCAGCAGACTCCCCACTGAGCAGGGAGCCCGATGCGGGGCTCGATCCCAGGACCCTGAGATCACGACCCGAGCCGAAGGCAGACGCTTAACCGACTGAGCCACTGAGGCGTCCCATAAATAAAATCTTAAAAAAAAACCAAAAAACTTAGTGGCTTAAAACAGTATTTATTATCTTAAAAAATGAGGGGGTGGGGAGAGAGAGAGAGAGAGAACCAGAAGAGCTCAAGGGTAATCCTAGTGTACAGCCACGGTCGAGAACCTCTGGACTTAAAGGGTCTCTGGCAGCATGAAGAACCAGGTCTGGTCCTTATGTTCCTTTACTCGTCTGGTGGTCAGGCTAAGGGAAGGGAGGTTCGGGGAAGATGGCATTGTTTTAGCCACCAGAGTACAGCCCACAACGTGGCAAATCCTGGGGGCGGTGGGGGGGTCTGGCTTCACCTGACGCTGCAGGTGGCACCTTTGGGAACGGGAAGGATCCAGTAATGAATAGAACATCTCCTGATCCCTCATTCCCTGTGGGCTGTGTGTGCATCGCCCTGTCGAACGCTCACATCAAGCCTGTTACCCTCATTTTACAAAGAGGGAGACAGAAGCTGAGAGTGGTGACGTTTGTTTTCTAAGGCCACACACTCAGCAAGTGTTGAGGATTTGAAGCCATGTGTGAGATTCGAGAGCCCCCGTTCCCCACTGTGTCACTTTGTCTTCTCCTCAGTGTGCCTCCTAGCCCGCCCGCTGCCCCCCACTGCCCAGGCCCCGCCTCTGCGCCAGGGTCTCAGCGAGCCCCGCAGCCCTGATGCCTGAGCAAATGAGGCTCCCGAGGGCTCCCATCCTCTTGCATCGGAGTAGTAAGCCAAGAGCAGGGTCTTCCCTGGCTGGCTTTTGGAATGTCTACAGCTCTGGGATTTCTTTTTGTGAACTGTTGAAAGCAAGCAGTTTCATCCCTATCTCAGGACTCTCACCAGTATAAAATGGGATTAGAAACTATGAAGTCATCAGTGACTGGACATGAGAAGCCCCCAGACCATCCTGCTTGTTCTAGGGTTTACTGAGCAGCGGCTGCGCAAGGCCATGGGGTCATGCAGCGGACCGGACTCGGCTCTCGTGGAGATTATGGTACACTCTGGTGGGAGACTGGTTACGGACGGAGGACATAATTTCTGAGAGTAACATATACAGCAGATACGACATAACAGAGTAAAATGATTGCAGGGTGCAGACGTCAGGGTCAGGGAAGACCTTCTGGGATGTCATCTGAGGGAAGTCCTGAATGATGAGAAATAGCCGGCCCCGTGAGGAGCGACAAGAAAGTTACAGACCAGTGCTTCTCATGAGGTGGGGACGGCACTGCAGAATCAGTCTGTCGCTTCCTGGTGCTTCCCAGGGTGATTGGCCGAGGCGGAAGGGTGGCTGCGGGGGGGGGGGGTGGCAGGGGGGAGAGCTGGTTTCTGGGTGGACACGCAGGACCTCTGGAATGCTCACAACTCCACTGCGCAGTATTTATACCTCTCCTCCGACTGGGAAGTCAGAGCTTTTTCATGTAGGCTGAGAAAACTCCGAATAAGGCAACGTCAGGCCAGGACATAAGAAGCATTCCATATTTCCCTGTAATTGCTTTCAAATTAGGTTATGTTGTCATGGGGCAGGCACACGCAACAGGCCTGCTCTGCCCTTGACTAGCTGTGGAGTTGGGTTCTGAGGGGGGCAGCTCATTGTGTCCCCCGTGCTGCAAAACCACCAGCCTCAGTTTCTGGTGGGGCTGCATCCATCTACCTGGCAGCCAGTTCATTTTCTGTTCTCGGCCTGCTCCCTGGTTTCTCTCCCCTTCGGCTCTGGTAAAGGCAGTGGGTCTTCAACAAAACAGTACTCATGTGTACCATCTCAGAACTGTTCCAGAGCCTCACAGACTCCCTGGATGGTCCATGCCGCTGTTACCAGGGTGATCGCCTTTTCGCCTGGGCCGCTGGCAACCCAGATTCCAGTAGGCTGAGCCGTCAGGCCCTGAAAGGGCCTTTATAGTTGGTGATGGATCTCGGGGGTCAGGGGAGCAGTTTCTGCTTTCAGGACCTGAGAAGATGCCCCACTGGGGCCAGGCCTCGTCTGAAGTGTGGCAGTGGCCAGGCGGAGGGGTGATAAGGCTGGATGCCTATCCTTGGGATAAATAGCTGTCCCTCCCTCGTGTCCAAGCCCTAGACACCCTTCCCGAGGACCCACGGAAGCAGGAACCGTGGGCGGCGTCAGAGGCCACAGCAGGCAAGCTGGGAGTTCAGGAGGTGGGACGGCGCCCCCCCCCCCCCAAGGCAGCCGGCGCCCCGGTGGAGCGGCAAACCCAGCGCGGTATTGCAGAGACGAGGTTTGAAAACTCCCGGCACCGTAGGGAGCCCTGTCTTGCTTCCTTGTGCCCTGGGGGAGTTTGCTGTGACCAGTTCCAGTCAGTCCTGGGCCGGGGGAAAGATGCAGCCGGTCCTCGTGGGTCAGGCTCTTGGCCTGTGAGGTCCTGCTAAGGGGGTGGGCAGCATACTGGCGGAAGGCGGGGGATGCAGTGTTCGGCAGCAAAGAGTCGGTCCTAAAATTCTGTGAGCATGGAGTCAGTGGAATCCACACGTGAGCATCTGTCGTGTGAGTAGGACTAGTGCAGCCTTCGACCCTGGTCCAGGAGCCCCTGCTTGCCAGGGCCCATAATCAAAGCCAGTATGTTCACCCCAGCCAAGGGACTTGGCTGAGTCTGTTTCTCGGCCCAGACTGACTTTTCTAGAGACTTCCCCTTATTCTGGGCTTAGTGGAATTCCAGCTTCCAACAGACATTTCCCTCCACAACACCCCCTTCAGTACCACGGCCGTGTTTTGTAACAGGAAGTCTTTGAGAAAAAGAGGGAAGGGAAGTTGCTCCAGCTGGGGCGGCCGCATCCCACCGGGACCCTTTCTTGGACTCACCACTCACCATCACTCTGCCCACTGGGACGCCACTCGGTGGCCCTGTGTCTTCAAATGTTTGGTTCTTATTCAGTGACTGCCCCAGAGTAGAGAGGGTTTACCTCTTTGGGTTGGGGGAGGGAGTCATCAATGAATGGCTCATTAAAGCCCCCTGCTGCCACATTCCTGGCTGCTTCGGTCACCTCCCGAACAATATCCATCATTCATTCACCCAGCCGCCCCACATCCTGGCCACTGGGAGGGGTCCTTGTGACACAGGAAGGACTTTATGGCCAGCAATGTTAACCCTCCCCTCCCTCCCCCCGCACACAGAGTGACAAAGCAGAAACGGCCCAGGGGCCCCTCCAAAGCTTGCCTGCCTTCCCCGGTGCACCAACAGCATTGGGAGTGGTGACTGGATCCCAGAGGAACCAAAAAGCCCGTCTTTCTCTCTTCTTCCACCCCTTCCTCTCCCCCACTCACACCCAGTGCTATTTTAACAACCAGAAAAGAATCTTGAACAGGCTGCCAGTGTGCAGAGGCAAGTTCTAAAGGCTCTTCTCTGTGGTTTTTTTCACGTGGGTTCTCAAAGACAGACAAGTCCACATCCTTCCTCCCTCCCTAGATAGGTCAAGGGCCGGGTGCAGGCCCCCTTCTCAGAATGGCAAGGACAGGCTAGGAGCAACAGGGCCACCCCGGCGTTGTTTTGCCACCTTGTGCTGGGTCCGGGCCACCCTTTAGGAAGCAGGCGAGCTCTTGGAGGCAGAGCTGCCTGCCTGCCTCACCCTGTGAGCTCCCCTCCAGCTTGGGGGCGGGCTGCGGCCGGGCCCCTTCTTGACCCCATCCTGCTGGCTCTGCTTTGCCGGGCCAGTACCGAGCATCCCACTCAGACATTGTGGACAAGGAGCCGCCCTGGGCTTGTGTTGACAAGCTCTGTGACCTCAGGCAGGTCAGTTCACCTCTCCCTGCCTCAGTTTCCTTATCTGTAAACTGGAGATGATAATTTATGTAATCGTGAGGTTGGAGGTTTTAAAGAGTTACTACGTATAAATAGTGAGAACTAGTAATTAGCAGTTGTTGCATAATTACCTTTGACATGCCCCCCCCCCCCCCCGCCCCCTACCTTCACCAGCATGTAAATTCTCTGCTTGCTTTGCTTCTCCCCATGCCCGGTACCCAGTAGGGGTTCCAAGGTGGGATTTGTCGGCCAGGTGAATGCACTGAGTGCCCGGGGTCACAGACACTGCTCAGAGTCCATGCTTACCCTGAAAATGACCTTAATAGTAAAGCCCAGCTGAGCTCGATGCCTTTTGCCTTTTCCTCCTCCCACAGAGTACCTGCCAGGATCTCTGGACAGCTCCCCTCCCCGCCCCCAGCGAGATAGAAACCTTGAGCTTGCCTTTCTCAGTCACTCGGTATCTCCATCGGGGCTCCTCCGCCTTCCTCCTGCAGGTCTCTCTCAGAGGCTTTTTACTCTCTCTTCTTCCTGGTCCTTGTGCATCGACCCTTGCCCCCTTCAGTTCTGCCCTCACACGGCAGCCGCCATGAGGTAGGCCCCGCCGGCCTCCTGCTACAGCTCACTCTGCCTCACTCCGTTCCTTCCCTCCGAC
Source organism: Eumetopias jubatus (assembly GCF_037043125.1). NCBI lineage: Eukaryota > Metazoa > Chordata > Mammalia > Carnivora > Otariidae > Eumetopias > Eumetopias jubatus. The sequence goes on from NW_028274816.1 coordinate 50,661,250, forward strand.
CTGCTGGAGGGCCTTTGCACATGCTGTTCCTGTTATCTGGAAAATATCCCTTATTTTTGTCTTCACTCTTTCTCTGTCGTATCAGAGTCTGAGAATCACCTCCTTAGGGAAACTTCCCCATGTCTGCGCCTGCCATGAGATCAGGAGCTAGCATGTTGAACACTCTTCAGGTCCCTTTCCGGGGGGCAGCGGGGAGGAGGGCACATGCCTGACCCCTCAGAGTGGGGCCTCTGGAGCTCCGAGCACCAGAGTCCAGCTCTGTAACTTTCCAGGCGCGTGACTACCTGTGGTCAAGTCACGACACCTCAGACCCTCGGTTTCCTCATCTGTAAAATGGGGCAACGGTGGCAGCTACCCCACGAGATAGTTGTGAAGATACGAGAAGTTAGTACGTGACATGGCGCTCAGCACACAGTGAGCTCCATGGAGGTGTCCGCTCCCTTTGTAACTCTTACCACTTCCCCTGCGCGTGTTGCTTCTATAGTTGAGTTGCTTGAGACCCTCTCCCTGTTCAGACCAGGCGCCCCATGACTGTGCAGGCTGTGTCCACGGTTGCTCACGCCTGGGTACTCGGCCCAGGACCTGGCCCGGGGTTGACACCCAGCAAATGCTTGTCTAGGGAATGGACGTATTCCAACCCCATGGGCCCGGGGCATCGCGGAGCGTTGGGACATGCCGGTGGTTGGGCTCTGCAACTCATGCTCTGAGAATTGTGCAGAGCAGAGAGTGGTGTGGTGGGCGCACAAGGCCTCTATCTATTGAAAGCACCCCTCCGCACTCTCCACCTCACACATCCTCGTCTAAACTGGGTAGGGAGAAGAAGTGTCTTAAGTAGAGAGTTATTCTCGTAACCAGCTAGAAAAAACTGAATTTTTAATGTCCCTTTCAAATTCCAGCTCCACCTCACCAGTCACTGCTTGAAGAAGTGGCTATCTGTGGTGGCCTTGTTCCCTGAGGATGGCCTTATGAGGTCCTGCTCTCCCTGTCCATGAGCCTCTGGTTGTCAGTACGTGCCCCTCATCTTCCAGAAGGAGGAAACAGAGTCAAGCAGGGCATGGAGTGGGAGGGTGGGCAGCCTGTCAGTGGGGTTTCTGTTCTGTCTGTGGCAGATTCAGGAGCCTTCTCAGCTCCTAGGCGGGCAGGTGGATATTCTCCCCAGCACCTGCTCTGTGTTCTGCTTAGGACTCTGCCTGCTTGCAGCTGGGGAGACAGAAGTACACAATACGTAGTTACCATTTATTTGAAAGTAGATTTTTCTTTGACATATGTATAACGCTGCGTGCTTACTTCATCTGTGCCAGGCACAGTCCTAAGTGATTTACTTGAATTATTTTGTTTAATCTTCACTTAAGAGGAGAGATTGCTGTCCCTGTTTCATCGTTGAAGAATCTGAGGCTCATTGCTTGCCCAGGGTTCTCCTGCTGGCGGGTTGCCTCCCTGGCGGCGGCAAGATTTTGACCCGGGTCTGTGTGCTCCCCACAGAAGATGAGCAAAGGATGGGGTGCACGTTTGGAGGGCAGATAGCGCAGTGACCTTGTGAAGACGGATAGCCTGAACCCGATGAGGCGAGATTTGTTCACAGCCTCCACAGGAAGAGGGTCTCCTGCAGTTTCATTTCCGCTGCAAACTATGGGGCTGGGGTGAGGGTGAGGGCCTTTGCAGAGAGGGAGGCAGCCAGTTCATCCGGCATTTACTTCATGCCAGGCACCGCGTCGGGTGCTTTAAAGCATCTCCCCCACTTAATCCTTACAGCAACTTACAGGAGGTAGGTTCTGCTAAGTCCATCCTACAAAGAAGGAAACTGAAACGTAAGGAGGTCAAGGAGCTGGCATTGGAACCCGGACCTATGCCCTTTGAGAGCTCGTGGGCATAACCCAGGCAGGCCAAGGTGATGAGAGCTGCCATTTAGACACGTTCCTGGCCCTGCCTTGCAGACCAGGGGCCTAGACGTTGGCCCTGACAGCACCAGAACCCTGAGGGGCTTGGCCTCTGGGAATCACCCTCTTAGGTCCTCAGCCTCGGCAAGTGATTGGTCGCTTTGCTGCTCGCCAGCGTCTTGCAGGTACAAGCATGAGCAGAGGCCCGGCGTTCCCGGCCGCCTCCTGCCCACATCTCTGTGCAGCCCGCTGCTGCCCGCCACTTTGGAGGACAGTTGAGTCGCACACCTGCCCACTGCCCACCGCTGCGGCCGGCTGCGGCTTAGGCATTCTAATGGCACGTGGGATGTGAGATAGAACCCCTACACCCCTGGAGCTTGCACACGTGCAGGCGACGTCCAGTAAGACACAGAATGACCGGACAATACTGCTGAGAGCTGCCGAGGGCTGCGTGGTGGCCAGGGTAGGCAGGGGACGGAGAAGGCACTCTGGAGGAGGCAGCAGGATTTCAGGAGAGGAGGAGATCTGGGGACGGCCCAGCGATGAGCGGGGCCTGCTGTTTATTGAGCACCTGCCGTGTGCTCTGTGGGCATCGCCATCGTGAACCCTCACACTGACCATCACTCGGGTGCCGTCCTACTCACCATGTTACGGATGGGGAGGCGGTGTTCAGAAGGTCGGATGGTGTGTCCGCACGGGTGGCGGAAGCAGCAGCCTAGCCCTCATTTGTCCGACTTGAGAGTTGCATAGGGGGAGCTGGGAAATGGGGTGGGAAGGCCCGTTCCCGTGTTCCTCAGTGAGCTTGGTGGCCGGAGCTCATGCATGTGGGGAGGCGGAGGACAACGCCCAAGTGTGAGAGCCCGGAGAGAAAGGTTCCGTGAGGAGATCTGCACAGAGGACGGGACATCCAGGTCAGAATTGGGGTGGGCCAAGCAAGCCAGTGTGGGTGTCCCCAAGGAGCAGCACTTCAGGCTGATTTGAGGGGATTGGTAGGTGCCAGCTCAGGAGAGGCAGCAGCAGGGCCCAGGCACCCTTAGCTGAGGGGACAGCCTCACACAGGATGGGGTCTGTGTCCCCCATGCAGAGGGACTCTTCGAGTTGGTGACGTGGGGTGGGGGGCCCTGGGCCACCCACAGTTATCCACCATTCGGGTGTGGGTTTGGAAGGAAACCTCGTGCCCATCCTCATTGTGGTGCAGCGTATTAATTAGGCGGCTTCTTTGTCTGGGAGGGGCCTTGTGTTGAGTCTCTGAGTGAGCAGGAGTGGTGACAGTTGTCAAAACACATGGTGCTCTGCCAGAGGCTCCCTGGCAGCCCCTCGCCCCCCACATGGCCTCTGCCTGCGCCTGGGCCTGGAGTGTGCTCTTGTGCGCCCCTGGCCCTCTGCCCACATCCATGCTGGCCCCTGCGGGGGGCGGGGGTGGGCAAGGGCAGGGCGGGGCATGGGGGCTCCGTGAGAAACAGAAGCGTGGCATTTTTCCCAGACCCTGCTGTGGGAGGCTGAGTTGCCCCAGAAGGTGTCTGGACACGTCCATCTTTAACTGATGTGACGTGCGTCCTGGGGGTTGATGTCTGCTGACATGCCGAGCCAGCGGCCGGCTGAGTGACTGGGGTTGTGCTGCATATTCTGTGTATGGGATTTGGGCTTCTTGTTTGTGGCCCTCTCTGCCTGAAAGCATCCTGTCCCCTCCCAGCATCTGCATGCCCTGTGTTTCACAGAAACTTCCTCAGAGATGGCTGCCTAACCCAGGTGGGAGGTGGGTGGCTGCCTCCCACTTGCCTTCCAGCCCCCTCAAGCTCCCTTAAGATTTGGAAGGGTGGGACGTGGAATGTTCTCCGGGGAATAGAGGGTGTCTGGCCTGCAGGGAAACAAACGAGGCTTGCACAGGGCTCCGAGGAGCTGTGCTCCTGGCCTTTAAGGGGAGGTGCTCGCTGCCAGGCCACCCAAAGCTCGGAGAGAGACCCATGTGAGGAACCCTTGAATTTACAGAAGGCTTTTATTTTCCAGCTGCTTTCCTGCCCCAGGTCATCTCTGTGCTGCCCGAGCTCCTACCTGAAGGGCAAGGAAGCTGGTGCTGGCTGGGGCTGGGACCCGTGGTCTTGTCCGCCGGCCGGGGGGTGGGGGAGCTGGATGTGTCTGTTCAGGAGAACATAAGGTCCCCGAGAGCAGAGACCCTGTGTCTCGCTTCCATACTCAGGGCCTCACGCTCAGTCACATTTGCATGACTGGGTTCTCGTCCACCCTCTGCCACTTACCCCCTGGCTGATGGTGCAGTGGGTCTGTTAACTACCCTAAGCCTCAGTTTTCTCAGGTCGACTTGCCCGGGTCGCTTAAAGAGCAGAAATAGTGCGTACGAGGGCTGCGTGGTGACCACTGTTGTCCCAGGGTCAGGACTGTGTGTCTGGCCCTTTTGCTAGAAAGCCCCAACAGCCGCACTAACCCTCCAGGCCTCTCTGTCACGTTCCCCAGACGTTCACAGCCTGGTGCAACTCCCACCTTCGGAAGGCCGGCACACAGATCGAGAACATCGACGAGGACTTTCGAGACGGGCTCAAGCTCATGCTCCTTCTGGAGGTCATCTCAGGTGAGGCCCCTTTCCATCACAGGACAGCCCACACCTGGAACAGGTGGGCTGTCGCAGGTCGCGGGGACATGGCCCACCCCAGCGGTCCCGTGCCTGCTAGGGGGAGCGTGAGGCTTGAGTCATGGCAGTGTGTCTGGGTGCTGGCCTGGGGGTGGCTTGGGGGGCAGAGCACTGTGGCGGCCGGTTCCGCAGAGCAGTGGGGTCACTGAAGCTTCTCTTTCTCGGTGTGTGACTCTCAGGAGAGCGGTTACCTAAGCCGGAGCGGGGCAAGATGAGAGTACACAAAATCAACAATGTGAACAAAGCTCTGGACTTCATCGCCAGCAAAGGAGTCAAGCTGGTCTCCATCGGGGCGGAAGGTGAGCTCGGATGGGGCGGCTCGGTTCCTGACCTGTAGGCTCTGAGCCCCGAGCTCTGTGTTCTGAACAGAACTTGCGTGGGTGGCAGAAAGAGCACTTGGGGTGTGTAAAGCTCCAATATATATCTGCAGTGACCACAGTGACTGTCTTCTCGATGTGATCATTGAACCCACAACTTCCCCCACCCCCCACCTGCAGAGTAATCCATCCAGGACTCGGGAATCCATGACCCCTGTCATGTAGGGCAGGCCTCTTCTGCACGGCAGGAATGGCTTTGACTTGGACTTTGGATGCCCTCACTCGCGCTCCTTGTGCTGGGCCCCAGAGACACCCAACAGACACGTGGCCAGGCATCTCTCTGTGCCTGGAGCACCTTGGCCCTTTGGTCCTGCCTGGTATCTGTGGGCAGGAAGGGTGCAGAGAAGAGAAGGACACTCGAGGCCTAGTGTCAGGGCTCTGGGCCGGGGGGTGCAAGTGCAAAGGTCAGCGATGAGACCTTGCTGGCCACACGGCCCAAGGGAGTGTGGCCTCTGACTGGATACCCAGGACCCTCTGCGCCCCGTGGGGATGCCCAGGACTGTGACCCTTCATTCCAGATCCTCCCCCTAGAGCAACAACATGCTATCCCTCCAGCAGCCAGCTCCTCTTGAGCTCACGGAGCTTTTGGAGATGAGGCGAGGCCTGATGGAGCCCAGAAGCTCCCCCATCAGCTCGTGCTCACAGTTCAGCTCATTAGAGCAGGATTTCCGACACCCTGACATCCATGTTGTCCCAGCTTTTAGAAAAACAAAAACAACTAATTGCTGTTAATGACAGGACTCTGAGAGTTTGGCCAAGACTCTAGGCCAGAGTGTGTGTGCTGAGTTCCAAGGCTCTGCCCCCACCCGGGACCTCTCCGGGAGGGGTGCCAAGTGTCACATGCCCTGGTTGAGGTGGTAGGTGTTTGTTTAAAAAAAAAATCAAAACCCTCAAAATCAGTTGGGCCCTCACATTTTCTGTCCTTACGTGCATCTTTCATCCTGGCTCTGCGCCATCTTTCTGCCTTTCACAGCTGCATTTATTTTGCTCAAATGCTAGCCTGTAAAGACAGAAGGGGTTAGAGGAGAGACCCGGTGGCACTCATCAGTTTTCATTTGAAGAAAAACTCCCATCTAGAAATGTTCTCTCTTAATGCCCAACTTGGTTCACTCCCAGTCCCTGTGACCGTTGGGCCCTGGGACAAAGCTGGAAGGCAGCCCACTGGAGGCGCCCCCAGGGGCTCCAGAATACCTGAAAGCCTAGCCCCCTGCCCCGCCCCCGTCGCCCTACCCTCCACGCGGGTCTGGACCGTAGCTGAAACCTGGCTTCCTCGTAGGGGCACAGCTGTGGGTCCGAGATGCAGCTGGTGCAAGTGTCACAAGAGAAGCTGTCTCCCCCCAACTCCCCTCATAGGAACTCCCTAAGCCCCCCGTGACCAGCTTCCTTGTGCAGCTGGCCGGGTAAAGGAGCCGCGGCCTCCTCCCCAGACCGTATCCACCCCCTGCTCTGGAGTGCCCGCCGCTTGGGAGGAACGTAGATTTCCTGATTGGATGGCTGCCCTTGCCCTGGGCTGGGAAGACTCGGCCTGGTTTCTGGGTCTGGGCTTCTTAACCCTGGGAAAGGGCCTGACAGACATTGTGTCCTTCCCCCTGCCTCCAGCCAGCCGGCTACGCACGTTTCCTTATCCTGACACTCTAAGCTGAAAGCTGCCCTCTCCATCAGCCTGCGTGGCTTGGCTGTGAGGAGCGTCTCCATGGTGGCTCACAAGCGCCCACCTTTCCCTCCCGAGTGTGCCCTTGGGGAAGGTTCGGCCCCCTCCTTTGGGTGACTGCTCTACCTCCTGTCCAAATCAAGCCCATTCTAGAGTGTCCTGTTCTCGAGGGTCAGTGGGCAGGGTCTCTCCCCGCACCTGCTGCGCTGAGATCTTGGGGGGCGGCGGGGAGCAGAAGGGTTTCAGAGGACTGCCGTGGCCCATCTGGCCGATGGACTCAGGGATGAGGCCACTTGCCCTCACTTCTCTTACCCAGCACGAGACACGTGGTGCCCTGAGTGTTGCAGAGAGGACTTCTCTGTAAGCGCCCAAAGCTGAAGAATGTGTGGTGCAGACCCTTCTGTCTCACTCCCAGAAGTTGGAGACTGTAGCGGGTTTTTGGTTAGTTAAGGAAGTGTGTGCCTTACCAGCTGGGCCTGCGTCCCTGCTGTCCCTGTCCTGCAGCCTCGTAGCTTCCAAAAGGGCGGGGACTGGGGACACAGCGGTGCTCACGAAGGCAGGCCTCGAGCAAGTGAACTAGCAAATGCGTGGTTACAAATGATGGTCAGCGTGTGAGGGGGAGAACAGGCTGCTGGGGAGAGGCACCGGGCAGCGCCTGCAGACGGGCGGTTGGGGAAGCCATCCCGGGAGATGTGATGGCAGAGGCTTCTAGGATGGGAAGGACGGCCGTCTGAGGGAAGGGCCGAGGGGTGCACTTCGTGGGCGGACGGAAGGTATGAGGTCCTTCCAGCAAGGAGGAACCTGGCTTGCCGAAAGGACCCAGCCAGAGTGTGCTGGGGAGCGAGGGGCTGGGTCCCCCAGGGCAGGGCTCGTAAGTGGGATTGGGGAGTGCAGGTTTCGTCTTAGATGTGGTAGGGCTTTAAGCAGGCAAGCGGCACACATCCAATGCATCTTTTAAAGTGAGCGCCCTGGCAGCCGTGTGGAGGTGCAGCGCACGGGGCACGGAGGCGGCGGTGTGTCCAGCTCTGGGGGAGACCACGGTGGCCCGGACAAGGGTGGAAGGAGGTGGACAGATTGTCAACAGACAGTAGTACAGGACGCACGTGCCGGCGGGGAGACGCACCCGTAACGGCATGAGGGAGGCGCAGACGGATGGCTGGGAGTGCCGGCCCTGCGCCAGGGACAAGCCTCAGGGAGGCGCAGGCTCGAGCTGGCCAGGCGGGAAGAGGCCCGCGGGTGCCAGGCAGCAGAACGCTTTGGGGACGGTGCATCCCAGCATTCAGGTGACATCTCCCAGCGAGGGTGGCCGACAGGCCTGGGTAGCTCCCGTCGGATGATCAGAGCTCATCTCTACGCAGAGCCAGCGGGAGTTCCCTCTGGTTTTAACAACCTTCTCATCCTCTGCCCCCTTCTCTGCATGCAGAGATTGTGGACGGCAATGCAAAGATGACCCTGGGAATGATCTGGACCATCATCCTCAGGTTCGCCATCCAGGACATCTCTGTGGAAGGTGAGAGCCTGCGGACTGGCAGAGGACAGCCTTTCTTCCCCACCCTGCTTCCACCCAGGTTGGAGCGAGTTAGATTACAATGTTGGGATTTTGTCTTCCTGCTTGAGGCTCTGCCCTGTTCCCCAGCATCCCTCCCAGGGCCCAGCCCTGTGCAAGAGTGGTTAGTGAGATGCTGGCCCAGGCTGCAGGTGAGGGGGGCCCTAGCAGCTGCCCAGCTCTGGTATCCACCCAGAACCCTTCAGCTCCCGTGGTCTCCATCTCCGTGGACCCTCACCCGATGCTCGTCAAATGGGCACGATTGGCCCCATTTTACAGTCGAGGAATCTGAGTCACAGAGCAAAGTAGTGACGGAGTGAGGGCTGGCCTGGTTCTCCCGTGGATCAGTACCTACCAGTGTTTCCGCTTGACACCCCCACCCTCCGACCTTCGCCTCCATGACCCGAGGGCCAGTCCAGGCCAGCCAGGAGTGAGCTGCTTCACTTCCCCTCCAAACAGTTGGGTGTGCCAGCACGTGAAGGGGATTCCTGCAGTAGGCCATAGCAGTGACCGGCACAGACGTGTCCCCTGCCCCCAGCACCCCCAGACTGTCCCTGGGGAACAGACAGACAACCTGGGCCCCTCCCACTCCACTTTGCTGAGGCCGCCACCAAGCGGGCCGGGCCCAGCACTCCAGACCCTCTGCTGATTCTTCACTGTTCAGAAGAGGCCGAGGCCAGCATCAGGGGCTTGTTTGGCAGCGTGATCTGGCAGATAAAGGCATAGGCTTTGTGGTCAGAAGCATGGCATGGTCTTAGGTCCTGGTGTGGCCCTGGCACTGCCACTTCCTGGGAGAACCCTGGGCAGGTGGTGTCTCGGTGCTGTGCGTGTGTGCGGGCCGGTGGTTAGGACCAGCAGAGGCCTGCGGCATCTGGAACAGGAGCACCTCTTACTCCCGGCTGTGCTGCTCTCAGTCCGACTCCTGTGCTCGAGCCCAGAGTATCATGGCATGGGGCTGGGTGCTCAGCGTTGGGCTTTGAGCCTGTGCTCACCGCCCTTGTGTGTTCCTCAGAGACCTCTGCCAAGGAAGGGCTACTTCTGTGGTGTCAGAGGAAGACTGCCCCGTATAAGAATGTCAACGTGCAGAACTTCCACATCAGGTGAGCGCCCAGCCAGAGCTCTGCAGCCCGTCCCCTTCCCTCGCTGCCCCGAGGCGGAAGTCCTGCAGTGGGCCGTCTCCCTCCGCCGCCGGCTGTCCCATTCAGGGGCGTCACTCTGTCCCAGAGGTGAGCCCTCGCTCATAAAGGACTTGTCACGTGTCGGGCTGGTCGAAGTGATGACACGTATTCCCTCCTTTCATCCTCACAACCCCCCAGCAGGGCGTAGGTACTGTTACTACCCCATTTTACAGACACGGAAACTGAGAGAGCAAGAGGTAATGAGACTTGCCCAAGGTCGCACTGACAGCAAGTCAGAGCTGGGATTGCACCGCAGGCCGTCCACCTCCGGCCACTCCACCCTGCTGTCTGCGTGCAGTGCCCGGCACATCCCCTACCCTGATAAATGGGAATTAGTCCTTCCCGTGGGCGTCCGGGCCACCAGCGCTTGCGGGATGGTGCGAGGGCCCTCCCGTTCACCTTCGCCTTTCCATCCCCAGCTGGAAGGACGGTCTTGCCTTCAATGCACTGATCCACCGGCACCGACCAGAGCTGATCGAGTATGACAAGCTGAGAAAGGTTTGCCTCTTGCTTTGCCCTCAGTGGCCCAGAGATCCACAGAGTCTGACCCTGACCCTGATGCTGGGTCACCTCCCCCAAGCCTGTCCACAGCTGGTGTCCTCAGCTGGATTCTGCACTCAGATGGGCAGGCTGGGAGAGCCTTGTACCAGCTGTCACCAGACCCTAGGCTCCGTGGCTGGGTCTGACCTCCCTTGCTCCCCTTGGGGACTGTCCCCTTCTCCCTTTATGGGCATTGCAACTGCCCATGGTTATTTTAGGGCCTGGCCAGCCGTGCCTTCCAGCTCCCCTACCTTAACCTTTTAGCTTCTGGAAGCATTTTCTCTCCACCTAACGGAGAAGAGGGGTAAGGAATTCCAGACCATCACCGCTGGCAGGTGTTTCCCGTGTAGGGGCCTGTTCTGATTTGCCTGTACAAAGTTTACAATCCCGTAAGACCAAGGCCCTGCCCTCTAGGAGCTCCCAACCAGTGGAGAAGGCAGGATAATGTGTCCGGAGGAAACCTGCCCCACAAGGCCATGCACGTGTGCTCAGGCTGAATGCGGGTGGGAAGGGGGTAGGGCCAGACAAGTCGGAGGATGGATGCACCTGAGCTGGCACGGTTGGGGAAGGGCCCCGGGGGGGGGGGGTGCATTCCCAGTGGGGGGGTAGGGCACGAGCGTGCATTTGGCCTGTTTAAGCCCCGCTGAGCAATTGGATTGGGCTCTAGCTGGACATGGACTAAGGCACATGAGGGAGGGTCTTGAATTCTGTGGACAGTGGGGAGACAAGTGTGAAGGGATGCTTCGGGAAGGCTGGACCTCGGAAGCTCTCGGTTTACCCCCTCCCCGTCACCGCCCCCCCCCCCCCCGCCCCCAGTGCCTGGTCTGGACCCCACTTGCCAGGTTTCAAGACGGAGGTCTTAATCTGGGGTCTGGAGGGCTGGAAAGTGTAAGAAAAGAGCCCAGCTACATTTTTTCAGGAGAAAAAGTCGACAGTTTGCCCCACGAAGATTTCCAGAGGCCTTCCTTTGGGTGGGAATAGACTGAGTGCCCCCCCTCCAGTCCCCACCGCAGCACACAGGGCTGAGAACTGCCTGAAGAGCGCTTTCCGGTCCTGCCCCTGCCAGTTCTTCCTCTTTCCCCCAGGACGACCCTGTCACCAACCTGAACAATGCCTTCGAAGTGGCCGAGAAATACCTAGACATCCCCAAGATGTTGGATGCGGAGGGTAAGTACATCCCTTTTGTTCCGTCACCGCCCTGTTCTGTGGGCATGTCTTGCGGTAACTTGAGGGAGCTGGCCGTGCCAGTGAGAAGGCTGAATGAAGCTGGTCGAACCAGGGACAGCAGTCCTGGCCCCGAGCCGGAGCGGGAGCAGTCTGAGCAGACGAGGCAGGCTCAGGGAGGGATGGGCAAGCCGGGAAAGGAGGGGCTTGAAGAGGATAGGTTCTGGGGGCCGCATAAGTGTCCTGCCGGAGCCCTGCCCGAGTCCTGCCCGAGTCCTGCCCCTCTCTCGGGGTGAGCAGGCCAGGTGGCCAGGGAGGGCTGGTTCCTGCAGACAGCCAAGGCGGCTGCCTTCCCTGCTTGCCCCAGGCTCAGAGTTTGGAGCCCATAAAAGGGAGTGTTTGTTTTTTCCTTTTCCGGCTTTTCTCCATTTCCCAGCCGTGCACCGCCCCCAACCAGGACCCATGGCTCTGGCCTCTGGTGGCCCCTGGGGCTGACGGTCTAGCAGCCCCTTGAGGCCATTCTCAGAAAGAGGAAGTGGCCTCATTCTAATCCAGTTCCCACAGCCTTGGCCTTTCTAGAGACCACAGGGGATGGAGGGGCCAAGGGTGTGGACAAGCCCACTGGAGTCACCAGGGGTCACTGAATCCATTCTGAGGGTCCTTCTCCTGGGATGTCTGTGGCCCTGGGAGACTTTGGATCCCAGTGAGCGACCCCCCCCCCCCCGCCCGCCCCTACTTGGGCGGTTTAACCCTTGTTGTTCACTTACAGACATCGTGAACACGGCCCGGCCCGACGAGAAGGCCATAATGACCTATGTGTCCAGCTTCTACCATGCCTTTTCGGGAGCGCAGAAGGTACCGGGCAGGGCCAGGCAGGCCCACCTCGCCGCCACTGCCCAATGCCGCTGCTGCCTCTCGCCTCCCACGCTCACCTCATTTCTCTTGCAGACGGCAGTGGCCTCTCTCCGACTGGAAGCCGCCCCCCCGACTCCAGGCGGCCCTGCCCATGTTGTAGTCTTTGCTCACGGTGTCTGTTGAGTGCCCAACCTGGGCCAGACTCTGTTCTAGGCATGGGGCATACAGTAGGGACTAAGGCAGGATCCCTGATCTCATGGAGCTGACATGCCAGTGGGCGAGACAGGCGACAGGCGTGGCCACAGATCAAGTCGTTTCACGTGGTGATGAGCACAGTAGAGAACATGGGGCAGGATGGTGGGGGACAGATGCCGGGGGGCTGTTTCAGGGGGGGCCGCGGTGGGAGACTTCTGCAGGCTGACCTGCGCAGGCACCTGCCGTGATGAGCAGGAGCTGCTGGATGAAGATCAGTAGGAACAGCATCCCAGGCAGATGGTAGAGCAAGGTGCAAAGGTCTGGTGGCAGAAATGAGCTTGGCTTATTCCAGGAATAGCCGAGAAGAGAAAAATGAGGTTGGAGATGGTAACAGGGCCAAGATGTGTAGAATCACAGTAGTGAGGGATCAGGAGTTTTATTCTCAGGGCCCCTGGAGACCATTTGGCGGTCTGTCCTAGGGTGGTAGCTGGTTACATAAGACATGATCTCACTGATGTTTTCAGAAAGATTGGTTAGCCTTTACCCTTCTGGCCCTATACAAGGCTTCCTCTCCAAAGCCAGTAGCCAGTGTCAGAGACCCAGCTCTGGTTAGAAGAGGGATCCATCGATTTGGACTTGCCCCTTTGCCCCTACAAAACCCCCGCGAAATGTGCCCACACCGCCGGAGCCGGGGTTTGGCTTCCAGTCCAGAGCAAGCGCTATTCCTCCCGCATGAGCCTCGGGCCCGGCCCCGGCCGCCCTCCCTGCAGCTGTCACTCTCTCCTGCCTCTCTCTCTCTCTTTCTCTCTCTCTCTGCGCAGATATTGTAGGCACTCTGAGGCCAGATGAGAAGGCCATCATGACTTACGTGTCCTGCTTCTACCACGCTTTCTCGGGGGCTCAAAAGGTGAGCTGGGGCGGGAGCGCCCCTCACTGCTGTGGCTGGAGCCTTGCCCTTGCTGTCCCCCTCATGTCCCCGCCACCCATTTTGTGTTTGGAGCCCTGCCCAGGCCACCTCACAGGCCACCCCAGCGTGAGGACGGATGGTTCTCATGACCGTGGCCTCTGGTGCCGACACATCACGGTTATTCTCTGTGAACAGAGCCCACCCTGTGAGGATGGTGGTGGCGTCCCGGTGTCTCAGAGCTGCGGTGGGCACTCGTGCTCCTGGCCGCTGGTCGCCCTGCCCTTCTTTCTGTGACCCGCGCCTGGCCGCTTGCCCATTGTCCTGGCTGCACGCTCTCACTGGGGAGCACTGGCCTTTCCTGCCCTCTTCACGGCTCCTTCCCCTCCCGGACGCCGCAGGAAAGGCTTGGCCTGAGCAGGTTCAATCCTCTCTGGGCCTGCACCCGCCGACCTAGCCCACCCAGCCCACCGGGCCCCCATCCCCAGCAGGGCCACGGACACAGCGCACTCAGGGGTGTCTGTGCCCAGTGGCAGTGGTCCACTTCCACGAGAAGGCGCCCAGCTGGCCCTGTGGAGAGAGACCCTGCCTGGAGCCCTGGGCACCTTTGTCCCCTCCACCTGCCTCCCGGTCTCTTGGGCAGCAGTGTAACTCGCGGTGACTTGATTTCATGTCACCAGTTAGAAGTGGGCAGGGCAGGGGAGGAGAAACCAGCTCTTGTTCATTGAGGACTTACTACATGCTGGGCAGTCCTCCAACAACTCTGCGAGTACAGGTTCCAGGAGAGTCCCAGACACACCCCAAGAGGGTGGGTGCCGTTATCTTCTTGTAACAGAGGAGGAAACCAGAGTTCAGAGAGCTGGGGAGCTGTTCCCAGAGTCACAGGACCGGGACTGCGCCTGCTGTCTCCTGTGGAGCACTTTCCTCGGGGCCAGCAGGGGCCCTCTGTTGGCCATCTGCCCTGGTCCCTGCTGTGTCACCTCTCAGCAGTGTGACCTCAGATGAGTCCCTTCCCCTCAGTCTCCCCATCTGTAAAACGGGGATCCTACCCGTTCCTTTCTCAGGATTGTCCCAAGGATGAAATGAACTCAAGTAGGTGAAGGGTTTCGTTTAGAATAGCGCCGAGCCCTGTAAGTGCTCAGTCAGAGATCGGGTGGTTGGAGCAGCCTGCGGGGCGTGCCCCTGTCCACCGTGGTCCTTCAAGCCCTGTGGCCTCTCCCCACCCATTCAGCACGTGGCTGGGGCTTATGTTTGCAGAGTTCTGCTTGGGGGGGGGGCCACAGGCAGGGAGAGCAGGGGTGTGGGGTGGGCAGCGGTGGAAGATTCCTGGACTCAGACCCAACCTGACTTGCAGCACATTTGCCACTGGACTCACCGCTCCGCAGGCCCAAGCCAGCCTCACTGCCCACCACGTCACCCTCTCCTGCCCAAACTGCCCTCCTGGGCATAGCGCTGGCCTCCTCTGTGGTGGAGGCTGGGAGGCCTGGAGGGATTTGTGGGAGCAGATAGCAGCAGGAGAGCTCAGGCCAGAGCATTTGGGGGTTTGAGTCAGCTGGGTCACTCTTGTGAGAGAGGAAGGGAAGGCCAGGCTACTGGGAGCTGCCCGTTCACCAGGGATGGGCTGCGCTCAGGGTTCTCCAGCTGTGGGTCCAGCTTCCCCCAGCCCGTGTTTACTTCTCAAGACAGCCCTGCAATGCTTTTATTAGTGCTGCTCTTTGTCCTCAGAGACTCAGTCCAGCCTCTTGGAGGAGTGCTCTCTGGCATTTGTTTTATTTTACAAGCGCAGGGCGAACTCCAGACCTCGCAGGAAGTATGCCCGTTCTCTCCTGATCGTTTATTTCCGGTCACTAAGCATTTGCTCCTTATTCCTTTGTTCGCTCCTTCATTCGTCAACTCTGAGTACCTAAAACCTACCGAGCCCTGAGTGGGGTGCCAGGAATTCAGCGGTGAAGCAGAGCACCTCTGACTAGCAGCTCCCGCCTTCACGGGTGGATCTGAGCACGGGGTGCCTGTTGTCTCTCCAAGTCAGGGGTCAGGGACTGACCTCCACGACACCCCCGCCCCCCAAGCTGGGAACCTTAGTTCTGCTTCCGGCACTCACTTGGCCGAGGCCCTCATGAGCCTCATCTCCGAGGAGCAGTGCCTGGAGCCGTCGGTGCGTGCCCTGCAGTGTGATGCGCGGTGTGTGCATGTGTGTCCACGTGTGTGCGCACACCAATCCCAGCTGGCCCCCCCTCACCTCCCCGCCTGTCCCAGAAGCAGCGTGTGGATGGGAGCGGCTGGGCATCGGTGCCTGTGGCTAGCGGGTCTGGAGCCATCCCCAAGCCTCTCTGTTTTCCTTCCCCACCACTCCATAGACCCTCCTCACTCTTTCTGTTCCTGTTCTGTTGCCGTTTCAACTTCTCCTCTTGGACCCTTTCTGTGCTTCCTGAAAGGTACCTGGCTTCTCCTCTCCCCGTGTGGCACCCCCTCGCTCTCCTTCTCCACTCCTTGCATTTCCGCCCCAGCAGGACAAGGCAAGCACATTGTCCCATAAGTTCTGAGCAGAGACTGGTCACATTCTCCACTGCTGCCTTCTGCCCCGTGGATTGTGACTTCTGCCCAATGAACCATCCACACCCACCTCTGAAGGGGACACGTGTGCTTTGCGGCTGTGCGCAGACTTCTCTGGGGGCACCTGCACCTCCACCTTCCACCACAGCCCTTTGGCGCTTGGTCTCTCCACAGCAGACCTTCCTGCCTTGAGGGAGATTCCTTCAGGGATTGTCCTAGTGGAGGACCCCACCCAGCCTCACTCCTCGGCCTTCCTCTCCATGGGCCTGTTAATCCATTTCCCCCATAGTGGCAGGGCTCCCTGACCCCTTCAGCACCTCTGGGGTCCAGGCCAAGGGGCCCAACCTTCTGGCAGGGGCGGTGGGGGTACCTTAGCAGTAAGCTGTGGGGACGCCGGCAAACCCATCAGGACACAGCTACTCTGGGTGCCATCTTGCTGGAGCTGTGCTTCTCTCCTTCCTTCTTTGGGGCATGCTGTGTGGGCTGTGGATGGGCCAGCTTTCAGGGGACGAGCCTGTCAGGAGGGAGGGTCACCAGCCCCCAGGGGCCCCTGACCGGGACGCTTCCCCTGCCCCAGGCTGAGACCGCTGCCAACCGGATCTGCAAGGTGCTGGCCGTCAACCAGGAGAATGAGCACCTCATGGAAGATTATGAGAGGCTGGCCAGTGACGTAAGTCTGCCACTCACCCCAGCCCTGGTGGCCTCACCGGAGCGGGAGGATTGGGTTGCCTCTGGTTACCCTTGGCCAAAGGTCGTGTGTCACTTGCAGAGGGGCGGGCAGGTACAGTGGGGACCCTTCCTAGATAAGGGCATAAGGTTGCAGACTGGAGTGTGGCCAAGCCAGCATGTGGCCTTTCCAGGCTAGTTTCACAAGGCTAAGGGTCAGACCCACGGTGTCACCATGCTCCCTGGCCCCTGCGGTCTTGAGCTCGGGTTCCTACAGAGGTACTCAAGGACAGTTTCCCGAACACCCCACCCCTTCAGACCTAACGGGGGAGGTTTTTGAAAACCTGCCATGCCCTCCGCGCGGGCTGCCTGGCTCTGTGGGATCGAGGGAGACCCCGGAACTGAGCTGGTGACAGGACTGTGGTTCGTCATCGCGGGCCCTGCGCCTGCATTTCCTGAGCAGGATCTGCTGTCTCGACAGCAGCCCTGGGCAGAGGGAACACGCATCGCCCCTTTTCCGAGTGGGGAAACAGACCCAGAGGGTCGGGCACCAGGAGCGCGAGTAGACCAGAGAGTTGGGCTTCAAACCCAGGCAGTCCCACTCCAGAGCCTGAACCTGGAAAGTCCTTTGGGATTGTGGGTGTTTAGTACATCTCTTCCGGATTCCCGCCTTTAATTAAAAAACTTCTATTTGGGGAAAAAAAAAAAACCCACAAAAACGTTGAAGCTCCTGGAGAGCAGTAGTTTGACCGCTCTTCGAGACTAGTGGTTCCCAGACTTCGGAATGTCATGAACCAGGAATATTTGGGAAAGTAGTTGACAGCCAACCTGTAGTGACAAGTTAAAAAAAATTTTTTTTTTAAGTTAAGGATATTTTTTAAAAGGAAAAGCTTGCGGGGCACCTGGTTGGCTCAGTCATTGAGGTGTGCGACTCCTGATCTTGGGGTTGTGAGTTCGAGTCCCACGTTGGGGGTAGAGACTACTTAAAAATTGTCAAAACTTAAAAAACTTCCATCAGTTACCACCATCCACCATCCACCATCCTTTCTAACACCGAGAAAAAGTTAAAAAGGTTCTCTCTTGGAACCCCATTGCTTCCTAGGAAAGGGCCACTGGCACCATGCATCAAGATGTAAAGGCACATAGATACCTTTTTACTTGGTTTTCCCATTTTGCCAGAGTTTGGCATTTGGGAACCACTTTTTCAAGCATATCTGTGCTGGACAAGAACTGATTTTCCTTTGCAAGGATTGTCCTAGAATGTCCAGTTTGTTTGCTTGTTTGCACCTGTCCTCTATCACGGATATGAGTGGCTCATAAAAATGTCACCTTTATCCCTCCCCCCCAATTTTACCGTCAAACTGTTTCCATCCCAAGCCCTGTGCCTGGCGTGCTGGCTGCCTTAGAATGAGCCCGGCGTGCTGTGGGCTCCGCCCTAGAGGCACTTACAACCCTTGAACAAGGAAGCAGCGAGATGTCTCTCTCAGTGCCAAGCTCAGTGAACATGGCAGTGGAGGGGGGGATGCTCGTGTGGTGGGATATGATGGGAGCGGTGCCTGAGTCGAGGCCGCCTCGCTTCGATAAGAGTAAAGGAGGCCCAGGAGCAAAGGCATGAACAGGAAATAACCAGAGAACACAGTGGTTCAGAGGGGTGCACACATCCCCGTAGTTCCCAGCCATAGGATCCCAGTGGGCATCCTGGAGAAGTCAGGCTGGGGAGCAGGGCTGATCCCTGGGGACGGGGGCTGGAAAACCCGTATTCCTCGTGCCCATGAGCGGGGCCAGGCCCCCCCCAGCGCCCTGAGGCTTCTGCTGGGCCTGCAGCTCCTGGAGTGGATCCGGCGCACCATCCCCTGGCTGGAGGATCGGGTGCCGCAGAAGACCATCCAGGAGATGCAGCAGAAGCTGGAGGACTTCCGGGACTACCGGCGCGTCCACAAGCCACCCAAGGTGCAGGAGAAGTGCCAGCTGGAGATCAACTTCAACACGCTGCAGACGAAGCTGCGCCTCAGCAACCGGCCCGCCTTCATGCCCTCTGAGGGCAAGATGGTCTCGGTGAGTGCCCGGGGCCAGCCAGCCAGGGCCCAGGACGGGTGGCCTGAGTCCCCAGCCAGCCTGTGGGGGGAGGGGTGGTAGGGGGTACGCTTGACTCACCACGTTCCTCCTCCCGCCATCACGCCCTAGAATTTTACACCCATCCGCAAACCACACCTTATTTTGTGTGACGTTTGATTGTGGATCCTTGGATCTCCGCGATTCCATGACCTACCCTCCAAGTGCTCAAGGCCTCTTCTCAGGAGAGGGATGGTCTTCACAGTCACCTGGCTCCCGTAGCGCTGTTGATGGCACTCCTTCGTCGTCACTTACTCATTTACAGAACAGATTGCACCCGCCATGTGCTGGGCCCCGTCCAGGCACATGGATCTAGCAAAGAAGGGGCTGGACATGACCCCAGCTGTTTCCACCGCCTGCCTTCCCATCAGTGACCCTCAGGGAGGCATCGCCCTGCCAGCGGGCCCAGCTCCCCTTTGTGAGCCGGTCGTCTCTGTCCCCACAGGACATCAACAACGGCTGGCAGCACCTGGAGCAGGCCGAGAAGGGCTATGAGGAGTGGCTGCTGAACGAGATCCGCAGGCTGGAGCGGCTCGACCACCTGGCAGAGAAGTTCCGGCAGAAGGCCTCCATCCACGAGGCCTGGACCGACGGTACGGTCCTCCGGCCCCCTCGGTCTGCTTCTCTCTCGCACGCCCGAGCACATGCGTGCCTACACAGCCCCTCCTGCGTCGTTGCGTCTGTTTGTCAGACCCCCTTTCCTGCTGCTTGGGAACATGTCTGTCAGAAACGTGTCTCTGGGTCCCCCCAGCCCCAGGCAGAAGGAACACTTGGGAGCTGAGCTACCCCGTCTGCTCTAGTCTCCGAGACTACTCACAGTCAGGCCCCTGCCTGGTGGCCGAGGCTGTCCTCCAGGAACGCAGCCGAGCCTCATCCCGGTTCCAGCCAGAAGGAAACCCTTGTCCCTCTCCGCTCTGCCGAGGTTTCCCCGAGGATGGTGCCCCTGCACCCCCTCAAGGCGGCGGGGGTGGTGGGGGGTGCAGGGCTCCCATCCTCGGGGAACACAGGCTCTCCCATCCCCGCAAGCCTGTGTTCAGATATGCCACCCGCCTTCCCACTCCCGTACCCTTTGTGACCGTGGACTTGGCACAGGAGAGCCCGTGCTGGCTGGGCCTGTGTGCCTGGGCACGGTCCTTATTAGGCAAGGCTGGGCAGCCGCCTCCTGGTTCAGCTGCCTGGTCTGCAGATGGTGCTCGCTGACCACCGGCGCCTGCCCCGGGTCTGCAGATGGTGCTCGCTGACCACCGGCGAGCCCGTGCTGGCTGGGCCTGTGTGCCTGGGCACGGTCCTTATTAGGCAAGGCTGGGCAGCCGCCTCCTGGACCAGCTGCCTGGTCTGCAGATGGTGCTCGCTGACCACCGGCGCCTGCCCCTTCCCCCTTCAGGGGCCCGGGCCCCCAGAAGGTTGGCCTCTCCCAGAAGGGAGGCACCAGTGGTGCCTCCTGTT
This sequence comes from Eumetopias jubatus, assembly GCF_037043125.1. NCBI lineage: Eukaryota > Metazoa > Chordata > Mammalia > Carnivora > Otariidae > Eumetopias > Eumetopias jubatus. Next base: position 50,680,958 of record NW_028274816.1, read on the forward strand.
TCTCAGCAGCCCTGTAGCTGCCTACTCCCTTCCCATCACATCCCTGGCCCTCGGTCAGGACCCACACCATGGCTGAGATTCCACATCCCGGGAGTGCTGAAAGCCTTCAGAAATGGGCCGGTGCCTGGGAAAGCCACGAGCCCACCCACCTGTGGCTGCCTCCTTCCCGACGGTGCCCGGCTGAGTTCAGCCTTCCTTGTGGGGCTCAGTGTGGTGGTGTCCTTCCGCCCCACAGTCCCCCACCAGGTCCTCACCGAGCTTCTGGGGGCCCCTCTCGCTGCTGGACGGGCAGCCCCGGCCCAGGCCAGATGCCGAGATCTACCGAGAGGCCCCAGCCCTGGCGGCCTGCCAACACGCCACCTGCGGGATCCGCAGCCCCCGGGCCCACGTCCCCCGTGTCACTGGCGGCAGTGCTGCTCACACCCGCCCTCGTCACGTTAGTGCAGGCCGCTGTTTTCCGGCACCCAGAGTGACACCTAGTCCCTCCTCTGCTGGGGAGAGCATGTTGTGGACGAGGCGGTGAAGTCGGCTCAGCAGTGTGCTGGGGCCGGGCGGTGCGCCTCCACCTTGCGGCAGGGTGTCCTTGCTGGAGGCCGGGGGAAGGGGGAAGCTGCCCTTCAGTTCATTCGCTCATTCATTCGTTCATTCGGCTCTTCCCTGAGCCCAGTAGTTTCTGGGGGTGGGGGGCTGGCCCTGGCCCAGGGAGCCTCGTCAGAGCGTTCGTCCCGTCAGAGGGCCCTTGGGCGTGTAAGTGCATTTCACCGCGTCCGTACCCTGCGCCTGGACTCAGCAGTCTCCTCCTGTCCTTACCTGTGCCCGTCCTTCCACAGACCCTGGGCCTCATCCCCGGGCGCTTCCCTCGTCGGGCTCTTGGCCCATGTCGTCAGCTTTTCGGTCCATCACCTGGAGCAGCAGGGGGCCCCAGGGGATGGTGTCCTGAGGCTGAGGGGCGTGGGTGTGATGGCCCCCGAGTTCTTCCCCTGGGAATGACTGGCACTGGCCTTCCCCCCACAGGCGTTCAGGGGAAGTTGGCTCAGTGTGTAGCCAGGGCCCATCTGGTTCAGTGGCCTCCACACGCCCCTGTCTCACCCCTGCTGTGCCTGCAGGCACTTTGGCATCTGGCCTTGCCCTTCACGTCAGCCTGGAGCCCCCAGGCAGGCTTGCCCACTCTCGTTCCCAAGACCTGAAGCTTCTGTCCTCTGAACCACCCAGTTATGCAACACAGGAGGACAGACTGACCTCCTGGCCCCCTCTACACTCCTGGGATCCCATGCTAGCAGCGTCCTTTCTCTGGAGGGGTGGGCCCAGAGAGAGGGCTGAGCCACCATATTCCAAGCCTCCCTCACCATCCCCCACAGCTCGCAGGGGCGAGGGTCCATGTGGATGCTGTGCGGAGGGTTTTGGATTGTCAGGGAGGAAAAATGAAAACGAGCCTCTGCATCCCCACTGTGGCTGCCCCTTGGCCTGAATCCAAGGCATCTGTGGCCACGGGCCACTCCTCCTGACTCTCCCCAGGGCCCCCCCTTGCCAGCTCCCTTGCTGAAACCCTGCTGAGGCAGAGAAGTGGTAACCTACTATTTCGGGTTCCCACCCTTGGGAGAAAGCAATTTGGTGAAGGGAATTGCAAGCTTGCCTTTGTGGTTAAGCCTTCTGCCCCAGGGCTGGGGCGGCGGGCCCGTGGAGCCTCTCTCCCAGGCTGCTGCCTCCTGCCCATCCGTGCCAGGCCCTGTCCTCAGGGCAGATGAGATTCTCATGGTACTAGCTCCGTGTCCACCCTGCCTGGGACTTGAGACCAGGAGCTGGCCTGGGCCCCGCTTTACAGATGAGGCAACAGCTGGGGAAAGGCCGCATGCCTCCCCAGGCAGGCAGCTGTTGGTCACATGCTCTGGTGCCAAGCTGAGGAGTGGGTCTCTGAGCTGCCACCCCAAGGGTAGCCCCCAAGGTGGCTTCCCTGAAGCAGAGCACCTTTAGGAGCCAGGGGTCCCAGCCACCTTCGCAGACTGGCCTTTCCCCGCCCTGTTCTCTGCAGTACCTCCCCATGGTTACAGGGCTTCTTGGAGCTTCTGGCCTGGGGTATATAATTAGCCAGGCTCCAGAACTAATAATAGTGTGCCTCTCCTCCTTCAAAGGACCTGACAATGGGCCCCACCTCAGTGCACATAGTAGGCCCGTAGGATGGCACAGGACCCGGAGGTGGGTGACAGGACCCCACCCCGAGGGAGCCTGGCCCCCCAGTGCCAGGGAGGCAGGCACGAGGGGTTGGGCCCGTGGAAAACTCTGACTGGAACTCTCCCCCTGCGCCCACCCTGCTGAGGCATGGGCTGCAACCCCAGATGCTGGCCCTCCAGGGATGGGTGTCCACCTTTCCAACGGTGGCACATTCCAGTCCTTACTGTCCACTGATAGAGGGCTCTAAGTTTAGAACACACAGGTTGAATTGGGTATCGGTCTCAGGCCCCCTAGTCCCACAGTGTCTCCTAGCTCCATCCAGGGTATAGTTGGGCTTAGAGATCCCTTGAAAAGGCAAGGAGAAAGGCTCTGGAAATTTCTAGTCTCCATGGCACCATCCTCGGTGAGGCAGGATGTGGGGTCTGAATCCCATTTTCTAGGGTTGGACAGCCCCCTGGACTCCCGTTGCGCTGTTGTCTAAACACCTCCTGCCCTCTGCCCACCGCCAGGGAAGGAGGCCATGCTGAAGCAGCGGGACTATGAGACGGCCACCCTGTCGGATATCAAAGCCCTCATTCGCAAGCACGAGGCCTTTGAGAGCGACCTGGCTGCACACCAGGACCGCGTGGAGCAGATCGCAGCGATTGCTCAGGAGCTCAAGTACGTGAGGGGTCGTGGTGCCCCTGCCCAGGGGTGGGGGGGCGTCCCGGCCCTCTCCGTCCCCCAACCCCCGTCTCCTTTCAGATGCCAGGGAGGGGCCTTACGGGATGATCCCTTTTGCCCCCCAGATGAGAAACGGAGTGGGATCTCTCTTCTCAGGCAGAAGGGAGGTCTCTGACCCCTTTCCTGATACCTTAGGCTGTAGGGGTCCCTGGGGCTCTACCTTCTGCCTGCTACACCAAGGAGAGACCCCCTGGCCCCCTGATGGAGGGGGGCGGCCTAGCCCCTGCTGCTCCCACCCGCTCCTCCCTGAGGGGATTGGGCTGCACAGAGAGCCCATTGTTCTGCCCGGCCCCTTCCCTCGCTTGCTCAGAATACACTTATTGTGTGAGCTTCCAGGCAGCCGGCTTCTTCGCCCTCCCTTTCCCACCCCAGTCAGATAAACTTGCGCACACAGTTAGTACACCGAACCTCCAGAGCCAGTGAATGGGGCCTTATTCCGCCGGCACAGTGGCCAGCAGCAGGGAGGGCCCAGGGTGTGGGAGGCCTAGGCCATTACTTCATGGAAAATCCACAGGGCCTGGAGGGACGGCATGGCTCCCAAAATAGCCGTCTGCTCAAAAATAGGATACTCGGCTGGAGCTGCCCTTTCCACAGACACCCCCCACCCTGCCAGTCATCCCTAAAGTTCTGCTTGTTTCTACAAGGCTGGGGCCCAGCTGCAGTGCCTGGTGGAGCCCCACGCCAGGCGGGGCCGTTTCTCCTCCCTGACTCACTCCCTCTGCACTGCCCAGTCGCTTTGGGGGTTCCCGTTTGCTCAGCCAGAGGCAGAAGTGCTCAGCTGCTTACCTGGGGGGCCCTCACGGTCATGGGAAACAGTGTCCCCTGGGGTTTCGCAGCCTCTTGTAGGCTTGAGCCTCAGGGCCTGGCACGCCCAGGAGGAGGAGAGTGAGGTCACACGCGCAGATGTCCCTAGCAGTTGTGGGAGGTGGGATGGGGGCATGTTCATGTTCCGCCACTGACAGGCAAGCCCCTGGACGCTGATAGGAAACAGGCTTGGAGTAGGTCCTTGGCCAGCCTGCCTCCCAGGCACCGGGAACAGAGGTGGGGCACCTGCTGTCTGGAGTGAGAGCAGGTGGCTGCTCAGGCAGCTTTTCTGGACAGTGGTGCTGCAGGAGGAAGGAAGGGTGGTTTGCGGGTGCATTCTGTTCCCCCAAAGATGAGTTAGAGGGCCAGGTGCTGGCCAGGATGAGCCTGAGTAGAGAGCCGCTGAGTGTTGGTGAAGAGCAACAACAAAAGCTCAGAGCAGTCAGTGCTCCACACGTACTGGCTCCTTTAATCGCCCAGCAACCCCATGTTACGGAAGGGGAACTGAGGCTCAGGGTGGCCAAGAGGCTTGCCCACGGTCACATTGCTGGGGGGTAGCTGAGCCAGGAATGGAGCTCAGGCTGCGTGGCCCGTCTGTGGAGCCCAGCCATGGTCCCCGGCCCCATCCCCCATGTCCTGTTCCTCCCAGAATTGTTCCCTGCTTCCCATCCCTCCCCAGGCCCCCAAGGTTCTGCTTGTACCTCGACTCCCTGGAAACCTCCTGCTAAGAGAATCCAGTGCCTGGAGCCCAGGAGGAAGGAATCCTGGGCCAGATGGGAGGAAAGTAGGGGCGGGAGGGGCCAGGAACTACTGCATCAGCCCATTTCTGTCTTAGACATAGTATTAATTGCTTAGAATGACATTGCAGGTTTGCTACTCATTTTTCCTTTGGGTTCATTAAAATAAATCCTTTTAATCACTGTTGGTGCATCTACGCACTGAGGCCCAAGGACTGCTCTCAGCACTTCACGTGCACTCAGTAACTGGAGCTCCACAATGATCCCATGCCTGTGTCACAGAGGGGAAAACCGAGGTCTCCAGAATAGGGAATTCATGCACCGGGGGTCACATGAGCACAGAATCACAGTCAGGATTCAGGCCGAGGGAACTTGGCCCGGGAGCCCATTGTTTAGCCAGTGTGCTCTGCTGGACCTTTGGGTGACAGAAGCGGTCCAGACACAGGCGTGGTTGGGGGCTGCACTGTGGGGGTCCCTGCATTCGCGTGCTGTGACAGCGATTCTCAAGGGTAGTCAGCAGGGACCGCCCCGCCCCTCTGTGACCCCTCCGTCTGCATTCCTCCTGCCTTGGAGAGGGTGCGGGCTTGGGGGGCGAGGTGATGGAGGACTGGTGCCCTGGCACCAGGGGCACCCAGCGCAGCCTTGCCCCCCCGCCGGGTCTCATGGCCACACGCCCCGCCCGCAGTGAGCTGGACTACTACGACTCACACAACGTCAACACCCGCTGCCAGAAGATCTGCGACCAGTGGGACGCCCTTGGCTCTCTGACCCAGAGTCGCAGGGAAGCTCTGGAGGTGAGGGCGGGGTGACGTCACCCGCGGAGCCCTGTGCCCCTGGGGGCCGGTGGGGGGCGGGTGACACCGGGAGCCCCCGGCTTTCCCCGACCCAGCCCCAGGCCGCCAACCACCTGCTCGCCGACTGACCTCCCCGCTCGGTCCCATCCCTGTCCACACGCACCAGAAAACGGAGAAGCAGCTGGAGACCATCGACCAGCTGCACCTGGAGTACGCCAAGCGGGCAGCACCCTTCAACAACTGGATGGAGAGCGCCATGGAGGACCTCCAGGACATGTTCATCGTCCACACCATCGAGGAGATCGAGGTCCGCTCCCACCCGCACTGCCTGTGGGACCTCTGTGGGCCTGGGCTGCCTTTCACGCCGCCTCCTCCTTCCAGGGCCTGATTTCAGCCCACGACCAGTTCAAGTCGACGCTGCCGGATGCCGACAGGGAGCGCGAGGCCATCCTGGCCATCCACAAGGAGGCCCAGAGGATCGCCGAGAGCAACCACATCAAACTGTCGGGCAGCAACCCCTACACCACGGTCACCCCGCAGATCATCAACTCCAAGTGGGAGAAGGTGGGTAGGCTCGGCGGCGGGGCCGGGGCCGGGACCGGGCTGACCGGGCGAGGGGCCATCACCTGACCACCGTTGTTCACCACCACCCCCGGCCCCCCCAGGTGCAGCAGCTGGTGCCCAAGCGGGACCACGCCCTCCTGGAGGAGCAGAGCAAGCAGCAGTCCAACGAGCACCTCCGCCGCCAGTTCGCCAGCCAGGCCAACATCGTGGGGCCCTGGATCCAGACGAAGATGGAGGTGAGGGCCCGTTGCCCCAGCCTGGCGGAGCCCAGGAGAGGGTCTTGGGGCAGAGTGGAGAAGGAGCTGCCGTGAGCGGGAGGCCAGCCGCCTCCTGGGAGTGGGAGGGTCTGTGACTGTGTTGATGGAAGTGGCAGCACCCTCCAGAGGGAAACAGGGTGGAGGAGTCAGGTAGGAGAGGGTTCGAGTCTCGGCTCTGCCCTGCCCGCTGACCAGGAGGTCAGGTACGGTTTAGCTTCTGTTCCTGGGTTTTCTCATCCCTAAAAAGGGATGGAAACAGTCTTTTCATTGCCCTGGCAAATGCTTTGGGTACTGCTCTGTGGCAGCCCCATGGCAAGCCCTGGTGTTGCTGGGACCAGGGTGGCCCAAGTGCAGACCCTTCCAGCAGGCTCACCAGTGAGCCTGGGGACCCAGCCCTGGAAAGTTTGCAGGAATGCTGATTGCAGCCCTGGGCGCACCTCCCAGAGTGCTCACTACGTGCCAGGCACCAGGCCGGGGTGGGGCTCTGGGCTGGCTGAGCTGCACGGCCACCCTGGGAACCCACGCGTGGGGTACTCGTGCTCAGGAGCATAGATTCTGAAGCCAGCCAGGCCTGGGTCTGGAGCCTGACCCTGCCTCCCGCTGTGAGGAGTTGTTGCGTTTGGGCCTCATTTTCCAGGCCTGTGGCCGTCCTGGGCCTCACAGGGAGTCTGGGGTGTGCACTGAGGTTAGGCCTCACCGGCCTCAGCCTAGACGCTACCCCCCTTCCCCCTCCCCACCCGGCAGCTTGTATAGTGGAGGGGGGCCTGGAGGGGACAGTCCGCGAACAGCAGGCTTCCGGGCAGGTGAGGGGGGGGCCGGAGGTGGGGGGATGGCAGCAAGAGGCCTTCCCCAGCCGGCGGCCCATGCCTTCCGTGCAGGAGATCGGGCGCATCTCCATCGAGATGAACGGGACCCTGGAGGACCAGCTGAGCCACCTCAAGCGCTACGAGCGCAGCATCGTGGACTATAAGCCGAACCTCGACCTGCTCGAGCAGCAGCACCAGCTCATCCAGGAGGCCCTCATCTTCGACAACAAGCACACCAACTACACCATGGAGGTAGGCCCACCTGGGCGCCCCCAGCCTCCCCTCCTGCCCGCACCGGAGGGTCCCTGTGGCAGCACAGGCCCGGCCTCTCTAGGCCAGACAGGTTTTGCCTGGTAGAAAAGGTGTCTGCCACTTTCTCTCCCCTCTGTGTCCCTCTGACCAAAAAGACTAGATGAAACGTATACACATTTTTTAAAAAGTACAGTTTTCCCACCGTTTCTTCCCTCACCAACACAGCCCAGGGTCGGGACACACTCCTGGGAGAGCTGGGAGGGAGGGCGGCCCCTGCCCACTGTGGGCTCAGTGGCAACGGCCTGGCTGGAGGACACAAATCAGCGCAGGCACCCACTTGCCATGGCCGGGTTGATGTGTCGGGGCTGGTTGTCACCCTTTGGGCAGCCTGACCTCGTCCACGGTGACGCTTGACGCCCTGCAAGTGCGCTGCTACCACAGACAAACCCGGGTTGTTTCCCCTCCGCCCCCCGCCAAGAGCTGGTTAAACATTGCCCCCTGTATTTCTGCGGTTCCCGCGTGGGTGCGGCGCATGGACTGGGCCGGCCCTCAGCTGCTTTCGTCAGCAGACACAGACTTGACGTCACCCCGCTGCTGGGCAGAGGCAGTGGGGAGGGGCCATGCCGCTGTCCCCGTGTGGGGCTGAGGCGCGCAGGAGAGCGTGGGGCTGGGTTGGCGTTTGGGAGAGTCAGGGCTAGCCCACCTCCAGGCCATATGCCCACCCCGGGCAAAGAGAGCTGGGCTCCAAGTCCCTGGTTGGTGGCGGCAGCGGGGGTCCCCGCACCGGCCCGGCCCATGCTCATGCCCTTGCTCCACCCCCAGCACATCCGCGTGGGCTGGGAGCAGCTGCTCACCACCATCGCCCGCACCATCAATGAGGTCGAGAACCAGATCCTCACCCGCGATGCCAAGGGCATCAGCCAGGAGCAGATGCAGGAGTTCCGGGCGTCCTTCAACCACTTTGACAAGGTGAGCAGCTCCCTCTGCCCCTGGCGTCTTCCCTCCCCACTGTCACCATCCCATCCTGCCCCCTCCGTCCTTGCATCTGTCCGTCCACCTCACAGTGCTGAGTATTGGCCACCACTCCCCGGGCTGGCAAGGCCCCAGCCACTGAAGCGGGTGCAGAGGTGCATCCCTCGACCCACAGCCTGGGCACTTTCCCTCAGGAGGAGAAAGGGGGGTGGGGTCCAAGTCCTGCCTCTGGGGCCACGTGTCCTTGCCAGCCTGCTGATGAGACTCTGGGACAGCCTAAGTCCCAGCATACCCGAGATGTGCGGCCTGACCGTGCATCTGGTCCATGCGTACGTGGAGCGTTGTAAAGATTCAGAACGCCGGATCTGGTCTGGCAGGCCCCCTAGGAAGGCCCTGAGCACCTGAGTTTGCTGCAGTCCCCACCCGCCCTGCTGGGCCTGGCGCGCCATCTGCCTGCCTTCTGTGGGTGGGAGGGTGCACGCTCAGCTCCACACTGTCACGTAGGGACCCTACTGTCCCAGATAGGACGGAGTGTAACCTCCTCTCACCCCAAATCCTGGAGGCAAGGAGAGCTCCCTGCCCTGCTCTGGCCGAGGCGTTGGGCAGGCCTCTGACCACCCTTCAGGCCGCCATGCCCCTTGCCCTGCTCACCGTCCCTAGCCATCACCTCGTCCGTGTCACCTCTAACTCTGTGTTTCCCCCCCGATGTGTTCCCCACCCCCTGCCCTCTGCATGTGACCCCGGCCCCTCTCCCCACGTTTCCGCGCCGGCCTGGTCTCCATGCCGCCCCTCGCACACACCTGCCTTCGGACGCCCGGCAGGACCACGGCGGGGCGCTGGGGCCGGAGGAGTTCAAGGCCTGCCTCATCAGCCTGGGCTACGACGTGGAGAATGACCGGCAGGTATGCGCCCCCCTGGGCCCCAGCGGACTGTGGCATTAACTGCTCTTCTCTCTCTCTCTCCTTCTCTCTGTCTCCCCTCCCTCTCGCCATCCCACCCCTTGCCATGTGTGTGCCATTTCACTGGCTCTCTTGCCTCCTCCCTGCCCTGTGTCTCTCTGGACACCTTCCCCCTTACCCGGTCTCCCGGGGCCGCCTGTCTCCCCGGCTCCCGCCACTGTCCTGTCTCCCTGCTGTGCACATGGGGCGGCCCCTCTTGCCTTCTCTGGGCCTGGTCTCCTCTGCTGTCCCTGCGTCCTCGAGCAGAAGCAGACAGGCAGCATGGACTCCGATGACTTCAGGGCTCTGCTTATCTCCACAGGATACAGCCTGGTATGCGGCCTCTGCCTCCCCCTCGCTGCTGGGCCTCTCCTCCCCCCACCCCTCGCGCAGCCTCCCCCCTCCTCCTCACCCGCCTCCTCGGGGATACTCCCCCAGCAGAGCAGCGCAGCCGTGCCCCCTCCTCCTCCACCTGTGCTGCTTCTGCTGGGCAGGGGTCTCTCCGATGACCCCCCCCCCCCCGCCACCCACCTCCTTTCCTGGAAGTCTCCTGAGAGAGGAGGTCAGGCCTCTGGCTCCCTACCCTTTCTCTTTCTCTTTCTCTCTTTCTTTCTTCCCCACCCTCCAGAGCTAAGTCGTGAGCCTAGGGCTGAGGAGTGGTAGACCTGTCTTATCCATTCCCCAGCTCCCCACTTCCCAGAAACGGGGGCGGGGAGGAGCAGAGGGAGCACATCCCCAGTCGGGGCAAGTGGGGCCCTGGGCCTGGGGAAGCCTAAAGCCCTGGAGGCGTGTGCCCCCCGGGGCCGGGCCCTGCTCTCCTGGCTCTGTTCCGCGGGCCAGGCCCGGCCGGCCATCCTGCCCTGCTCAAATGCCGCCTGTCCCCCGCCCCACCCCCCGCCTCCTCGCAGGGTGATGCCGAGTTCAACCGCATCATGAGCGTGGTTGACCCCAACCACAGCGGCCTCGTGACCTTCCAAGCCTTCATTGACTTCATGTCCAGGGAGACCACCGACACAGACACGGCCGACCAGGTCATCGCCTCCTTCAAGGTCCTGGCAGGGGACAAGGTAAGCAGGGTACCTCAGAGGCATCCCGGGGTGGGGCAACAGGGAGGAGCCCTTGCAGCCAGGACTGGGCGGGTGGGGGTGGGGGTGGCCCAAAGTCCCACCCTGCCGCCCCCAGAACTTCATCACGGCCGAGGAGCTGCGGAGAGAGCTGCCCCCGGACCAGGCCGAGTACTGCATCGCTCGCATGGCGCCCTACCAGGGCCCTGACGCCGTGCCCGGTGCCCTCGACTACAAGTCCTTCTCGACAGCCCTGTACGGCGAGAGTGACCTGTGAGGCCCAACCCCCCCACCCCACCCCCGGAGAAAGCCTGACCGCACGCCCCCTCCTCACAGCCTCCAGGAGGGGCTGGGGGAGCCCTCTGCCCTTCTCCCCGCCACGGGGGCCTCCCAGGTCTTGTTCCTCTGACTCTGTATCTATGCAAAGCACTCTGTCAGTCTTTTCTGGGGGGGGGGGTGGGCAGGGAGGGGCTGGGGCAGGCTCTCTCCTCTCTCTTCGTCAGTCGGCCCCCTCCCCCTGGATAGGGGTGAGGGAGACGCTCGGGGTCAGCGCTTCTGGTCTGGTAAATATGTATGATGTGTTGTTTTGTTTTTTAACTCTGTGGAGGGGACAGTGGATTCCCACAGCGAAACAGGTCACCTCCAGGTCCTAGGAATGCCCTCCCCACCTCATCCCTCCTTTGCCCGCCCCCCACCCCCGCCCCCCACGAGGTCCCTTCAAGGCCTCTCACATCCAGGCCAAAGCCCTATGTGCCTTGTCCAGGAACCGCCCGGGCCTGCCATGGGCCCAGCAGAGGGTGACACAGTGCCCGACAGGGAAGAGGACCCGCCCCTTCCCTTCTTCCCTCCCCCCCAACTTGCGATTGCCAGGAGATGGGGGCATGCAACTCGGCACCCCCCCTTTTCTGCATCAGAGGAGTAGGGTTGGGCAGACCAGCCTCTCATCCCCAGCCAGCCCCCCCCATTTTGCTTTATCCGGACATGTGTATCTCTCAGATTTTCTAAGGACCAAAAAACAAAAACACCACAAAACAAAAACAAAAAACCCACAAAAAAAAAAAACCTATAAAAAGAAAGGAATTAAAAACTTTCAGAGAATTACTATTTACTTTATTAACTTACGGATTTATTATATAAATATATATTCACCTAGCGACATACCCTCGCTGCCTCTTGCTCTCGTAACGCAGACGTAGCTGATTTGCTGCCCTCCCCCCAGCCCCCTGCTGATCTTTCTCTGTTGTCTGTCGTTGGGCCTGGGTCTCTGGGGACCCTCCTGAGGTGGAGGGTGGGCTGCTGGCCTGGCTGCCTGTTAGTTGATGGGTTTTGCTCCCTTCCCCTCCCCCCCCCTTTTTGAGTTTATTCTGATTTATTTTTTTTCTCGGTTTCTGGATAAACCACCCTTCTGGGGACAGGATAATAAAACATGTAATATTTTTAAGAAGGATTCCTGCCGTGTTCTCTCTTTCTCTTTCCTGTCTGTTCTCCGCATCTTAGGAGCGCCACGGGAGAACGTCTTGCCAGAGCAAGGCTGGGCGTGGGAGACCCCTGCCCCCGTGAGTGTGTAAACATGGGTGCCGCTGGGGACCCGCTCTGGGCCCGGCCCTGCCCCCGGCGCTGACGCGGGGGGCCTGCGCGAGAACACTGCTGTGACCGCCCCTGCTTACAGATGAGCAGGGCAAAGCGGGGAGGCGTGCGGGGACCTGCCTGGCCTCACCCCGCTGCTGAGGGCGCGGGCCAGACAGCGCCCCACGTGCCAGGCAGAGAGGCGGAGGGTGTGCTGGTGCTCAGACCCCCCCTCCCTGTGGAATAAACCCCAGTCCCGGCTGGGAGAGGAGAAAGGCGGTCCTCCTGGCATGCGTCTGCCTCCGGCCACAGGTGTTCCAGGCAGAGAGATTCTAGACGAAGGTGGCCAGCTCCACCCACTGGGGGAAAGAAGACAGCCGGCTTGAGGCAGGGGTCTCCTGGGACTCCTGCTTGGCCGCCTGAGCCGCCCCCTAGCCCCCAGCCCAGGCTCACCTGTCTGCGGGTCAGGCAGACGACCCCCTCCCCTCCTTCCAGGTGCCGGCTGCAGTGGCCTGCGCAGAGCAGGCAGGTTGAGCACGCCCTGTGGCTCGTGGGAGGGAGACACCCCCCCCCCCAACTGGGGTCCCCGTGCCGGGGCATCGCTCACGGAAGATGCAGGTGAGCTGGGCTGCACAGGACACGAAGCACTCGAAGTCCACCCGCAGACGGCTGTCCCGGTAGCGGCTCGTGAGGGCCTGGGTCAGCTGGTTGTTCAGGTGGAAACCTAGGGCAGGGTGCCTGTGAGCCCCAGCCCGGCTCCCCGGGGCAGGGGGAGACACACAGCTACCCCGGGGAGGGGGCTGGTCCCACCCCTCGGACCCCAGCCGTGTGGCCCGGGGCAGCTCCCTTCACTCCTCTGTGCTCCTTTTCTCACGTGACAGCCCTGACCCCACAATGTTGTGGGAAGCCGTTAGGGAACTTAGAATGGCATCTGTCACATAATGACTATATGGCCACTTTATTAGGACTTTAATCTCTGGCCGGTTTCTGCGAATGGACACTGGAGGAATTTCTGTGCAGCCAAACATTTTTGTCAGTCCCACATGGAGTCCGCTTCTTCACATCAGAGACGATTTCTAAACTTTAGAAATCGCCTCTGATGAGAAATCTCAATAGGTTTTACAAAAGCCAAAAACAACAGGTCCTCCTTCGAGGTCCAGTAATCCTCCGAGACTTAAGGTTGCAGGCTGGCTCCTCCTTCCCCCACGTGTCCAGATAAACAGTTCTGCCGACGGCGTCACGGGCTGACACCGCCTCCTTAAACCCATCTGTGCCCCGGTTCTGATCTTTGTCGAGTCTGTGCCAGGGGACCCTGGCCAGAGAAGGGGCAGGAAGCCCTCAGCTGCCCCCTCAAATTCAGCTTCCTCTGACCACTCTCTGCACCGCCTGCTGCGGGGTCCTGCCTGGGATCCCCTGGGTCTTCGAGAAATCCCTCACCTGGTTTAGTAGGTCCTGGTTCCTGGCTACCCCTGCCCAGGGCCCCCACTGTCCTTAGCCGCCTGATGGCCTGCGCCGACCACACCTCGTCTACCCCCCTCCCCCTCCGGCACTTGGACCTTGGGCTCTGTCTTGCCTCCCTTGCACGTGATGTTCCTTCGGCCGAGAACACTCCTACTCCTCTCACCCTGCCCCCTTCAGGAAGCCCTCTCCGAGCCCCCTGCTCTTCCCCCCTGCAGCCTAGAGCGCCTCCTGTGTCTCCCTGTGCCTACCCCGTTCCCCACCCTGACCCCTCTGAGCTGTCACTGTCTTTGGAGGCTCTGGCCGCCTCTGGCCCGGAAGCTGTGGGAGGGGAGGGGAGGGGAGGGGAGGGGAGGGGAGGGGAGGGAAGGGTTGGGTTTCTGGACACCGCCTAGTCCCCAGCATCAGCTGGCACAGCCAGGAGCAGAGCGGTGTTTGGGGAACGCGGGTGCCTCAGAGCGTGGCTGAGTGGCAGCAGGTCATTTTTCTTGCCGATTCCCCCACCCTGATCCTGCCCACCCTTGCCAGGGCTCTCTGGAGCCTGCTTCCTGCCTCTCCGCTCCCCAGTACTCCCTCAGTACACAGCGTGACCTCTCCTGTGCTGTCGGCTCCAGCCTCCCCACGCACCCTGACGCTGGACCTCATGGGGCTTTACTGCCTCCCTCCCCGGATCTTTCATCTCTGACCACCACCCTCCCACCTCCTCACCCCCTGCCCACCCCCCACCCCCGCCAACCCCGGCCTCTAGCCACACTGGCCCCACCCTCATTTCCAGGACCGGGCCCCTTGAAGCTGTTCCAGCAGGGCCCATGCTGCATCTCACCTCAGGGCCTTTGCACTGGCTGTTTCTTCTGTCTAGACTGCACCTGCCCCTGTGTCTCCAAGGCTCAGTCCCCTTCCTTCAGGTCTGCTCAAACGGCACCTGGATCCTACCCTGACCCCTGTGCCTCCAGCCACACATCCCCGCTCCACCATGTACACACCTGCTTTCTCTTCCCACCATAGCGTGTGTCACCATCTGACATCTGACCCAGATGTTCTACTTGTCTGTCTGCACCACCAGTGTGACACCCCCGCCCAAGAGCACTTCCTCAGTCTTGTGACTAGAATAATGCCAAGAACGTGCACCAGGTGCCCAGTAACCCCGACAAGTGGTGCCAACCTTCCATCCGCCCTCGCGCTCTCAACCTCTGCTTCTGTCCACCTGGGACTCCACTTCTGTCCCTGTGCCACACCTCCCAGCACTCTGACTCCATCTCTTCCCCCTCTGGCTTGGCCTCTTTGCTTGCACGTCTCTGGACACTGGAGCTTCTCCCTCAGGGCCTCCCTGCCTCTCAAACTGGGTCACAGCCTGGCGCACCCTCCCACCTCCCCTTGTCCGCTCCCCCCCCCCCCCCGGCTTGGCTGGGGCAGAGAAGCCCTGGGGTTGGGGCTGGGGATCTAGGAGCCCCCTCCGGTCCCAGCCCCTCGGTGCATGAACTTACTTCACTTGCTTCGATCAGGGCCCAGGAAAAGCTTTGCTCCCTGGCTCCGTCCCCTGGGTAGGATTTTGTGCTACACAGATGGGTGGGGCTGTTCTACCTCTTTCTGGAAGAACCCAGGTTTCCGAAACCTTTGCCCGGGCCCTCCGCATGCAGTCACCAGAAGCTGCGTGCCCCCCAGCGCTGAGCCCCATGGGCTGCATTCCGAAGGCTCCTCCCAGCCACCCTGGGTAGTAGCCATTTTACACTGAGGCTCACGGAGGTGGACACACCTGCCCAGGATCTCCCAGGGAGGAAGTCAGTAGAGGCAGGATTCTAACCCAAGCTCATGGGAACCCAGGCCACTTTACCACAGTGCCCTGGGGGCCGGGGCCTCTCAGATACCAGCTCCCAGGCTCTCCCCATCCTCCCCCTCCAGGAGCCCCACTCCCTCTCCCAAGGGCATCCAGTAACTAACTGTGGTGCGGGCTTTGTGGATGGCGGCGGGTGAACAGCCAGCCAGGCCTGCGAGAGTTCAGAGGCTAGCAGGGGGAGCAGATCCCGTCCCCGGGACCACTCCCCAACAGACCTGCCGCATTCAGCGCCAGCCTCAGCTCGTAGGAGTTCATGGTTCCGGAGGCGTCCTCGTCAAACTTGTCGAATGTGGCCTGGGCCAGGAGGTATAGGTCAGTCCTACCCCCCCCGGGGTCCCCCACGCACCCTGAAGAGGGCCAGTCAGCCTGGGTTTCCACCCCTGCTCCCTTTCTTCATGGCTTGGTGCCCTAGGCAATAGCTTTACCTCTCTCGCTCTGTAAAATGGGAATAATAGTAACAGCTAGAATAGGGTTATGAGAACAAGATGCTACCCACAAGGGAGGGCTCAGCCAACAGCGAGTATAGGGAGGCTTTGGACCATTGCCTCCTCCCAGGGATCCAGAGCAGTGGGATTTAACGCCTCCCGCTAGCAAAGGCCCCTCAGAGCGGAGGTGACTTGCCCGAGGTCACACAGCCAGAAAGGGGCTGAACCAGGAGCTGGGACTTCAAGCCAGGACCAGACCCCGTGCTTTCCGTCCCTGAGCTATTTAGTGCCCCTAGAGGGCTCACGGGGCCAGATGGGGCAAGGACATCCCAGCCAGATCCCTCCAAGGTATGATGTGGCCCACGTTCTCCTTCTCCCCTGGGGCCCTGCTAGCCCGCAGAGCACCTCTGTCCTGATCAGTTAAGAGTGCCTCACCCTCCGGGAAGACGTGGCCCCACCAAACCCCCAACCTTACCTGCCACTCCAGGAGATGGCCCCAGAGCTCCTGGAAGTGGTGCAGGGTGAAGCTCTGTCCGTTCTGGGGATGGGGCATCTGGTTAAAATCCGTATCCCCAGAAGGGGGCCAGAGGCCCCGACATCCCCACCCTCCCTACCCGGGCACTGCCCCCCTCACATACCCCAAAACAGCGCAGCAGCTGCTCACAGGTCCTGAGCCCGATCTCTCCAGGGGTCTGGGCGTGGGCCCTGGCTACAGGAAACAACAACAAAACCCTGGTACCTCCTGCGTACTAGGGAGTCCGGCTATCCCCACTGCGGGAACTGAGGCATGGGACTGCTGGTAACTAGCAGAGCAGGGATCTGAACCCAGGCAGGGGGTTTCCAAAGTCCCCTCAGGGCAGCTACACTCCCTGCCTCCCTTAGGGGAAGGGGGGGCCTTATGGGTGGCTGTGGCCTTGGCCACGAGTCCTGCCACAGGACCCACAGGTGGGAAGACACTCAGGCTGAGTCCAGGGCTCCCATGGCCTGACTCCTGGAAGCATCATGGATTAACACACCTAGGAGGCTCTGTGGGGTCCACCCCAGTCCCCAACTCACCAGGCTCCAGGGCAATGCTTAATAGGGTCTGGAGCTGAGAAGCGCTGAGTGCTTCCTCCTGGTCAAGGAGAGAGCCAGTGGTGAGGCCATTCACTCAGGCAGCCATTCAACACAGCTCGGGGCTGGCCCCAGTAGCATGCTGGGCAGTGCTGGGGACACAGCAGAGACCGAGAGCTCGTGGTCCAGGGGGAGAGAGAGACCTGTCCCCAGAGCGAACAGGGCTTGGGGGAGGGGGGGCGGGAAGCACTAGGCTGTGGGAGGCCACAGCCGGCCTGCAGCTGACCAGCCTGGGGGGAGAATCCCGGAGGGCTTCCAGCGAAGGGCACAGGAGAAAGACAAGACCTTAGCCAGGACAGCGGAGGAGAAGGGAGAGAAGGCGGTCCAGGCGGAAGTACAGACAGGGCAAAGGCCCTGAGGCAGGAACGAGCTGTGAGCATTTTGAGAGTAGAGAGTCAGGAGGTTCAAGCACAGGGAGAAACTAAAGCAAAATGAGACCCCGAGGATGAGGAAGGGGTCCCAGGGGAGGGGGGGAGGGGGGGAGGGGAAGAGGGGAAGAGGGGTGGACCCCCTCACCTCTCCTGCCAGCTCCTGAAACAGCTGCTCTAACCCCAGCTCCAGGGGAATGTAGGGGACCTGTGGGGCGGAGGGAGCTTAGTGCCGGCCCAGGGGACCCCCACCCCGCTGCACCCCGCCCCCCCTCCGGAGGCCCCGCACCATGAGGGCATGCAGGTCGGCGCTGATGACGTCATCGATCTCCCTGCCAATGACAAGGGAAGCGGGGGAGTCGGGGGTGGGGCCCTGGGCCGATCCCCGCGGGGGGTCCCGGGGGGCGGGGTCCCGGGGCTCTGGCCGGCCGGGGCGGGACCCCGAGGGGCGGGGGCGGGCGCGGGGGACCCCGGCTCACACGGCCGTGTGGCGGCGCTCCGAGAAGACGCGCAGCGTGAAGTCTGCCTCGTCGCCGGCCCGGGCGGCGCTGGGCACCACCAGGTAGTGGCCGGGGCGCAGGCGGCAGCGGCGGCTCACGTCGCGGCGGGCGCAGAAGGGCGAGCGGTCGGCACGCAGCAGGCCCGGCAGGAGCTCGCGGCTGCGCGGGGAGTCCCACAGGCCCAGCAGCTGCGGGCCAGGGCGGCTGAGCGGCGCCGCTCGGCGCCCGGCCTCGCCCCCGCCCGCCTCCCTCCCTCCCTCCCTCCCTCCCTCCCTCCCTCCCGCCGCAGCCTGTCCGAGCCCCTGGCGGGGGGGGGGGGGGGGGGGCCGGCCCGAGTGACCCTGCAATCCGGGGTCCCAGCTGAGACCCACCTCCTCTGGGATCTGTAAGAAGGAAGAGCAAAGCGAGTTGGGGACCGCGGTGGTGGCGGCCACCCTTCAGAGCCCCGTCCGCACCTCCTTCGCTTTTCTTCCCATCCCCCCCACCAGTACCCCTCGTTAAGCCCCTGCCCCTCTGGCCCTGGCCGGGCCCCATCTCTGACCCCTGCTGGACCCCCTCCGGTCTGTGCCCTCAAGGACCTTCTCTGTCTCTGACGCCCACCCCCTGGGCCTTCCCAGCCCCTCCGTGGCTCCCTGTTCCCCGCTGCTCCAGCTAGGCCCCCCCGGGGTCCCACCTGGAACACGTGGAAGCCCACGGTGAGGTAAGTGAGGCCCTGGGCCCTCAGTCGCCGCCGGTTGCGCTGGATGAGTGACAGAAGCACAGTGCACTTGGGGATGCGCCCCCCCCTCGCAGGGCCCCACGCTCCTGCTGCCCCCCAGCCCCCCCAGGGCCCCTCCTCATCATCCTCCTCCTCCTCATCAGGCTCCAGCAGCGTCAGTCGGAACTGGGGGTTGGTCCAGAAGGTTTCTAGCAGAGAAGAAATGGGGTTACCCCACCTGCCACAGCGACCCCCCTCCTCCGCTTGCTTGCCCCTCGGGGCACCCTCCAGGCCTCACCGGCGCCAGGCTGGCTCCCGCCTGAGTTGAAGCCACGCACCCAGCGGCCTTGGAAGGTGTGGATGTGCCAGCCGCCTCCTGCCGGGCTGGGGCCCAGCACCTCAGGGCTCAGCGAGCAGATCTGCACGGTGTTGAAGTGGCGGAGGAAGTCCTTCAGTTCCATCCTGCGCAAGGGCCAGTGGTCAGACCCTCCCCAGGGCCCCGGTCTCCCAAAGATCTCAGGACCCCCGGATGGCCTCCAGATCACAACCCCCGCCAAATTCCTTAAACATCGCCAAGTGCCCCTCAGTCCACCAAACAGTACTGCGTCTCCAGAAATGACCCCCAGATCGTGGAGCCCTCCAGTCCACCCCCGCCAGATTTCTCCAAGGCCCCAGAAACGCCCAAGTAGCCAGGATCCATGCGCTTCCCCCGACCTGTCAAATTGCCTTCAGCCCCCAAATATCAAGACCCTCAGACTCTCAGTTGCCAACAAGTATCCTTCAGGCCCTCAGTGTTACCAAATCTGCAGGAAATGCCCCAGATGTCACCAAGCCTCCCACAATCGTCCTAAATATTACCCATTACCCAACCCCTTCAACCCGCCGAAGAGTACTGTGCCTCCCAGTTCCCCTGATATTGCTAATTCTTCCTTGACTCCCCCAAATAGAAGGCAACCCCAGAGTTACCACCCCAGGGACAGTTTCTTGCTCTGAACTTGTCCCCTGTCCCTTCAGGCAAGCCTCACCCCCTCCCTGCGCCCCTTTGGCCTGGCACCAGCTCAGAGGCAGGGCTGGGACCCTGGGCTACTCACCAGAACTCGCCATCCTCCTTTTTCACCAGCAGGGCATCGCGCCACTCTGCAGGGAGCGCATCCCAGCGCGGGCAGCTAGGGAGACTGGGGTGTGAGGGCTGGGCAGGGGGGTCCAAGCCCCCCACCCCACCCCCCCGATCCATCCCACCTGTCGCTCCAGGCCCCGGTCCACTCCACACGGCCCCATGGGTTCCGAAGCCTCAGCAGCCGCACCTTGGTGAAGCCCAGGGTCACCTGAGGGCGGCATGGTCAGTGCGGGGGGCGGGGTGGCACCATGACACCCCTGCAGCCCAGTCATGGGGGATACCCACCTTGTACGTGCCCGTGACTGAGTACGCATGTCCCTTCACCAGCCCGTCTTCCGTGCGGTACTCGCCCCGATCACTCTGGGCAGAGGACAGGGGACGGTGAGGCCGTGGTGGGGTTCAAGCGGGTGGCTGCTCCTCTCTGCCCCTCACCCCCCACCCCAGCCTCGTGCCACCAAAGCGCCCCAGTGAATGACACAGGGCATAGGATTGGCGAGAGAGGAAGTCGGAAACAAGACAAAAATACGTGGAGAGGACAGAGATACAGAGCAGGCCGACCGAGCGAAAGAGGCAGAGAAACCGGAAGGACAGGGAGTCACCGCGTGAGCACAGGATTAAGTGAAGGAATTAGACCAACTCAGTGAATGACTGAGTATGTGACTGGGTCACAGATGAACGCATGACTCAAGCTGAGCCCGTGAAAAATCGATCCTAGGCCTTTTGCGGGAATTCTAAGCAGCTTTGCCTTTGCTTTTTTGTTTTTTGTTGTTGTTTTTAAACCACTGGGGGTGGCAGGAGGGACGTGCAGCTGTGGGGGCCCCTTTTGTGCCCATGAAGGGAATGCCTGCCCAGGAGTGAAGCTAACCCAGAACCAGGAATAGGAAACCACAATCTCGGGGCGCCTGGGTGGCTCAGTTGTTAGGCGTCTGCCTTCGGCTCAGGTCATGGTCCCAGGGTCCTGGGATGGAGCCCCGCGTCGGGCTCCCTGCTCCCTGCTCCGCGGGAAGCCTGCCTCTCCCTCTCCCACTCCCCCTGCTTGTGTTCCCTCTCTCACTGTGTCTCTGTCAAATAAATAAAATCCTTAAAAATAAAAAAGAAAAGAAAAAGAAAACCACATTCTCCACATCCACTAAGCACCTGGATTCAGTTGTGCCTGAAGCTTGTATAGTTATGAAAGCAAATAAGTTGCCTTCTGACTTGCTCGAGTTTGCTGGGTGAGTGCACACAGACAGGAGGATGCAGGCCGCCTCCCCGCTCCAGCCCCGACTGTGCTCTCGCCCTGGCGGGGAGGGGGGGTCTCCACGCCAGCCAGTCGGACTCTCACCAGGGCGGTGGCACCCACGAGGGACTCCTTGGCCAGGGCACGGCGCACGGCAGAGAAGAGGCCTGGGATGTCTTGCCTCAGGTAGATCACCTCGCCCACGCCACCCGTGAAGTCCACGAAAGCCTCATTCATGTGGCCGCCTCGCATCACTTCATAGGAGCTGTGGAGCCTGTGGGAGCAGGAGTGTCGTGGGCATGTCTGAGGCATGGACGAGCGTCTCACACACGCCTCCGGGACCTGGGGGCCTCGGTCCCCGGCTGTGGGGGGCCCAGGGACAATCCCTGACATTTGTAGACTGACATGGCTGGGGTCCACTCTGGAAGCCCTTGGAAATCGGGCCTGTGGTCCCTGGGCCACTAGAACTGTGGCCTTTGGGTGGCGGGGGTGGGGGGTGGAATCATCAGAGAGGCTCGGTCAGAATTCTGGGCGTCCTCGGGGCTAGGTCTGAAACTGAGTCTCCAGGAGACGTCTGCTCTGGGGGTGATCTCTATGGGGCTTGTCAGGGATTTCAGAGCCACAGGATGGAGAAGAGCAAAGATTGAGTGTTCCAGGGAGTACACTCAATATTTCGGAGGTGCGGGGCGCCTGGGTGGCTCAGTTGGTTAAGCAATTGCCTTCAGCTCGGGTCATGACCCTGGAGTCCCGGGATCGAGTCCCACATCAGGCTCCCTGCTCAGCAGGGAGTCTGCTTCTCCCTCTGACCCACTTCCCTCTCGTGCTCTCTATCTCATTCTCTCTCTCTCAAATAAATAAATAAAAAATCTTAAAAAAAATATTTCAGAGGTGCGGGGCGCCTGGGTGGCTCAGTCGTTAAGCGTCTGCCTTCGGCTCAGGTCATGATCCCAGGGTCCTGGGGTCGAGCCCCACATCGGGCTCCCTGCTCCTCCCCCCACCACCACTTGTGCTCTCTCTCCCTCAAATAAATAAAAATCTTTTAAAAAATTTGGGAGGGCGCCTGGGTGGCTCAGTCGTTAAGCGTCTGCCTTCAGCTCAGGTCATGATCCCAGGGTCCTGGGATTGAGTCCCGCATCGGGCTCCCTGCTCAGCGGAAAGTCTGCTTCTCCCTCTCTCTCTCTCTCCCTCCCTCTGTCTCTCATGAACAAATAAATAAAATCTTTAAAAAAAAATAAAAAATAAAAAATTCGGGAGGCGCGTTGAGTTTCTCAATGGATCAGGAGAGATCTTCTGAGATTAGAGGTCCCCCCAGGGGATAAATCTCAGATTTAGTGGCTCCGGCGCCTGAGAGAGGACATTTCAGGCCCCTCAGGGATTGTGAGTGTTGGTGGGTCTCTAGGAATGTTTTGTGTGAAATGTCAATAGAGGGAGGTATCTGTGATTTGGAGGGAGGCCCTCAGGGGATGATGGTGTGACATTAGGGTTCTGGGCACCGTGACTTGGTTTGGGACCCTTGGCAGGGTGTCTAGAGGATCCCAGAAGCTGGGGGTCTCTGGGGTTCCCTTGCTGGCTGGTGGGGGGATGCGGGGGTCCTTACTTGGCATAGGCCTTCTCCAACAGCGGGGCCCAGAACTCGTTCCGCTGATGCGAGCGCACGAACATCAGCTTCCCCTCACGCACGGGCAGCCTGTCGTCCACCACGACGTCCACCCAGCAGCCAAACTGCCAGAGCTGGTGGGAGGAGGCTGGGGTCCAGGCTCGGCTTCCAACCCCCCAAGCGTGCCTGGACCCCACCCTCTGGCGCCCCAGCCCTGCGTACCAGTCCGAGCATTGCAGCCCCAAGGCGCCTGTGTCAACTATGAGATCCATGGCACCATGAGGGAAACTGAGGCACAAACCGAGGAACTGAGCTTTACCTGGAAGTGGAAGACACCCGCATAGCCATCTTGGAAACTCTGTCCAGGGGCGACCACCCGGCACAGGAGACGGGGATACAGAGTGAGGGAGGCAGCGGCTGCAAGAAACCAGCAGTTCCCTGGGAGGAAAGGTGAGGACAGGGTGAGGTTGGAAAGGGGGCGACTGAGGTGTAGGGAGAGGGGAGGCTGAGGGGCGGACCCAGGGGCCGAGTGGCAGGGTCCCAGCCACAGCCTGCCAGATCTGGGAGCCCAGGAGTTCGGTGGGCTTACCTAGGCGCCCCTGACACACGTCTGTTCGGCTCATGTCCTCACAGATGAACTGGGGCTCAGCGCAAAACTCCTGGGGGGGGGCATGGGGGAGTCCAGGCCTCAGCCAGGAAAGGGAGGGAAGGAGCGACTGAGACGTCCGATGCCTGGGTCCCCTCCTGCCCTCACTGCTCTAGACTAATGAGCGCCTACCAACCGCAGGGGAGGCTTATAAAGCCTGTGGGCAGGCATCTGGGGCACCCCAGACCCAGCAGTCGGAACTCCCAGCCCCTCTGCCCTCAGACCGAGGAGCCCAGCCCCCCCGACAGCTCCCTCCTCCCTCAGACCGCCCCCCCCCCCCCCGCCGCCAGCCCCCAGCCACACATTACATGGGGTCTCATCCATTCCACCCCTTTCGCCTTCTCGGAGTCCGGCCCCAGCTCATCATAGCCAAGGGCATCAGGGCCAGCAGGGAAGTAGGGGTCTTGGAACAGGATCCCCTCATCCAGGCAGGCTGCTCGGATGGCCTCGTATCTCTGGCCCCGAAAGGGCTTCGGGCCCCCGGTTCCAGGCCCTGCCTCTTCGCCCACCAGCTGGATGGTGACCCGCCTGCTACCACACGCCATCCGGACACTCTGGGCTCACAGGCTGGCCCCCGGCTCTTCAACCTCCTGGCTCACGGGGGTGGGGCTTCCCCTCCGTCTGAGCCCCGATGGGGGCCTTTAGGCCGCGAGGAGCCTTCCCTTGTTAATACTAATTGATGGTTTGGGGTGCCACGGAACAAGGGACGCCTCCTCAGTGGTTTCCTCCCCAGGGCGTGGGGCCTTCAGTTGTGGCCAGGGCAGCAGCTTAATGGGCTTGGCCAACAGCAGGAGGGAAGGTGGGCAGAGCTGAGGGAGGACTGGCTGCCCCCATGGGGGCGCCTGGAAGGAGGTCAGTGTGGGGGTGTGTTTCTGCCATCTTGCCCCTGCCCCTCCCTCTGTTGGGCTTGGGGGGGGCTGCGGGGGTGGGGGGCGGCACGCTTACCCTGTGTCTCCATCTCTCCTTGTCTCTCGGTCTGCCAGTTTCTCTCTTTCCCATTGTGTCTCTCCTCTCGGTCTCGGCCTCACTGTCTCTGTCTCTGTCCATCTCTGTCTCCTTTGGTCTTCCTCGGGTGCGTTTTGGGTTTTGTTGCTCTATGTCTCCATCCCTCTCTCTGTAGCTCTTTCTGCGTGGCTGTCTCGCCCTGCACCTGCTAATGCGTGCCTCCCTGTCCGTCCCCCTGCACACTTTTCCCTGCCCTGTAGCTACTCAGGCCCCCACACCGGTCCCCCGGGGCCCGTGTGGCTCACTCCTCCTGAGCCGCCAGGACCCTGTCTCCCCCTTCCCCAACAAGGCAGACCTCAGCCTGCTGACTGTGCAGGGTCCACTCTGCACCTACCTGCCCTGTGTTGGGAGCCGGGCCCACCAGTGACCGTGACCCCCGACCCTACCCCCTCGCAGCTCAGGGCCCAGTGGAGCAGTGTTTCCCCCAGAGGAAGTGGGAGCCATCGGAAGAAATGATGGAAGTAGGTCCTGAGAGGCCAGAAACTCACCAGTTTGGGTCCCAGCAGACTCCCACCCTCGGCGGGGGGCTGGGGGGGTGTCCCGTGCACGGGCAGAACCTTGTCACCTCTGTGGCAAGAGATGTCCCTTAGTCCTCTGGCGTCCTTCCCTCCAAATGGACCAAGAAATATTGTCTGAGTCCCCGGCTGGGTGGCCACCAAAAAGGGGTTATAAAACAAGCTGCCAGTTTACTCTGGGTCTCCCCTGCCTCCTCACCTAAGCCGCAAAGGACAGAGTGTTCCTGCTTCACCAAGTAAGGCTGTACCTGAGCCATTTAAAAAAATATCTACCTAAAACACTCTCATGAGGGGCACCTGGGTGGCTCAGTCAGCTGAGCGGCAGACTCTTGATGCTCAGGTGGTGATCTCGGGGTCATGGGATCGAGCCCCACATTGGGCTCCAGGCTCAGCGGGGAGTCTGCTTCTCTCCCTCTCCCTCTGCTCCTCCCCTCCGCTCTTGCGCACTCTCTCAAATAAACGAATCTTAAAAAAATAAAAATAAAACACTACCATGAAAATGAAAAGCCCCACTCCTGGGGACAGCAGATATGTTACACAGATAATAAACAGCAAATGCTTGCTATTTACGGGGCACTTTGCACCAGGCACCATGCCTGGTGCTTCACAAATATCTCATTTAATCATCCCGTGAACCTTGAGTGGGACCTCAGTCCGCTCTAGCCGCTGTAGGAAGTACTACGGATGGGGGCAGACGTTTCCAGCCGATGGACCCGGAGAGTTCCAGATCCCAGTGTCAGCGCGGTGAGGTTTCGGAGAGAGCTCGCTTCCAGGTGGGCCAGTGGCCACCTGCCTGCTGTGTCTTCCCAGGGCAGGGGGGCAGGAGAGAGGGAGAGAGGGAGAGAGGTTGAAAGGGAGGGAGGGAGGAAAAGATGGGGTGGGAGGGGGAGGGGGGAGGGGGAGGGGGGAGGGGAGGGGGGAGGGGAGGGGGAGGGGATGGGAGGGGGAGGGGAGGGGGAGGGGAGGGGAGGGGGGGAGGGGGAGGGGAGGGGGGGGAGGGGGAGGGGAGGGGGAGGGGGCTACGCTGGAGTCTCTTCCTCTTCTTATAAAGGCACTACTCCCATCTTGAGGGGGAGGGGAGGTCCCGCCCTCAAGGTCTCATCCAAGCCTAATCACTTCCTTAAAGGCCCCACCCCTTAATACCATCATATGGGGGGTTGGGGCTTCAACACAGGAATTCCGGGGGGACACAAACCCAGTCCATAGCAAGTGGTAAGGTTTACAGATGAGAACGCTGAGGCACAGAGGAGTGGGGTGCTTCTTCTACGCTCTTACAGTTACAGAATCAGGATTTGAATCTGAGGGTCTGGCTTACCGATTATACTATATTGCCCCTCAAAAGATTAGTATTCGGGGGGCACCTGGGTGGCTCATCTGGGTTAAGCATCTGCCCTGGGCTCGGGTCATGATCTCAGGGTCCTGGGGTCGAGCCCCGCCTCGGGCTCCCTGCTCAGTGGGGAGCCTGCTTCTCCTTCTGCCCCTCCCCCCACTTATGCTCTCTCGCTCTCTCGCTTGCTCTCTCTCCGTCTCTCAAATAAATAAAATCTTTAAAAAAAAGATTAGTATTCGGAATCTATAAAGAGCTCTGATAAACGAACCACAGTTGACTCAATAGAAAATGGGCAGAAGACATGAATAAGCAATCACAGAATCAGTGTCCAATAAGCATATGAAAAAAACCTGCTCCTAATTAAGACCACCTGAAATACCACCACGCCCACTACATTAGGAAGAAAGTTAAGAAACCTGAAAATAGCCAGGGTTGGCAGGGACGAGGAGCAACAGACATGGACGCAGAGTCGTAACTTGGTCCACTTTGGAAGGCCAACTGGCATTCCCTGGTAAATGCCTACCCCATGACACAGCGATCCCATTCCCAGTTACGTATCTACTAAGGACATGCACGGGGCACCTGGCTGGCTCAGTCAGTTAAGCTTCTGACTCATGATTTCC
Organism: Eumetopias jubatus; assembly: GCF_037043125.1. Lineage (NCBI taxonomy): Eukaryota > Metazoa > Chordata > Mammalia > Carnivora > Otariidae > Eumetopias > Eumetopias jubatus. The sequence goes on from NW_028274816.1 coordinate 50,707,051, forward strand.
AATCGGGTCCTGATCTCATGGGTCATGAGATCGAACCCTGCGTCGGGCTCAGTGCTCAGAAGCGAGTCTGCTTGGGATTCTCTCTCTCCCTCTCTCTGTGTCCCTCCTGTCACATGCTCTCTCTCTTTCTCTCAAATAAATAAATCTTTAAAAAAATAATAAATGCATGTACACTTGTCCCAGGAGACCTGTACAAAAATGGTCACGGCACCGTGGTTTGTAATAGCAAAAAAAAAAAAAACAACAACTCAAAATATCCATTGTCAACAAAAAGAGAAAGTCATGTTATATTCATACAAGGGAAGATTACACAGAAGTGAATATTGGATGAACTGCAGTTACAACATGGGTGAATTTTGGAAACGTACCATTGAATGAAAAAGCAAGCCTCACGGGACGCCTGGGTGGCTCAGTTGGTAAAGCATCTGCCTTCAGCTCAGGTCATGATCCCGGGGTCCTGGAGTTGAGTCCCACGTCCGGCTCTCTGCTTGGTGGGGAGCCTGCTGCTTCCCCCGCTTGTGCTTTCTCTCTCCCTGGCAAATAAATAAAATCTGAAAAAAAAGAAAAAAAAAGCAAGCCTCAGAAGGATACCCACGGTATACTATTCACTAAAAAAGTACTTTTTGTTACGGAAAAATGAAAACATCAACAAAAGTAGACAGAATGGTATGATGAACCCCACGTCCCTATCACCCAGCTTCAATAATTAACTCATGGAAATCCAGCTTCACTTATACCCCACCCCTCCCCGCCCCTCTTGTATAAATTTGAAGCAAATCCTAGACTTCATTTCATTCCCTCAGTAAATATTTTTTTTGAGAGGGAGAGGGAGAAGCAGACTCCCTGCTGAGCAGGTTGCCCAACCCAGGACCCTGAGATCACCACCTGGGCCAGGAGGCAGACGCTGAACTGACTGAGCCACCCAGGTGCCCCTCCCTCAGTAAATGTTTCAATACATCACTCTAAAATGTTCTTTAACTCTTAAAGAACACCATAACCCAAATACCATTGTCACACCAAAAAAATTAACAATAATTCCTTTTTTTTTTTAAGATTTTATTTATTTATCTGACAGAGAGCGAGAGCAGGAACACAAGCACAGGGAGTGGGAGAGGGAGAAGCAGGCCTCCCGCGGAGCAGGGAGCCCGATGCGGGACTCGATCCCAGGACCCCGGGATCATGACCTGAGCCGAAGGCAGACGCCCAACGACTGAGCCACCCAGGTGCCCAACAATAATTCCTTAATATCACCAAATATCCAGTCGGTATGCACATTTCTCTCTCATGAATGTCATAAAATTAGTAATGTCTTGCAGTCTGGACCCAAATAAGATGGATTTACTGCAATTGATTGACATGTCTCTTTATTCATTTGAGATACAGAGAGAGAGAGAGAGAGAGAGAGAGAGCATGAGCAGGGAGAGAGGCAGAGGGAGAGGGAGAAGCAGGCTCCCCGTGGAGCAGGGAGCCCGATGCAGGGCTCGATCCCAGGACCCTGGGACCATGACCTGAGCCGAAGGCAGACGCTTAACCATCTGAGCCACCCAGGCGCCCCGATTGACATGTCTCTTAAATCTCTTTTAATCTACGAGTTCCTTCTTTCAGCTCTCTCTTTTTTTTCTTACAGTTTTTGGCTGAACACCTCAATTGTCCCAGAGACTTTGCCAAGGTCTGGGTGTGGCTGATGTACCCCCTAGTGGCATTTCCCATGTACCTCTCTCTCCTGTAACCCCTGTAACTGGGCATGAAATCTAGATGCTTATCGGTTGCAGGCTCCGTTTTTCCACAAATGACAGCCTAGGAGGTGTTTGGCTTTTCCATCTGGTTGTCTCTGATGCTAAGCAGCGGGTGTTCGCTGCCTACGGGTGCTGATGCCAGATGGGGATTGCGAAATGGTGACATTCTACTTCTGTCATTTCATTTTCCTGTGGTGGCTGGAATATGATATAAAGGAACACTTTCCCTTATCTGCTGAGGTACAGTTCATAAAAGAGAGACTTGGGCCGCCTGGGTGGCTTAGCCTTAACCGACTGCCTTTGGCTCAGGTCATGGTCCCTGGGTCCTGGGATCGAGCCCCGCATCGGGCTCCCTGATCAGCAGGGAGCCTGCTTCTCCCTCTCCCTCTGCTTCTCCCTCTCCCGCTGCCCCCCTCCCCTCCCACAGCCCCCCTGCTTGTGTTCGCTATCTCTAGTGTGCTCTCTGTCTCTCTCTCAAATAAATAAATAAAATACTTGAAAAAATTAAAAAAAATTAAAGAGAGGATGCTTCCTTGATTCTTTCCTTCTATTTACCAGTTATTAGAGAGCATGGCTTTTTTTTTTAATATTTGTCAGAATTCTTTTTGAGAGGTTTTGTTGTAACAAATTACTGAGTAGTGAGGTTGTGTGAGGGGAAAGCCTTACCTCCAATTCTTGGCAGCTACTGATACCTCCCCCAAAGAACTGATATCTGAACATGACACATTGGCTTACGTCAATTAGCGCCCAGAGGCGAGTGTGCTGGAGAACGAAGCCCACACTGAGGGATGCAGAGCTGAGACTTTGCCCAGCCTAGACTTGCTAGAGACAAAGCAGTCGCTGATGATGACTCATAGCAGGCAGGGACAAGAATGGTCTCCCAACCTGTCTTGTAGGTTTGACGAAGTCCCAGCAGGCTACATCCTTCTAGATGCTCTGAACTCAACCTTTCATGAAAGGTTCATTTGAGGTGCACCTGACCACATCCTTGAGGACCCTATTCAATTAGCCTTTTGGCTGGTGTCAAGCAACCAGAGTCCTGCTGGAGTCATGCACTGATCATAGGATCATTTAGAACTCATGCCTTGGGCACCATTCCTGAAGGTGAGCAATGAAAGGTCACTAGATTCTTATACACTGTTCAAACGAGGGTGGGAAGTATCTGAAATATTTTAGCCAACATTGCATGTCACCAATTTCACCAATAACAGCCCATTTTTAACACACATTATGCTAATTTTTAAAAGATTTATTTTATTTTTTTTTTTAATTTTATTTATTTGAGAGAGAGAGAATGAGAGATAGAGGGCACGAGAGGGAAGAGGGTCAGAGGGAGAAGCAGTCTCCCTGCCGAGCAGGGAGCCCGATGCGGGACTCGGTCCCGGGACTCCAGGATCATGACCTGAGCCGAAGGCAGTCGCTTAACCAACTGAGTCACCCAGGCGCCCGATTTATTTATTTTAAAGAGAGAGAGAGAGAGCACACGTATGCGCTTGAGGAGGGGGAGGAGCAGAGGGAGAAGGAGAGAGAATCTCCAGCAGACTCCCCGCTGACCGAGGAGCCCCAGACGAGGCCGATCTCACAACCTGAGATCACATCCTGAGCCGAAACCAAGACTCAAATGCTTAACCGACTGAGTCACCCAGGCACCCCAATAATTTTTTTAAGTAAACTCTATGTCCAACATGGGGCTTGAACTCATGACCCTGAGACCAAGAGTCGTATTCATTACCAACTGAGCCAGCCACGCGCCCCCACTGAGCTAATTGTTAATAAGCCATTCAACATACAAATGAAAACTCACTTTTTTTTTTCTTAAGTAGGCTCCACACCCAGCATGGAGCCCAACACAGGGCTTGAACTCACGACCCTGAGATCAAGACCTGAGCTGAGATCCAGAGTCGGTTAACACATTTAACCATCCGAGCCACCCAGGCGCCCCCAAAACCCATTTCTAACATTCTCATACTAATGAATGAAGTCTCTGGTGTTTCTCAAAGGTAACTAGTTGAAGCTCTTGTAGTAATTGCCTATTTGGCTTTTCATCAGATGCTGGCTGACTATTCTGGAAGTATGTCTTCCAGCTTAGGCTGCCTGAGGGGCTCCTGGAGTGTACCTAATGCCTCACATCTTTGTATCATCCTGTGTCTTAGGTTGAGGTCCTTAGAAACCCAGAGACAAAGGGCTGCATGCACAAGGGCTATTGCAGAGTGGCCTCAGGCGACACCCCAAAGGGAAGTGAAGGGGGCAGGATTGGGCTGCGGGACAAGGCGACACACAACTTGGTTGAGACAAGCCTCAGACAATGCTATGCGGAAATTTGGAGCTGGGGTGGCCGCCCAGATTTGTCCCCAGTGGAAGCAAGGCGGTCAGGGCTTTGGATCCCAGTTAGCATCTGGTCACTGGTGTGGGCCACTCCCTGGAAAGGGCATGACATTAGGTGAGGCTGTTCTCCGTGACAGAGGGCACATCCAGGGAGGGACACAGCCGCAAGACACAGCAGCCCAAAGCCCAGCATTTCCTAGCTCTGTCCACTGAGGGGGCCCGTATGGGGAACTTCTCCATAGGTTTGTGATTATTTCCAAATCAGAACAAATAGTAAAACAATTGCATTGATTATAGAGAGGGCTGGTTTTTGTCCTTTCCACGCTGCTTTGGTGGCCTAATAGAGCCCAAATACTGGGAAAGGAGAGGCAAAGAATAATAATAAAGAATAATAATAAAAGCCAAAATTGTATCAGCAAAAACTGGAATGAGTTACTGGGAAGAAAGAATAATTATATCATCTCCCTCGTATTACCTGGGGAGAATTAACAGATAACATTTAATTCTTGACATCGTTAATTAAGTAACCACAGGTTCAAGTATGGGCTTAAAAAAATCTATATGTGTCAACTATCTTCAAATAAAGAAAAAGAGGGACACCTGGCTGGCTCAGTTGGCAGAAGGAGCGACTCTTGATCTTGGAGTTCTGGGTTTAAGCCCCATGTTGGGTATAGAGATTACTTAAAAATAAAATCTTTTTTAAAATTTTTATTTATTTGACAGAGAGTGAGAGACCACAAGCAGGGGGAGCAGCAGAGGGAGAGGGATGTGGGGCTCGATCCCAGGACCTGTGGAAGGCAGACACTTAACTGACTGAGCCACCCAGGTACCCCAAAAATTAAATCTTAAAAAAAAAAGAAAAGAAAGAGAAAAATCTGTAATCATTAGTGGGATAAAAACAGGACATATAACTTCCAAATGAGTAGAATAGTTTAAAAAGAAGAAAGAAAATACAATCCATTGGCAAAGGTCAAAAAACAAAGGAAAACACCGGAAATCATACAAAATAAAAACAGAAAGGATGAGACAATGACCAAAGTAAAGCCAAGTCTACCAGTTCTAACAAAGTTATGCAAATGTGTAAAACTTACTAGAGCAAGTAGAACAAACCAACTCAATTCTATGTACTGGCATCAGAACATTCTCCAAAAAAACAATCTGATTAAAAAATGGACACAGGGGCGCCTGGGTGGCTCCGTTGGTTAAGCGACTGTCTTCGGCTCAGGTCATGATCCCGGGCTCCTGGGATCGAGCCCCACATCGGGCTCCCTGCTCGGCGGGAAGCCTGCTTCTCCCTCTCCTACTCCCCCTGCTTGTGTTCCCTCTCTCGCTGTCTCTCTCTCTCTGTCAATTAAATAAATAAATAAAATATTTAAAAAAATAAACAATGGACACAGGACCTGAATAGACATTTTTCCAAAGAAGACATGCAGATGGCCAACAGACACATGAAAAGATGCTCACCATCACTCCTCATCAGGACACAAATCAAAACACAATGAGACGTCACCTCACACCTGAGAAAATGGCCAAAATCAACAACACAAGAAACAACAGGTGTTGGCGAGAATGTGGAGAAAAGAAACCTTCATGCACTGTTGGTGGGAATGCAGACTGGTGCAGCTACTCTGGAAAACAGTATGGAGGTTCCTCAAAAAATTAAAAATAGAAATACCATTGATCCAGCAATTCCACCTCTGGGTATTTATCCAAAGATAATGGGGTGCCTGGGTGGCTCAATTGGTTAAGCATCTGCCTTCGGCTCAGGTCATGATTCTGGGGTCCTAGGACAGAGCCCCAAGTCAGGCTCCCTGCTCAGCAGGGAGTCTGCTTCTCCCTCTCCCTCTGCCCCTCCCCCACTTGTGCACGCTCTCACTCTCTCAAATAAATAAATAAAATATTTTTATTTTTAAGATTTTTATCCCCCAATAAATAAAATAATTAAAATAATAAAAATTTTTAAGATTTTATCTGCCTCAATAAATAAAATCTTTAAAAAAAAGATAATGAAGACACTAACTCAAAAAGATATCTGCACCCCCATATTCATTCAGGTCATAATCCCAGAGTCCCTGGATCGAGCCTGCATCAGGCTCCTGCTCAGCAGGGAGTCGGCTTCTCCCTCTGCCCTTCACCCTGCTTGTGTTTTCTCTCTCTCTTAAATAAATCAATAAAATCTTTAAACAAACAAAAACATGTTTAAAAACCCAAGCTCATAGAGAACAGATTGGTGCTGGTCTGAGGTGGGGAGTGGGAGGGGTGGGCAAAATAGGTGAAGGGCGTCCAAAGGTACGAACTTCCAGTCATAAAATAAGTTAAGTCCCAGGGGCGTAATGATATTTTATTGCCTATTTGTAAGTTCTTAAGAAAGTAAATCTTAGGGGCGCCTGGGTGGCTCAGTTGGTTAAACATCCGACTCTAGATTTTGCTCATGGGTGATCTACTGGGTCCTGGGATCAAGCCCCACACTGGGCTCTATGCTCAGCAGGGGGTCTGCTTGAGATTCCCTCTCTCTCTCTCCCCCCCTCTGCCCCTCCCTCCACTCCCTCTCTCTCTAAAATAAATAAATAAATCTTAAAAAAAAAAAGGAAAGTAAATCTTAAAAGTTCTCATCAAAAGAAAAAAGATCTATGACTCTGTATGGTGATGGATGTTAACTAGACTTATTGTGATGATCATTTCACAATATATGTAAATATGGAATCACTGAAACACTTGAAACTAATATAATGCTATACGTCAACCATACCTCAATTTTAAAAAACAGGACCTAAGACCTCATCTAGTTCTGCTCCCCAAAATAAATAAAATCTTGAACAAGAATATAATTTTAAAATAATAATAATAAAGTAAAATACATACCAAAAATCTAGAGCTTTCTCGTAAGTTACTGGCTTCTAATAAAAATGACTCTATTGGGGCTCCTGGGTGGCTCAGTTGGTTAAGCCTCCAACTCTTGATTTCCGTGGGGTGATGACCTCAGGGTATTGATCTCAGGGTCAGGAGATGGAGCCCAAGTGGGGCTCTGGCTCATTGGGGAGTCAGCTTCTCTCCCTCTCCCTCGGCCCCTCCACTCTGCTCATGCGCACTCTCTCTCTAAAATAAATAAATAAATAAATCTTTTTAAAAAATGACTATCGTTTTACAACTTTATTGACTTCTGCAATGCTGATATCTAAAGATAATGACACAGGGGTGCCTGGCTAGCTCAGTTGGTGGAGCTCTAGTGATTCTTGATCTTGGGGTCGTGACTCTACACATTGGGTGTAGACATTACTTAAATAAATAAAACTTAAAAAAATAAAAAAATGACACAATTTTTGAGGTTATAACACCTATGTGAGAAAAACAGCTATGTTTTCCCCCCCACAGTGATAAATATAGTAACTCTAAACTTGGTAACCCTGTGTGTGCTTTCTTTTTTTTTTTTTTTTAAGAGATCAGTGTTGCTATTTTTTATTTTATTTTATTTATTTATTTGACAGAGAGAGACACAGCGAGAGAGGGAAGTGGGAGTGGGAACAAGCAGAGGGAGTGGGAGAGGGAGAAGCAGGCTTCCTGTGGAGCAGGGAGCCCGATGCGGGGCTTGATCCCATTAACCCTGGGATCATGACCTGAGCCGAAGGCAGACGCTTAACGACTGAGCCACCCAGGTGCCCCGTGTGCTTTCTTTTAAAAGCGTGTTGTATATTTCATTTGGCAAGCCAGTCCTTCTAAAACCTGAACTCCCTTGCAATCCATCTTTTCAAGCAAAATGTTTTTCTTTTTCTTTGCTGAAAAGAAAATAGAAGTTTTGAATAATATAAATTAATAAGGTTAATTTAATAGCTATATATATATTTTTTCAAGCATCTATCAAACATTTACAAAAACTCAATTTTAAAAATAACAAGCAGAGGAAAAAATAAAATAAAATAACAAGCAGAGGCGCCTGGGTGGCTCAATCTGTTGGGTGGCTGACTCTTGGTTTCCGCTTAGGTCAAGATCTCAGGGTTGATAGATTGAGCCCCATGTGGGCTCCAGGCTCCGTGCTCAGCAGGGAGTCTGCTCAAGATTCTCTCTCTCTCCCTCTCCCTCTGCCCCTCCCCCTGCTTGCCTGTGCTCTCTCTATCTCAAATAAATAAATAAAATACTTAAAAAAAATAAGCAGGAGCACCTGGCTGGCTCAGTCAGTGGAATATGTGACTCTTGATCTTGGGGCCATGAGTTTGAGCCCAAGTTGGGTGCAGAGATTACTTTAAAAAAGAAAAAAAAAAAAACGGGTCACCTGGGTGGCTCAGTAGGTTAAGTGACTGCCTTCAGCTCAGGTCATGATCCTGGAGTCCTGGGATCAAGCCCCACATCGGGGGGGGGGGGGTCCCTGCTCAGCAGGGAGTCTGCTTCTCCCTCTGACCCTCCTCCTTCTCACACTGTCTCTCATTCTCTCTCAAATAAATAAATAAAATCTTAAAAAATAATAAAAAATAAAATTCTTTAAAAAAATAAAAAAGAAAAAGAAAGAAAAGAACAAGCATTGTATAGGGATTTGTTAACAATAGATAAATTCCAATTACAATCAGGAAAAGACAATATGGCTACCCTCACTATCATTCTGGAAATATTAGACATTGTAATAAGATATAAAGGAGACGTAACACATATAGTGATTGCAATAGAATTAGAAATTAGCAAAAATTAGGAAAGCAGAAATCTGACAAAATTCAGAAATTTAAAAACACTCATAACTTACATAGGTGAAGAGATATAATTACAGACTATCTACAAAACAATGCATATAATTAAAACACTATTGTCAGAATATATTATACTCAGATATGTCAATAGACTTAAATTATTTTGTTATTAAATAAGAAAGCATGAAGCAGTAAACTAAATATATGTAAGTTTTTAAATACAACAAAATAGGTGGAAAAAAATAAACACAAAAGTAAATAAATTAGAGACTCAGAGAAGCAATAAAATGGATACGGGCACTGTTGTACACTGAAAATTACAAACTATTGTTGAAAGAAATTAAAGAAGATCTCAGGGGGGCGCCTGGGTGGCTCAGTCGTTAAGCGTCTGCCTTCGGCTCAGGTCATGATCCCAGGGTCCTGCGATCGAGCCCCGCATCGGGCTCCCTGCTCCGCAGAGAGCCTGCCTCTCCCTCTCCCTCTCCCCCTGCTTGTGTTCCCTCTCTCGCTGTCAAATAAATAAAATCTTTAAAAAAAAAAAAGATCTCAGGAAATGGGAAGATATCCTGTGTTCATGGATTCAAAGACTTCATATTGTTCAGATGGCAATACTCCCCAAATTAATCTACCGTTTCAATACAATATATCAAAATCACAACTGATTTTTTTTTTTGAGAAGCTGACAAGGTAATTCTGAAGTTTATTTGGAAAAATATACAAAACAATTTTGAAAAAGAAAAAAGCTAAAGGACTCTAAGTTTCCAATTTCAAAATCACAGTAATCAAGACAGTGATATTGGGATAAGCACAGACATGTAGATAAATGGAACAGAACTGAAGGTCCAGAAATAAATACATACACCTATGATCAATTAAATATCGATGAGTGTGTCAAGACAACGCAATGAGGAAAGAACAGTCTTTTCAACTGGAAATCCATGTGCAAAAAAATAAAGTTGAGCCCCAATTTCACAACATACACAAAAATTAATTCAAATGGTTTATCTATATTTATTTGAAATGACAAACAGAAAGTTTTAAGTACAACACAAACTAATTTTTCCTGAGCTGTTTATAAGTTGCCAACATGCTGCATTTTCACTTTCAAATTTTCTTCTTTCTTTTTTTCTTTTTCTTCTTTTTTCTTTCTTTTCTTTCTTCTCTCTCTCTCTTTCTTATTTTATTTATTTAGAGATGCCTGGGTGGCTCAGTTGGTGAAGCCTCTGCCTTCAGCTCTGGTCCAGATCCCAGGGTCCTTGCTCAGCAGGGAGCCTGCTTCTCCCTCTGCCTGCAACTCCCCCTGCTTGTGCTCTCTTTCTCTCTCTGGCAAATAAATAAATAAACTTTTTTTAAAAGAGATAAACTGAGGCATATTAAACGTTTAAAAAAAGATTTTATTTGACAGAGAGTGAGAGAAGGAGAGAGAGAGAGAGCACAAGCAGGGGGCGCAGCAGAGGAAGAGGGAGAAGCAGGCTCCCCTCTGAGCCCGGAGCCGGAACGTGGGACTCGATCCCAGGATCCTGGGATCATGACCTCAGCCGAAGGCAGACGCTTAACCGACTGAGCCACCCAGGCGCCCTTCAGATACTTTCTTAATATGTAGTAATATTTTGTATAAACATGAACAGTCTCCACAATATACACGGTAAGACAGAAGTGAAAATCAGGAAATTAACACGGATGAATCACTATCATCCAACCTAGTTTACCAGTTCTGCCAACACTGCCTACCTTTCACTGTCCTTTTCCAAATTTGTACCCTGTGGGTAGGTACAAATTTTTTTTTAAATGTTCAAAAAGTACATGAACGGACAAATGAAATAAAAATTAATTCATTTAACAAAGAGCCCTGGTATAACAATGGATGTTAGATTTCTCTCTCAGGTCTCCCACCGGGAGAGGAAGACCCCTCATGCCTCGGCCCACCCAGAAATATACAAAGAAGAGCCCAGAATGAAGAGGGGCTTCTCCGGGATGAAGCTCGGAAGTACAGAGAAAAGTTCGGTCTTGGAAGCATTCGAATTCGCCCAGATTTCGAGGTCACACAGAATTTTGCATCTTCAGAGGAAAACAAGGTAACGCACCCTCGCTCCCACACCAACTGCCGAAATTGCAGCATCCGCAGAGGCCACGGGGAGGCGACGTGTCCTACATCTCGCAGGGATCCCAGGCCCGGAACCCCAACAAATCCCTCCAGGGGCGTGGCTTCCGACTTTCCTGAGACTCCCCGCCAGGGCCCAAACCGCAGTGAGGGAAACTTGCCAGCCGACCCGATCCATCTCACAATTAGGAACACGGCTATTGCAGAGTGTCGCGCTCACGGAGTCACGACCTCCCTCCAACCACAGCCATTAGGTGACGAGCAGCCACCTACCTATCAGAAACGCACCGCCTAGCGCTGGGGGCGACTGGGCGTCTGTGTGTGGGCGCCCACTACCTCGATCCCCCACGTTGGCACTCCGGCAGGAAGCCGGGGGCCGGAGCGGTCCACGAACCCAGGTGCAAGAAGTGTGGGAGTGGGGCGCGTGCCCGCAGCGGGGACCCAGAGGCCTGATCGTCGTGTCCCCCGTCCGCTCGGCGGGGAGATGCCGCTCCCGTGCGCGTCTGTCCCGGGGCGCACGGGCGGGGGCCTGTCCCGACTCGGGGACAGCCGGGAGGCGGGCGACGCCTCATCCGCAGCCCGGCCCCACCCCGCGCCAGCCGGCTCCCGGCGCCCACACGGGTCCTCGCCCCGCCTCCGCCAGCTCGGGCTCTCCAGGGGCCCAGGCGTGTGGGGACTCGCTCCCCCGTTTGCAGATGCACCCACCCACACGGAGCTCTGTTGTTCCGCACAGGGGGCGCCAAGGGGAGCTCGAGCCCGCTCCGAACGCCATCGGGTCCCCCCACCCGCACCCCGCCGGGCTGCTCTGCAAAGTGCGGCTGGGAGACGAGCCAAGACACACCCCGACGCGCGCTGGCCTCCCAGAGCCGGTCCCGCAGCCCGCCGCGGCCGCGCAATCGCGGTGGGACCCTTAGCCAGAGTCTTCGCCCCTCTGAACCCGCTTTCCGCGTCTCCACGCAGGAGGCGCAGACACACAGAGGCGCACAGACGTGGGCTGAAACTTTATTTGCCATTCCTGGGACCCCCTCCCGGGGGTCTCAGAAGATCTTCACGGATTCCAGCTGCAGGTCCCCGCCCACCTCCAAGAGGCGCACGCGCGCCGGCGGGATCCGGTAGCGGAAGTGGTGGTACTCCGAGTCGCCGACCACCGCCTGCGGGGACACAGGGGCGGGGGCTTGGGGGGCAGGTCCGCGCTGGAGTGCCCGAGGCCGCTGCGGGGGTCCGTCCCGACTCGGACCTGCGCCCTGGGCCCTCCCTCACCACGCCGGGCCCCGAGCTCCCCGGTGGCGAAATGGGCTCGGGATCGTTCTAAGCGCCTGTCGGGAACGTCCCGTGGGCTGACCGGTGGCCCCGACGTGCGTTTTCAGGCTCGGCGGGGGCGGGGCCCTCGGCTTGCGGCGTGCGCTGCTCCCTCCCGCCGCGCCCACTGACCGCAGCGAGCGGCCTGGGCGCTGGAGGGTCTGCAGCGCCCGCCGCCCGCCGGCGCGTGTTTCTGGGCCGGTCTCCCGCCCCGGCCCCGCCACAGAGCCCCGGCCTCACACGCTGTCGGGGAGAAAAGCGGGGCCCCGCTGCCCCGCTAGGGGACCCCCACCCTCTGGGCACTTGGCTCTTGCGCGCTTGGGCCTTGCCGCTGCCGCACCCCTGCCTTCGGACACCAGCGGGGATGCACCGGGGGGAGCAGGGGGACGCGGGAAGCCCCTGCCCAGCACGGCCACGCCCTTGCTCCCCTCCTCCACCAGCAGCCGCCCTGGCTTCCACGCCTGGCGGTGGCCGGGACCCACCTTGAAGCCTTCGTCCGTGGCAATGAGGAGCACATCGAAGGGCTGCCCGTGCTGGAAGGGAATGCCTGAGCCGCGCTCCTCTCGGCCCCAGGTGCCCTGCTCCAGGGTGTTGAAGACCACAGCTGACTCATCCAGGCGGGGATTGAAATGCAGGGCGGCCTCACTCCCCGGGGCCTCGTTGCACAGCAGATTCACATAGAACCTGGGGGTTGGGGGTGCAGAGGAGGTTCAGATAGACCTCAGGGGCCAAAGGGCCTGACTCACCGTTGCCCGTGCACATACAAATTTCAAAGACCAGAAATGTCGCACACCACAGAAGGAGGGCTGTGGACTGGTGGCCAGGACCCAGATTCCAGGGCATCCAAAAACTTAAGACAGGGACCCTGGACACATCCACCTACACGAGGGTCACACTGCTATGGCTTGGGTCCCCTCAATATCCAAAGCCTCTAAGAGTTGCCATGAGTCATGGTGCCCACGGCCAGGGTGCTCCCCATCCCCAGGGTATCCCCATTCCCAGAGGGCTAGGAACAATACCACGGACCCCATTCTTCCAGGCGCCGGGGATTCCCCCAAATCCCACAGTTGCCGGGGCCCAGGAAGTCTCAGGACTGATTGCTTGGGTTTCCCGGATGCCCAGGCCACGTCCACATCACAGGACGTATTTCCAGAGCTCCTGGGGACTCAGACTGGGAGTCATAGGACTGTAGGTAGGAATCCTGAGATTCCCTGGAGCTCCCAGATTCCTAGGGCCACGTGGACACCCCAGCTTGTACCCAGCCATGGGACCAGTAAGTGAAGACAGGAGATTCCAAAAAGTCAGTGATGGCCCGGGGACTCCAAGACCCTCGTGGACATAGGTGGCTCTGGCACCCTCCCGTCTGGGCTGGAAAAAGTCGGGGTCACACGTCCCACCTCTACCGCTGGGGTCTGGGGTCTCACCTGCCAGCCTTGTCCGGGACGACACCACGAATCCTCATCACCGTGCCCACTCGGATGCCGTCGGGCAGTGAGGTCTTGTGGGGCACATTCTGCAGGACCAGCGGTGTGGGGTCCAAGGGAACCAGGGACGCAGAGGAGAGAGACAGATGGGTCAGCCCCAGGGAGAAAACGACCAAGACCCGGACCAGCTGGATCACTGACAAGAAAGGCCACAGAGAGAGAGAGAGAGCCCGAGCCAGGCAGAGGCGGGGAGAGAAACACACAGAGTCAACAGACACACACACACACACACAGAGAATCCAAAGGCAGATGGGAGCATTGGGTTGGGTTGGGTCAACCCAAGAGCCACAGCCCAGACACTTCCTAGCACACCCTAGCACCCACTTTCTCCTTTCAAACAGGGGACGTCAGGCGGGCCCAGCCCCTCCCCGAGTCCGGTGCCCCCTTGGGTCCAAGACCCCCCAGCCTCAGGCCCCCACTCACAGAGCTCCCTGCCATGGTTGGGACAGTGGGCAATGGCGCTGCTGGGGATGCTGCTGGGACCTTTAATAAGAGCAGGGCGTGGCAGGCCAGGCTGACTCACCTCCCCCCCATTTCCACACCTGCCGCCCACACCTGGCACAGACCCTGGCCCTGGGGCCACCTGGCCCAGAACCTTCTCTCGGGGGGCCTGTGCCTTCCCTCCACTCCCGAGGGTTCCCAGGTGCGCTGCCCCCTCTCCTTTGAGCTAATAATCGTAAAGACAGTGCCTAAGGAAATCCTTAGGAAAACAGAGGGGACTGGGGGAGCCGGGGTCCATCCAGTCCTCTCTTCCCGCTGCCTGGCAGCGAGAAAAGAGGATTTTCCCATTTTATCTCGGGAGCCTTGGCCCCGAGAGGCCGCGCCGGGGGCTTTTGGGTGTCCGGGCCCCCCTCCCAGGCTGGGACCTGTGGCCCAGAGCTGAGGCGGCGACCCCCGACATGCCCGTTCAGGCCCCCGACCCTGGCAGCATCCGCAGCCGCAGCAGAGGGGCTCCGAGGGCCAGCAGGTTCGCCTGCTGGGCGGCGCTGCGTCCCTGGCCTAGAGCAGTGCCTGGCACACGGGAAGCCCTACGAGAATGCGGGGGAAAGAAGGAACAGAAAATGCCAACACGTGCCATTTCGGAGGCCGCTGGGCGCGGCTGCGCACACGAGACCTCCCTGCGCGCTCAGCTGGAGCCCAGCCGCCAGGGGCGTCGGTCACCCCCATTCTACAGCCAAGGACACTGAGGCTCAGGGAGGGGAGGCCATTTGCCCAAAGCCACCAAGCTGGGCACTCCCATGTCACTGGGGCTCTGCCTTTCCTCATCTTGGGCAGTTTCTGTCTCGTGTCTTCTGTCCCTGTGAGTGCCCCGGTCCCTCTGCCGGGCCCTCTGGCTCCCTCTCTGTCTCCCAGGTGTCCCCGTCCGCCTCTCTCCTCTAAAGCGCTGTCCTCCTCCACCGCCCCGAACTGCTGTCACTCCCCCAGCTAGCTCTCAGGTGTAGGGAGGGCAGGGCAGGGGTGTCCTCGGGCCCCCCCACACCCAGACCCAGGTGGACGAGAGCACCGTGGGGCCCTCCTCCACCCAGGCTCGTTGCCAACCCCCATAGCCCAAGACTCCAGAAGAGGAATCCAGGATAGGAAGGGGGGGGGGGGCGGGCAGAGGGAGAACGCTGAAAGACGGTTCTGGAAGGCAGGGAAGAGGCAGGGTGAGGCAGCCGAGCAGAAACCCCTCCCAGCAGCCCGGCAGCCCTCCTCCCCGCCTGCACCACCCCACTCTCAGCGCCCACTCCTCCCCCACCCCGCAGGGGGAAGAGGCCTGGGGCAGAGAAGAGAATGGAAACTTTGGGTGGCGACACCCAGACTCAGAACCTGATCCACCCCCCGCCTGTCCCCCAGGCCTCCCAGACTCTCCATCCGCCCACCACACGAGGCACCCAGGTGGGGGCGCAGTTTCGGAGCTAGGGCCTCAGAGAGGAAGGCTGGGCAGTTGCATTTGGCCTGGGGGGTGTTGGCCGGGGCACCCCCATTTTGCAGAGGAGAACACTGAGGTCTGGAAAGGGGCAGCCTCTCAGCCAAGGCCACACAGCAGGGCAGCCGCCCGGGGCTAGGCGGGGGCCCGGGGTGGCCCAGGGCTGGGCATCAGGACTTCCATCAGAGGGGACACGGGGCCTGAGGCTGGAGCACCAGCCCCTGAACGGGTCCTGGAACGATGGGTCCGCTACCCCCAGAGCAGGGTGTCCACTCTCTCGGCCTCCCTGTCTGGCGCTATGGATGCCAGCGACTCATCCTTCTCCCGAGCTCTTCCTTGGGGCTGGCTCTTCACACACCGCCAGCCTGCAAGTCCCAACTCGACTCGGGGGTTGGGCCCAGTGTTTGCATTGGATCTGTTATCACTGTGGTCGCCGGCTCATTTCTCAGAACTCAGAGATGCGCAACCTTGAAGGCTCCTTGTTCTCCCGTGTTGCTATTCTTCATAGCAGTTCTGGAATATTTTCTAGAGCATTTTTTTCATTTCCAAAGCAGTACTGAATGTGTTCATTTCTCAATACCCTTCCCACTCCCTGAGCTATACCCTGCTGTCCTAAAATACGCAGGGTGTCACAGAATGGTGATGAGTTTTGACAGACGGACAGATGCGAGCAACCCCCCCATCAACAGTCCTCGAGCCCCCGAAACAGCCAGCCCCCCTCCCCCTGCCCAGGAAGCCGCCGCCGTCCCTCGGCATCTCATCTCGTGGCTACAGAATTCATTTGTCATGAACGGGAAGAAGAGGGGTGGCCAGCGGGCCGAGTGGGCTGACCTCACCCTCCCTTGGGACACAGGTCGGGTCAATGAAAAGGAACTCCTGTCCCCACCGTGGTCGTGGCCACTGAAAATCCCAGGCTCTGCTAGCTTCAGCTTGTTGGGGGCTTTGGCTCGTTCTTCACCCTTGGTTTGGTAAAGGAACATTCAAATGAGGAAAAGGACACCTTGATCCTCTGACTATTTCTTCAGCCCAGAATCCACGGCCAGCCTCCCGGTTCTACTTGTAGAACCCCTCTGTAGTAAATTTCACCAACCTGGTCCCTGCAGAGGGGAGGCAGGTTTCTGTCCTGTTTGCTTCCACTGATGAGCTGAGTTCATTAGACTCTCTTCCATACTCCAAGCTGCACGTGGGCCTTTGCCGTGTGTTCAGTGGTAGGTCTTTCCACTGTCCAGCGCATTCTTCCAAGTCCTAAGTGATCGTTGTACATGTCCATGCCTGAGGGGGAAATCCACTGACTTTTTCTTTTTCCTCTCTTCTTCCATCTCTCCCCTCCCTCCCTCCCTCCCTCCCTCAGTCCCTCCCTTCCCACTTTCCTTCCTTCCCTTCTTCCTTCTTTCCTTCCCTAAGCCAAGGGATTGGGTCCTCCAGCCATCAGGTGGGACGGCCGTTGCCCGGTCTGGTGAGTGGGGAGCTGGGGTGCTGGTAGTGGGTAGAGGGTGCTGTTCCACTGTGGCATCAGAGGGAGCTAATGAGAGTGCTCAGAAGAGGGTGGTCCACAGGACCTGGGGGCGGGGGGTGGGGTGGAAATTCAGAACCTGGGGTTGATTTGGTGTCAGGCCTTCCGTCTGGAATGGCTCTCTAGTCTTCCTTTGTCTTTCAGGACCTTGGCACTTGGGAGGTTGGAGGTCGATGTATCATGGTCACTAGATTCAGGTTATGCACTTTTCACAGAAGACCCACAGAAGTGACACCGCGTGCATCCTGTCTAGCTGTGCCCCACCTCCCTGTGTCCTCTGGCAGGTGAATTGACTTGGATCATGTCACTAGTGGCACCTCCCAGCTTCCCCACCAGAAAGTCACCCATTTGTCCTTTGTCATTAGCATTTTGGGATGCTCTTGGAAATTATGTCAGTGTCACTCACATCTGCTGTAGACTGTTTGTCTGCCCCCAAATTCCTATGCTGAATCCTCACCCCAGTGGGATGGTGCTTGGAGGTGGGGCCTTTGGGAGGAAATGAGGTCATGAAGGCCCCCCTCATGAGTGGGGCTGGTGCTCTTATAAAGGGACCCCAGAGAGCTCCTCTGTCGCCTCAGTCATGTGAGGGGGACAACAGAGGACAGAGCCAGAAGAAGGCCATCTATGAGCCAGGAAGCCGGTTCTCACCAGACACCTAATATGCTGGCATTGATCGTGGACTTCCCAGCCTCCAGAACCATGAGAAATAAATTTTTTTAAAAAGATTTTATTTATTTATTTGACACAGAGAGAGAAAGAACACAAACGGGGAGCAGCAGAGGGAGAGGGAGAAGCAGGCTCCCCACTGAGCAGGGAGCCCGATGCGGGGCTCGATCCCAGGACCCTGGGATCATGAGCTGAACTGAGGCAGACACTTAACCGACTGAGCCACCCAGGCACCCCATAAATTTGTTTTTTGATAAGCCCCCTGGTTGGTGGTATTTTGGTCATGGCAATTCTGACAGAGTAAGGCAATGTCAGTGCGGACTCACGGCCTCCTGTTTTATTCACAGTATTGTTGTGCATGACTCTCACTGTCCCAGACCCTCCTGTGGGAGTCCCTTAGGCCGGCTCATATGCTGTTGCATGCGCCCCAGGTCTGTGAAGGCTTCCTTCTTCTCTGACACAGGAAGCTATCCCTGGCACATCCTCTTTGAGCCTTGGAAACGGCCATTTCTACAACTTTCTTTCGTAGAGAAAGGTGCCAGTCCTCAGGAACCAAGATCGGTTCAGTGTCCCTGCTCCCGTGCCTTATCTGGGGCTTGAGGTGGGGGCTGCAGGAGTCCAGACATACCTCTGCCCTCCTAGGATCTTTCAGCTTGGCCCCAGAACTGAACTGATACATCAGGTGGAAAGGAGAAACGCACACACAATTACATAACTTGTTCAGGACACCTGAGGCCTCCTGAGGAAACGAAGCCTCAAAGAAATGGCCAAACCCCCATGCTTTTATATTAAGTCCGGGGCATCTGGGTGGCTCAGTGGTTAAGCGTCTGCCTTCCGCTCAGGTCATGATCCCAGGGTCCTGGGATCGAGCCCCGCATCGGGCTCCCTGCTCCGCGGGAAGCCTGCTTCTCCCTCTCCCACTCCCCCGGCTGTATTCCCTCTCTGGCTGTGTCTCTCTCTGTCAAATAAATAAATAAAATCTTAAAAAAAAAATAAATATATTAAGTCCAACCACAGAGCGAACTGTGGAAAAGTACCTCATCTCGTATGTGGGATGGATAAAGGAAGATAGGAATTACTTTCCCAAGGCCTCTTTGTATAGAATTCTCTAGGTCTCAACTTGCTATAAGAATGTGACTCTCCTGCTGGCTCAGGGGCAGTATCTTTTGGCGGGCGGGGGGCGGGGGGGCGGATTTCCTCTCCTGTTTTCAGGAAGCAAGTGGGAGGTTAAATCGTCCTTCTGGCCTCTGTTGTTTGGCAAATGCCATCAGTTTAAAGGAATCCTTATGGGCCCCTGGGGGGCTCAGATGGTGAAGCGTCAGCCTTCGGCTCAGGTCTTGATCCCAGGGTCCTGGGATCCAGTCCCGCATCGGGCTCCCTGCTAGGCAGGGAGCCTGCTTCTCCCTCTGCCTCTGTCTCTCGCTCGCTCTCTCTCTCTGACTCTCATGAATAAATAAATAAAACATTAAAAAAAAATAAAGGAATCCTTATGCTAAAGGGGCATATTTGCGGGGTGGGGTACAGGTGGCCCCCTGAAATACAACATGTATTTCCAACTATACTTTTTTCACTTTGGAGGTATAATCATCCTCATCCATCAAAGAAGGGGGAACACGACCTGATGGCATTCCTCCTACCTGGTCCTTGGAGTAGTCAAGTTCAAGGAGACAGAAAGAAGAAGGCTGGGGGCCAGGCGCTGTGGGGGTGGGGAGTTAGTGTTTGGTGGGTGCCCAGTTTCAGGTTTACGAAATGACGGGAGTTCTGGAGAGGGATGGGGGTCGGGGAATGGCTGCACAATAACGTGGATGCACTTGTACCCCTGAACTTAAAAAACAGTTCCAAGAGGGTGCCTGGGTGGCTCTGTCAGTTAAATATCTGCCTTCAGTTAAGGTCATGATCCCAGGGTCCCTGGATGGCGCCCCACTCAGCAGGGAGTGTGCCTGACCCATCCCTCTCAGTAGCGCTCTCCGCCCTCCCCGCCCGCTGCCTGTAATCTCCCGCCCTCTGTCTCCCTCTCAAATAAATAAATAAAATCCTAAAAAAAACACAGTTAACATGTAATTTTGTTTTCGTATTTTAACATAATAAAAATGTTTTTTAAAAGATTTTATTTATTTATTTTAAAAGTGTATTTAGAGGGGCGCCTGGGTGACTCAGTCGTTAAGCATCTGCCTTCCGCTCAGGTCATGATCCCAGGGTCCTGGGATCGAGCCCCGCATCGGGCTCCCTGCTCGGCGGGAAGCCTGCTTCTCCCTCTCCCACTCCCCCTGCTTGTGTTCCCTCTCTAGTTGTATCTCTCTCTGTCAAATAAATAAATAAAATCTTTAAAAAAATAAAATAAAAATGTATTTAGAGGGCGAGCGGGGAGGGGTAGAGGGAGAGAGAGTTTCAAGCAGACTCCCCGCTGAATGCAGAGCCTGACGTGGGGCTTGATCCCAGGACCCTTGAGATCATGAACTGAGCTGTAATCACGAGTTGGAAGCTTAATCGACTGAGTCACCCAGGTGCCCCAACATAATAAAAAAATTTTCAGGAGACACATGCCCCCCAATGTCCTACCCCCCCATAAAAAAACCCTCATGAAACCACGAGTTCAGACAGACACTGCCAATCAGGTTCATGGTCTTCTCCTTTCCACCTGGAACTCCCTCCTCTGAAAGTGACGGAAGACACTTGCCACCTTCCATGGTCGACACGCACACTATAGTCACTCGCCCAGGGACAGGTTCCCCCCCCACACCACACCCACTCTCATGGTGGAGCTGAGCTTCCAGGGTTCAGCTGCCCTTCTGGCCCGTTACTGCCACCCCAGCTCCCCACCCATCAGACACAGCACCTGCTGTCCCACCTGATGGCTGGAGGACCCAATCCCTTGGCTTAGGGAAGGAAAGAAGGAAGAAGGGAAGGAAGGAAAGTGGGAAGGGAGGGACTGAGGGAGGGAGGGAGGGAGGGAGGGGAGAGATGGAAGAAGAGAGGAAAAAGAAAAAGTCAGTGGATTTCCCCCTCAGGCATGGACATGTACAACGATCACTTAGGACTTGGAAGAATGCGCTGGACAGTGGAAAGACCTACCACTGAACACACGGCAAAGGCCCACGTGCAGCTTGGAGTATGGAAGAGAGTCTAATGAACTCAGCTCATCAGTGGAAGCAAACAGGACAGAAACCTGCCTCCCCTCTGCAGGGACCAGGTTGGTGAAATTTACTACAGAGGGGTTCTACAAGTAGAACCGGGAGGCTGGCCGTGGATTCTGGGCTGAAGAAATAGTCAGAGGATCAAGGTGTCCTTTTCCTCATTTGAATGTTCCTTTACCAAACCAAGGGTGAAGAACGAGCCAAAGCCCCCAACAAGCTGAAGCTAGCAGAGCCTGGGATTTTCAGTGGCCACGACCACGGTGGGGACAGGAGTTCCTTTTCATTGACCCGACCTGTGTCCCAAGGGAGGGTGAGGTCAGCCCACTCGGCCCGCTGGCCACCCCTCTTCTTCCCGTTCATGACAAATGAATTCTGTAGCCACGAGATGAGATGCCGAGGGACGGCGGCGGCTTCCTGGGCAGGGGGAGGGGGGCTGGCTGTTTCGGGGGCTCGAGGACTGTTGATGGGGGGGTTGCTCGCATCTGTCCGTCTGTCAAAACTCATCACCATTCTGTGACACCCTGCGTATTTTAGGACAGCAGGGTATAGCTCAGGGAGTGGGAAGGGTATTGAGAAATGAACACATTCAGTACTGCTTTGGAAATGAAAAAAATGCTCCAGAAAATATTCCAGAACTGCTATGAAGAATAGCAACACGGGAGAACAAGGAGCCTTCAAGGTTGCGCATCTCTGAGTTCTGAGAAATGAGCCGGCGACCACAGTGATAACAGATCCAATGCAAACACTGGGCCCAACCCCCGAGTCGAGTTGGGACTTGCAGGCTGGCGGTGTGTGAAGAGCCAGCCCCAAGGAAGAGCTCGGGAGAAGGATGAGTCGCTGGCATCCATAGCGCCAGACAGGGAGGCCGAGAGAGTGGACACCCTGCTCTGGGGGTAGCGGACCCATCGTTCCAGGACCCGTTCAGGGGCTGGTGCTCCAGCCTCAGGCCCCGTGTCCCCTCTGATGGAAGTCCTGATGCCCAGCCCTGGGCCACCCCGGGCCCCCGCCTAGCCCCGGGCGGCTGCCCTGCTGTGTGGCCTTGGCTGAGAGGCTGCCCCTTTCCAGACCTCAGTGTTCTCCTCTGCAAAATGGGGGTGCCCCGGCCAACACCCCCCAGGCCAAATGCAACTGCCCAGCCTTCCTCTCTGAGGCCCTAGCTCCGAAACTGCGCCCCCACCTGGGTGCCTCGTGTGGTGGGCGGATGGAGAGTCTGGGAGGCCTGGGGGACAGGCGGGGGGTGGATCAGGTTCTGAGTCTGGGTGTCGCCACCCAAAGTTTCCATTCTCTTCTCTGCCCCAGGCCTCTTCCCCCTGCGGGGTGGGGGAGGAGTGGGCGCTGAGAGTGGGGTGGTGCAGGCGGGGAGGAGGGCTGCCGGGCTGCTGGGAGGGGTTTCTGCTCGGCTGCCTCACCCTGCCTCTTCCCTGCCTTCCAGAACCGTCTTTCAGCGTTCTCCCTCTGCCCGCCCCCCCCCCTTCCTATCCTGGATTCCTCTTCTGGAGTCTTGGGCTATGGGGGTTGGCAACGAGCCTGGGTGGAGGAGGGCCCCACGGTGCTCTCGTCCACCTGGGTCTGGGTGTGGGGGGGCCCGAGGACACCCCTGCCCTGCCCTCCCTACACCTGAGAGCTAGCTGGGGGAGTGACAGCAGTTCGGGGCGGTGGAGGAGGACAGCGCTTTAGAGGAGAGAGGCGGACGGGGACACCTGGGAGACAGAGAGGGAGCCAGAGGGCCCGGCAGAGGGACCGGGGCACTCACAGGGACAGAAGACACGAGACAGAAACTGCCCAAGATGAGGAAAGGCAGAGCCCCAGTGACATGGGAGTGCCCAGCTTGGTGGCTTTGGGCAAATGGCCTCCCCTCCCTGAGCCTCAGTGTCCTTGGCTGTAGAATGGGGGTGACCGACGCCCCTGGCGGCTGGGCTCCAGCTGAGCGCGCAGGGAGGTCTCGTGTGCGCAGCCGCGCCCAGCGGCCTCCGAAATGGCACGTGTTGGCATTTTCTGTTCCTTCTTTCCCCCGCATTCTCGTAGGGCTTCCCGTGTGCCAGGCACTGCTCTAGGCCAGGGACGCAGCGCCGCCCAGCAGGCGAACCTGCTGGCCCTCGGAGCCCCTCTGCTGCGGCTGCGGATGCTGCCAGGGTCGGGGGCCTGAACGGGCATGTCGGGGGTCGCCGCCTCAGCTCTGGGCCACAGGTCCCAGCCTGGGAGGGGGGCCCGGACACCCAAAAGCCCCCGGCGCGGCCTCTCGGGGCCAAGGCTCCCGAGATAAAATGGGAAAATCCTCTTTTCTCGCTGCCAGGCAGCGGGAAGAGAGGACTGGATGGACCCCGGCTCCCCCAGTCCCCTCTGTTTTCCTAAGGATTTCCTTAGGCACTGTCTTTACGATTATTAGCTCAAAGGAGAGGGGGCAGCGCACCTGGGAACCCTCGGGAGTGGAGGGAAGGCACAGGCCCCCCGAGAGAAGGTTCTGGGCCAGGTGGCCCCAGGGCCAGGGTCTGTGCCAGGTGTGGGCGGCAGGTGTGGAAATGGGGGGGAGGTGAGTCAGCCTGGCCTGCCACGCCCTGCTCTTATTAAAGGTCCCAGCAGCATCCCCAGCAGCGCCATTGCCCACTGTCCCAACCATGGCAGGGAGCTCTGTGAGTGGGGGCCTGAGGCTGGGGGGTCTTGGACCCAAGGGGGCACCGGACTCGGGGAGGGGCTGGGCCCGCCTGACGTCCCCTGTTTGAAAGGAGAAAGTGGGTGCTAGGGTGTGCTAGGAAGTGTCTGGGCTGTGGCTCTTGGGTTGACCCAACCCAACCCAATGCTCCCATCTGCCTTTGGATTCTCTGTGTGTGTGTGTGTGTGTCTGTTGACTCTGTGTGTTTCTCTCCCCGCCTCTGCCTGGCTCGGGCTCTCTCTCTCTCTCTGTGGCCTTTCTTGTCAGTGATCCAGCTGGTCCGGGTCTTGGTCGTTTTCTCCCTGGGGCTGACCCATCTGTCTCTCTCCTCTGCGTCCCTGGTTCCCTTGGACCCCACACCGCTGGTCCTGCAGAATGTGCCCCACAAGACCTCACTGCCCGACGGCATCCGAGTGGGCACGGTGATGAGGATTCGTGGTGTCGTCCCGGACAAGGCTGGCAGGTGAGACCCCAGACCCCAGCGGTAGAGGTGGGACGTGTGACCCCGACTTTTTCCAGCCCAGACGGGAGGGTGCCAGAGCCACCTATGTCCACGAGGGTCTTGGAGTCCCCGGGCCATCACTGACTTTTTGGAATCTCCTGTCTTCACTTACTGGTCCCATGGCTGGGTACAAGCTGGGGTGTCCACGTGGCCCTAGGAATCTGGGAGCTCCAGGGAATCTCAGGATTCCTACCTACAGTCCTATGACTCCCAGTCTGAGTCCCCAGGAGCTCTGGAAATACGTCCTGTGATGTGGACGTGGCCTGGGCATCCGGGAAACCCAAGCAATCAGTCCTGAGACTTCCTGGGCCCCGGCAACTGTGGGATTTGGGGGAATCCCCGGCGCCTGGAAGAATGGGGTCCGTGGTATTGTTCCTAGCCCTCTGGGAATGGGGATACCCTGGGGATGGGGAGCACCCTGGCCGTGGGCACCATGACTCATGGCAACTCTTAGAGGCTTTGGATATTGAGGGGACCCAAGCCATAGCAGTGTGACCCTCGTGTAGGTGGATGTGTCCAGGGTCCCTGTCTTAAGTTTTTGGATGCCCTGGAATCTGGGTCCTGGCCACCAGTCCACAGCCCTCCTTCTGTGGTGTGCGACATTTCTGGTCTTTGAAATTTGTATGTGCACGGGCAACGGTGAGTCAGGCCCTTTGGCCCCTGAGGTCTATCTGAACCTCCTCTGCACCCCCAACCCCCAGGTTCTATGTGAATCTGCTGTGCAACGAGGCCCCGGGGAGTGAGGCCGCCCTGCATTTCAATCCCCGCCTGGATGAGTCAGCTGTGGTCTTCAACACCCTGGAGCAGGGCACCTGGGGCCGAGAGGAGCGCGGCTCAGGCATTCCCTTCCAGCACGGGCAGCCCTTCGATGTGCTCCTCATTGCCACGGACGAAGGCTTCAAGGTGGGTCCCGGCCACCGCCAGGCGTGGAAGCCAGGGCGGCTGCTGGTGGAGGAGGGGAGCAAGGGCGTGGCCGTGCTGGGCAGGGGCTTCCCGCGTCCCCCTGCTCCCCCCGGTGCATCCCCGCTGGTGTCCGAAGGCAGGGGTGCGGCAGCGGCAAGGCCCAAGCGCGCAAGAGCCAAGTGCCCAGAGGGTGGGGGTCCCCTAGCGGGGCAGCGGGGCCCCGCTTTTCTCCCCGACAGCGTGTGAGGCCGGGGCTCTGTGGCGGGGCCGGGGCGGGAGACCGGCCCAGAAACACGCGCCGGCGGGCGGCGGGCGCTGCAGACCCTCCAGCGCCCAGGCCGCTCGCTGCGGTCAGTGGGCGCGGCGGGAGGGAGCAGCGCACGCCGCAAGCCGAGGGCCCCGCCCCCGCCGAGCCTGAAAACGCACGTCGGGGCCACCGGTCAGCCCACGGGACGTTCCCGACAGGCGCTTAGAACGATCCCGAGCCCATTTCGCCACCGGGGAGCTCGGGGCCCGGCGTGGTGAGGGAGGGCCCAGGGCGCAGGTCCGAGTCGGGACGGACCCCCGCAGCGGCCTCGGGCACTCCAGCGCGGACCTGCCCCCCAAGCCCCCGCCCCTGTGTCCCCGCAGGCGGTGGTCGGCGACTCGGAGTACCACCACTTCCGCTACCGGATCCCGCCGGCGCGCGTGCGCCTCTTGGAGGTGGGCGGGGACCTGCAGCTGGAATCCGTGAAGATCTTCTGAGACCCCCGGGAGGGGGTCCCAGGAATGGCAAATAAAGTTTCAGCCCACGTCTGTGCGCCTCTGTGTGTCTGCGCCTCCTGCGTGGAGACGCGGAAAGCGGGTTCAGAGGGGCGAAGACTCTGGCTAAGGGTCCCACCGCGATTGCGCGGCCGCGGCGGGCTGCGGGACCGGCTCTGGGAGGCCAGCGCGCGTCGGGGTGTGTCTTGGCTCGTCTCCCAGCCGCACTTTGCAGAGCAGCCCGGCGGGGTGCGGGTGGGGGGACCCGATGGCGTTCGGAGCGGGCTCGAGCTCCCCTTGGCGCCCCCTGTGCGGAACAACAGAGCTCCGTGTGGGTGGGTGCATCTGCAAACGGGGGAGCGAGTCCCCACACGCCTGGGCCCCTGGAGAGCCCGAGCTGGCGGAGGCGGGGCGAGGACCCGTGTGGGCGCCGGGAGCCGGCTGGCGCGGGGTGGGGCCGGGCTGCGGATGAGGCGTCGCCCGCCTCCCGGCTGTCCCCGAGTCGGGACAGGCCCCCGCCCGTGCGCCCCGGGACAGACGCGCACGGGAGCGGCATCTCCCCGCCGAGCGGACGGGGGACACGACGATCAGGCCTCTGGGTCCCCGCTGCGGGCACGCGCCCCACTCCCACACTTCTTGCACCTGGGTTCGTGGACCGCTCCGGCCCCCGGCTTCCTGCCGGAGTGCCAACGTGGGGGATCGAGGTAGTGGGCGCCCACACACAGACGCCCCGTTGTCCCCAGGGTTCGGTGGGCTGGCGGGGTCTTCACTCTGCAGCGGCCTTGTCTCAACCGCTGGATGGCGCTCTGGCGGGGTAGGCGAGGGGGACGACTGCGTTCCGGCGCGGGGCGTTGGGCTTTGGTTCCGGGCTCGGGCCAGTCCGGAGCCACGCCCTAGCCAGATGTGCCTCGCCCGGAGCCCGCGCCAAGGGTGACAGACCTGCCCCTCCCTGGCCCGCTCGGGCCATGCTGTCCTCACAAGCAAATGCGCAGTAAGTTCAGACTGTTCCTGACCTCACATGAAGCAGAGCGTAGGGTCTGAGTCTTTTTCAGGACCCATTTTCTTCCCCTTGAGATCCTTTAGGGGAAACCACCCCACCACCGAGCCCTTGAGACTCTCTGTCTGGGTGCGCCGTGTAAGCGAGGGTCCCCTCTCGCAGTTGCGGACTGGAGAAAGTCTGAATTCCCTAGTTCCCCAGTGCTCATTGTTGCATGACAGTATTTATTTTTATTGGCCTGTGTCAACTACTTGTAATTAACAAAAATTTGTGAATCTCCTGCGAAGGCCCACTTAGGTATGTGAATAAAAATCTTAAAAAGAAAAAACCCACAAAAATTTGTTTAGCGATAACACTGGTAGGGAACACATTTCAAACATATACAGTTTGAAGAAAGAGCAGTTATTGGCACTTTAAAGTGGTGGGGGTCCTCGGATTAGATGGTGTGATCCATCCCTGTTAATTTTTAAACACTTTTTTATTTTATGGAACTTCAACATTTTTAAAAATTTTTTATTTAATTTTTTGAAGATTTTTTATTTATTTGGGAGAGAAAGAATGAGAGACAGA
The DNA here is from genome assembly GCF_037043125.1 of Eumetopias jubatus. Lineage (NCBI taxonomy): Eukaryota > Metazoa > Chordata > Mammalia > Carnivora > Otariidae > Eumetopias > Eumetopias jubatus. The sequence goes on from NW_028274816.1 coordinate 50,734,254, forward strand.
GAGCATGAGAGGGAGGAGTGTCGGAGGGAGAAGCTGACTCCCTGCTGAGTAGGAAGCCCAATGTGGGACTCGATCCCGGGACTTCAGGATCATGACCTGAGCCGAAGGCAGTTGCTTAACCAACTGAGCCACCCAGGCATCTGGAACTTCAACATTTTTAAAGTAGGCTCCACGCCCAGCATGGAGCCGGATGCTGGGTTAAACTCAGAACCCTGAGATCAAGACCTGAGCTCAAATCAAAAGTCAGATGCTTAAGAGACTGAGCCACCCTGGCGCCCCACTATTGATTTCTTTTTTAACACATGGGCCATCTAGAAGGGTGTTGTTTAATTTCCACATATTTGGAGATTTCCTAAATTTTTTTTATGGTTGGTTTCTAACTTAATTCCATTAACTTTGGAGAATATACTTGGTATGATTTCAATTTGTGTAAATTTATTACAACTTTTTTATGGCCTTATTTTATGATCTCTGGAGAATTTTCCAAGTGTACTTGAAAATAGTGTATGTTCTGCTTTTGTTAGGTGGAATGTTAGCTTGTGGTTCAAACTGGTTGATCATGTCTCTATGTCTTTTCCATCCTTACTAATTTCTGTCTGGTTGTTCTATCAGTTACTGAAAGAGGGGTATTGCAACTTATAATTGTTCAGTGGTCTATTGGTCATGTGTCTGGGGTCTGTTGTTAGTATACATTTTTATTTGATACATATATTTACTATATATGTATATGTGTGTAGGCATCTGGTGTATTGCCCCTTTTATCACTATGAAATGTCCTTCTTTGTCTCTAGTACAGTTTCTTTAAGTAGGCTCCATGCCCAATATGGGACTTGAACTCATGACCCTGAGATCAAAAGTCACATGCTCTACTGACTGAGCCAGCCAGGCGCCCCTCTGTACAATTTATTATGTTTTTTTAAAGATTTTATTTATTTATTTATTTATTTGGGCTGGAGGGGGGCATACAAGTCCATACACGAGCCAGGGGAGAGGCAGTGGGGGAGGGAGAGGGAGAGAGAATTTGAACAAAACTCCCAGTCTGCTGCAGAGTAGCAGCCCGACTCTGGCTGGAGCCCTCCACTGTGATGTCATGACCTGAGCTGAAACTAAGTTAGATGCTCAACCACCTGAGCAACCCAGGCACCCCTATTACAATTTCTTTTAATAGCTATTGTGTCTGATAGTAATTCTGTGCTTCTTAGTCTCTTATGGTTATTGTTGGCATGGTATATCTTTTTTTAAGTTTATTTATTTAAGTATTGTCCATACCTGACGTGGGGCTCGAACTTATGACGCCGAGATCAAGAGTCCCATGCTCCCCGAACAGGGCCAGCCAGGCGCCCCCCATGGTATATCTTTTCTCATCCTTTTACTTTCAACTTATCGGTGTCTAAGATCTAAAGTGTGTCTTTTATAGACAGAATTTACTTGGATCTTGCTTTCTAATTCAGTCCAACAGTATGTTACTAATGGATCGCTTCAAAATCAATTACCCCATAACTTAGCACCATAACATTTTTATGATCTCACCCAGTTTCTGAAGTTAGGATCCAGGTGGTTGTGGCTCTGATTTTCCATGGAGTTACGCTCAAACCGTCTGTGGAGTTGCCGTCATCAGAAAGAAGATTTCGCAAACTCCGGCTGTGGCCAAACCCACTCATTGCCCCGTTGAGTATGGCTCCCAGGCTAAGAATAGGTTGTACATTTTTAAATAGCTGAAAACAATAAAAAGAATATTTCTTAGGGCGCCTGGGTGGCTCAGTTGGTTAAGTGACTGCCTCCGGCTCAGGTCATGATCCTGGAGTCCTGGGATCGAGTCCCGCATCGGGCTCCCCGCTCAGCAGGGAGTCGTCTGCTTCTCCCTCTGACCCTCTTCCCTCTCATGCTCTCTCTCATTCTCTCTCTCTCAAATAAATAAATAAATAAATAAGTAAATAGAATATTTCTTACCACTAAAAAGTATATGGAATTCAAATCTCAGCGTCCATAACTCAGGTTTTATGGGAACACAGCAAGCCTCTTGCGTGTCCGTCCTGCCCAATGGCTGCTTTTGTGCTTGGTCGGTGGAGTTCAGTTGTGGTGGAGACTAGATCACCCCCAATGCCTAACATATTCACCATGTGGCCGTTACAGAAAAGGTTTGCAACCTCTGCGCAGAAGCCTTGACTTGGACGAGAGGAGCCCCTTCTGGGGAGGTTCACACACTTGGCTGTTGGCAGCAGTTTTCAGTTTCTCGTCACATGGGCCATTACACACGACTGTTCGAGAAGCATCTTGACTCCTCCTAGAGGAGCGATCCAGGAGTGAGAGAAGCTGGAGTGTCTCTTAGAACCTAACTTTCTGCCATATTCTTAGTCACACACAGCAACGCAGGTACAGCTTGGGAGGAGAGTTCACAAGGGTGTGAACACCATTGGAGGCCACCTTGTTGGCTGACCACGACATCAGTCTCTGCCTTTTGATTGGAATGTTTATTTCATTTACACTTGAGGTAATCATTGAGATAATTGCCTTCCCGGCTACCTTGTTTGCTCTTTGTTTGTGCTCTCTGTTAATCCTTCACTACCTTCTTTTGTGTTAAACTTAATTTTTTAAAAATTTTTTAAATTTAAATTTTATTTTTTTAAAGATTTTATTTATTTATTTGAGAGAGGGGGAGAGAGAGAAAGAGAGCATAAGCAGGGGGAGTGGCAGGCAGAGGGAGAGGGAGAAGCAGGCTCCCTGCTGAGCAGGGAGCCAGGCACAGGGCTCAATCCCAGGACCCTGGGACCATGACCTGAGCTGAAGGCAGATGCTTAACCAACTGAGCCACCCAGGTGCCCCAACAATTTTTTTTAAAAAGTAGGCTCCATAGGAGCCCAGTGTGGGGCTTGAACTCATAACCCTGAGATCAGGGACCTGAGCTGACATCAAGAGTTAGATGCTTAACCAACTGAGCCACCCGGGAGCCTCTATGCCTCCCTCTTTGCTATTTGTTTTTACTCTCTGTTAATCCTTCACTACTTTCTTTTGTGTCAAACAATTTTTAATGAATCATTTAAATTCCTCTACTGACTTTTTTTAGCAGTACTTTTTGAAAGTAGTTTTTTAAGTGGTCACTCTAGGGATTACAATATATATCTTAACTTATCACAGTCAACTTTATTTATTTTTAGAGATTTTATTTTATTATTATTTTTTAAAGATTTTATTTGACAGAGAGAGAGAAAGAGCGAGCACAAGTGGGGGAAGCAGCAGGCAGAGGGAGAAGCAGGCTTCCTGCTCAGGGACTCGATTCCAGGACCCTGGGATCATGACCTGAGCCAAAGGTAGACACCCAACCAACTGAGCCAGCTAGGCACCCAAGATTTTATTTAAAAAAATAATAACAGGGGCACCTGGGTGGCTCAGTCATTAGGCATCTGCCTTCAGCTCGGGTCATGATCCCGGGGTCCTGGGATCGAGCCCCGCATCGGGCTCCCTGCTCAGCGGGAGGCCTGCTTCTCCCTCTCCCTCCCCCCCTGTTTGTGTTCCCTCTCTCGCTGTATCTCTCTCTGTCAAATAAATAAATAAAATCTTAAAAAAAAAATAACAAAGATTTTATTTTTAAGTAATCTCAGATGCCCTACTTACCGCAGTCAAGTTTAAGTTAATACTGATTGAATTCCAGTAAAATGTAGCAGCTTTGCTCCATATACCTCTATTTCCCACTCCGCTCTGAGCTATTATTGTCAAATATGATCACATACAGATATGCTGTATATGCTACAATATAGTGTTATAGTCTTCTTTATAAAATATTTTATTTTTTTTAATATTTTATTTATTTATTTGAGAGAGAGAATGAGAGAGAGAGAGAGAGCACATGAGAGGAGGGAGGGTCAGAGGGAGAAGCAGACTCCCTGCTGATCAGGGAGCCCGATGCGGGACTCGATCCTGGAACTCCAGGATCATGACCTGAGCCGAAGGCAGTCGCCCAACCAACTGAGCCACCCAGGCGCCCTCCTTATAAAATATTTTATTTTTTTTTAAATATTTTATTTTATTTATTTGAGAGAGAGAATGAGATAGAGAGAGTACATGAGAGGGGGGAGGGTCAGAGGGAGAAGCAGACTCCCCGCTGAGCAGGGAGCCTGATGTGGGACTCGATCCCAGGACCCCAGGATCATGACCTGAGCCGAAGGCAGTCGCTTAACCAACTGAGCCACCCAGGCGCCCTAAAATATTTTAAAAGAAATCAAAAGATGAGCAGCTGGCTGGCTCAGTCAGGAGAGCATGTAACTCTTGACCTTGGGGTCACGAGTTCGAGCCCCATGTTGGGTGTAGACATTACTAAGAAAAACAAAATAACAACTAAAAACTAAAAAAAAAGGGGGGGAAGAAATCAAAAGAAGTAAACAGAAAAAATATATTTATACAATTAAAAAGTATTTATCTACATACTTATAATTCCTGGGTCTCTTTATTTCTTTCTGTGGATTTGAGTTTCTGCTTGAGGTCAGTTTCTTTCATCGTGAAGGACTTCCTTTAGCATTCCCTAGAGAGCAGCTCTGCTAGCAATGAATTCTCAGCTTTTGTTCATCTGGGAGTGTCTTTATTTTGCTTTTGTTTTGAAATAGTTTTGTGGAATATGGAATTATTTGTTGACAGTTTTATTTTTCTCTTGGCAGCACTTTGAATCATTCGACTGTTTTCTGATCTTCACCGTTTCTACAAAAAGTTAGCTGTTAATTGTACTTCTGTTCCCTTCTACGTGATGAGCTGTTTTCACTTCCTGCTTTCAAAGCCTTCTCTTTTATTTTATTCCAGCAGTTTGTCTATGATGGGTCTAGGTGTGGCTCTCTTTGTGTTTATCCTACTTGCAGTTCATTGAGCTTCTTGGATCTATAAATTAATGCCTTTCAAGAACTTTAGTAAGTTTGCAGCCATTATTTCTTCAACCATGTTGCAGCATCGATAGAAAACTAAACATGACCTCTCCGGCTCAGCCCCTCTCCCTGAGCCCCTCCAGGCTCTGTTACTGATTTGTCTCTCCACTGCTATCCCTGGGACATGCCACCCTGGTCAGTGACTGCCCAGGGAGAGAGGGGAGCAAAAGGGAGAAGTAGTCTCCACTCCCACGTGGCCGAGAAGGAAGAAAAGAACATCTCAGACTGGAGGCTGCCCAGGTCAGCCCTCTTCCATTCCCAACCTCCCCAGGATCCACCCCAGGTCTGAGGGCCCACAGAACATCCTTGGTCAGTGTTTGCCAAAGCGGTTCTACCGCTTTGATCAATTTGCTGTGATTCTATCATCTGGAGAGTTTAAGAAAAATATTGGTGCCTAGGACCCACTACTGATTTACCAGGCTAGAACATACAAAATTATTGGCCTTTACCCTACAAAAAATGGCATATGCATATGGTTTAACCTAATAATGGTCTGGATTGGGGTCAGGTATCAATATTTTTTAAAAGCTCCCCAGATGATTGGAATGTACAGCTAAGTTTGAGAACTAGATTAGAAGAATAAATGAGACAGTAAACAGAATGAATGAACGAATGAATGGACACTGAGAAATGCCTGAATAATGGATATGTGAACGAGTGAGTGAATGAATAAAAGAATGTATGAATGGGTGAATGAAAGTGTAAATAAGTGAACACATGATTGAATCAACCAAGACTGACTTGGTAAGAAGACAATTGGATGGATGGCAGATGGTTAGTGGACAGATGGAGAGATGAAATGATAAACGAATGGACAAAGAGTTGCAAATGGATGGAAGAATAGATCCTAAAGAGATGGATGGATGACAGGATAGAGAATGAAGAAGTGGATGGCCGAACAGAGGGATGAATGGGCACATGGAGGATGTATGGATGGATGTGACGGAAGGCAGAGAATTGCATGGACAAATGGAGGGATGAAGAGATGAATGCATGAGTTGGGTATAAGGATGGCTGAATGGATAGACGGATGGATGAGTAAATAAATCAATGGTTAGAAATTTGAATGGATGGATGGTCAGATGGATGGTTGAAGGGTTGGCTGGCGAATGAGTGCACAAATAGTTGGATAGGTGGAGAGCGAGATGGACAGGTGAGTGGATGAATGGTTGGATTTTTTTTTTTTTTATGTTTTAGATTTAAAAAATTTTTTTAAGTAATCTCTACACCCAACGTGGGGCTCAAACTCACAACTCTGAGATCAAGGGTTGCTTGCTTCACCAACCAAGCCAGCCAGGTGCCCGTGGTTGGATGTTTAGATGGATGGATGAACATATGCTCGGATGGATATTTGGAGAGATTGATGGATGTTGAGATGGATGAATGGAGAGGCAGATGCATGGACGGGTGGAAAAACAGGCTGTATAGCGATTAAGTATGTAGCCAGACCACCTTGATTTGAATCCTCGTTCTGCCATTGATGGGCTGTGTGACCTTGGGCAATTTGCTTTATTTTAATTTGCCTGTTTCCTCATCTTTTCCAGAGGGAAGATAATAATAGTTCCCACCTCCTGGTCTTTTTGTGAGGACTGAACAAGCTGATACACATAAATCCCAAGATCTGTGTCTGGGATATTCCTGGATTTATTGTGATGGGAGGATGGATGGACAGTTGACTGGATGGTTGAATGGACAGTGTATGATTGAATCAAGGAAGGAAGGAACCGGTGAGGGAGGTGAACGGAGTCACGGACACTCATGAGACACCCACAGGCATTTTATTAGGGGCTTAGAAGGGAGTCCTGTGGGACCTTTCCCTCTGTATTCCCAAGAGTTGTGGCCCTGGGAATAGATCAGACTTGGACATAGGACAAGGTGATATCACCCTGGATCTCCAGCACGTCCACATTCTGGAAGGCCGAAAGGCGATGGGGATAGTCGAAGAGGTGCTGGCTGTTGGCGTACACCTTGAAACGATCTATGCCACAGCGAATGGACAGCTGCAGAGAGAGGGCAGGCTTGAGGCCAGGGCCGGGACAGAGGCTTTGGAGGGAAGGGGGGTGGGAAGGGGACCCCAGACTCACATCAAAGAATTGCCCAGGACCAAATGGGTTGTAGGAGATCTTCCTGTCCTCGGACCCCCATGAACCATTCAGATAGCTGTTCCGAATCACGAGACCCTCGGTCAGACGAGGGTTAATGTGCAGAGCCAGGTCCCCTGAGGACCCCACCATGAAGTTGATGACAAAGCTGAAGGCAGAGAGGGACAGAGGTGGGAGTCAGATGGGGGGTCAGTGCCTGGTTCTCCAAGGGAGAAGGGGATTGGGGCCCAGACCCCCGGGGGGTCTGAGGGAGGAAGGGGGCTGAGGATTCCCACCTCAGTCTAGATTGTGTACCTCTTGCCCATGGCGGGTATGGAGCCCTTGATTATGATGGTTCTTCGGGCTGTAAGACCTCCTTGCAAACTCTTCCTAAATGGCACAGGCTGTAGGAAGAGAACATGAGGTCCTATTATCTCTCAGGTCACCAGAAGCCAGGCAGGGACAAATTTTCAGAGAGGGGTGCCCACTCCTAGGAAATGTCCCCAACCCCCATCCCCTCCCCGCTCCGGCCACCAACTCCAGCCTCTCCCCACCTCCCAACCCAACACCCTCTGCCCACTCTATTTCCCACCCTCTCAGGGCCCCAGTGGTCAGGGCCCCCTCCCCACCATCAGTTCCTGCTTCCCCACAAACTGCCTGCCACAGAGCCCTAAACTCCCACAGGACACTTTACCGGGTTGAAGATTGGGGGTCCCTCCATGGTCTGTGAAGTGAGGAAGGAGAGATATTAGCCTATAACATTCCACAAATATTTACGGCACACTGACTACATGTAGGCACATCTCTGGGCGCTGGATGGGTATGACTCGGGGGCCCGACCTCCTTGGCCCCTGCACTTCTCTCCCCCCTCCCCCCCCACCAAATGGCCCCACAACCCTCCCACTTCACAGGCAGCTGACTTGGCTATTGGTGGGTGTGTCCAGGACCCGACAGATGGATCGAAGGCAGAGATGGTGAGGGGGGCTGGGGGTCTTTCGGCTGCCCCAAGACCTCCTCATGCCACCAAACCCCCACCACGAGGAGAAACCCACCGCCCCTCAGCAGGTACTTACTGGGTACACTGGAGTTCCCGGGGATGTCTGTGGACACAAAGAGAATGTGTGAAGGCAGGCAGGCAATGAGGGAGACCCCAAATTAGGGCTTGGAGGGTGTCAAGGATGCGTGCCCAGGGCAGCCCCACCACTCCCGTCCAAAGGAACTCGGGGGTCAAAGAGTGGCACCTGGTGGCTTATGAGCGGAGAAGAACTTGCCATGTTTAGGAAGTTGCCATGAACTCCAGTGAGCAGAGTGACACTCCACCCCTTTAGGGCAGGCCTGGTAAATTCTATTTACCTCCCTCATCCTGCTCCCGCCTGTCTGGGAGCCCTCATCCGCCCCCTCCTCCCCCTCAACCTGGCAGCTTCCATAACACGGATACTCCCCAGAACATCCTCCCAGCCCACACCACAGATGCCCCTGCTCACCTCACCCCGTCAGGATTTGGCCCTCACTCTTGGTGCCCAGCACTGGGGCAGGGAGCAGCCGTGCCTTTCCCCTGCCGGCCTCAGGCTCGCTCAAGTCTGCGTGTGTCTCTGTTCCTGTCTCTCAGTCTCTGTCTCTCCCTGTCTTTGTTCTGTTTTCTCTTGTCTGCACTTTCTCACAGGTGCGGGCTTGGAAGGCCTCCCCCGCCCCCGTAAGTTATATCCATTTGTTCTCTCGGTTCCCTCCTCTTCCCAGCGATCTCCTTGACTTCCATTTTAAGCCAGCGATTCTGAAGGCCCTTCCAAAATAGCCTTATTGTCGTTTTTCTTGTTCAAGTGCATGGATGAAGTACCATGGTCAAATGAACATCCACAGGCCCGTGGCTCCTCGCGGATGAAGACATTCCATTCTTGCTGGTCCCTCATCTGGGCACAGACCCCCGCCTGCCACTCACCAGCTCCATGACCTCGGGCAAGTTACTTAAGCTCTCTGCGCCTCAGTTCCCACATCTGTCCCAATGGGCCCGAGGATCATCGAGCGTGGGGGTCGGGGGGGCCTTACGGGTTGGGGAGTGTAGCGCCCGGCGGGAGGCTAGGGCTGCTGTGGCTGTTTTGGTGGCTGTTTGTTCACCGTGGCCCTGGGAGTGGGGTTTCTAGGTCGCCGGGGGCATGTCTGCTCCCAGCCATTTCCAGGGGAGTGTGGGCCGGTCCCCAGGCTCGCCCACAATTGTTGTTGTGCGCTTTTCTCTGGACAGCGCTTCCCACGGGTGTGGGCGGCATCTCGTTGTGATTCGAAGTGACTTTCTTGGTGACTAGCCATGTTAGGCAGTTGCTCGTGAACTTGCCTGTGGTTCCTGTGGCTTTTGTCCCTTCTTATCTTGGCTTCCTGACTCAGCTTACGGCTTTCCTCCTCCTCCTCCAGGAAGCCCTTCCCTTGGCCTCCCCAAACCTCGGGTCTGTCTCCCATCCCTGCCCTGACCGCTTGCAGCCAACACCATCTGGTGAAACGTCTTCCCAGTGGACGGGGTCGGTTGCCTCTGGGTCTGCGGCCCCTGGCACAGAGCAGGTGCTTGGGACACAGATGAATGTGGGCCTGGATTAAGGAAGGAAGCAGGGCGCATAAGAGAGGGAGACACCACACACCTGGCCTGGGCGCGGGTTGCCACCGATGAAGTTGATTGATTGAAGCTCCACGTCCCCATCCACTTGCAGGTGAGTGACCATCTGTAGGGGCAGCCGGTGCCCGAACTCGTAGAAGGGATTTCCATTTACCACCACCTGGGGGGCAGGGGTAAGGCCAGAGTCAGCACCCAGGACCTTGGGAAGGCAGACACAGGAAGTAGGGAGCAACGATCATTTTAACTTGGACTGCAGTCTTGGAGGGGAGCTGGATAGCCACAGAATGGGGAATCTTGGAGTCCACAGGTCAGAGGTCAAGCCAGGGTCAAAAGTCAGCTCACAGACTGGCAGATGGAAGAGAACAGAGAATTTAGTCAGGATAGCGATCCAGAGAGGATCCAGTCCGAGTCCTGGTTTTGGCACCAAATGAGTTGGGCCTGAGTCTAGCTCTGATGTGTGGGCTGTCTGACCTTAGGGATGACGTGTGGGCTGTCTGACCTCAGGGAAGTCACTTTCCCTCCCTGAGCCTCTGTTTCCCTATCTGTAAAATGGAGGCTGGCTCTGGGATTGTTGGGAACATTAAAACCCAGCCAGGCATGTCAAAGGTGTTCTGGAAATCCTCTGTAGAGCCTTGCCTAATTATCTTTTTTCTTTTTTAAGATTTCATTTATTTATTTGAGAGAAATAGAGAGAGAAAGCATGCGCAGGGGCAGAGGAGATGGAGAAGAAGACTCCCCGCTGAGCAGGGAGCCCGACGCGGGGCTCAATCCCAGGACCCCGGGATCATGACCTGAGCCAAAGGCAGACGCTTAACCGACTGAGCCACCCAGGCGCCCCTCAGCTCAGGTCTCGATCTCAGGGTTGTGAGTTCAAGCCCTGCTCTGGGATCCATGCAGTAAAATAAAATAAATAAATAATAATAATAAAATAAAGACACAGGAAGAGATCCAGGCCAAGAGAAGTCAGGATAAAGGCCACCCCTGGGGATAAGGAGACTGGAAGAGACATGAAGGGTTTCTGGGGCTGGAGGGCTTGTTTCTGGACCTAGGTGCTGGTTCCACAGGTGTGTGTTCTCTCCATGGAGAACCAGTGAGCTGGGTACACATGACCCACACTCTTCAATAACCCATTAAAAAAAAATGCTTGCATAATAGTAATCAATCACAACGTGTGGGCCTTATCCGCGCCTGGTTCCAAGTGTAGAAACGTTAAGGTGTTTATGAGGTGGTCGGAACTCTGACTGGATGTGGGGGCGCTGAGGAAGAACGGTCAGTGTTTTCCGTGGGCCAGTGGCATCATGTGCTCCCGAAACTCGAGATATTTCTGAATAACACGATATCTGGGATCAGTGCTTACATCCTATGCAAGGGGAAGGGTGAGGGCAAAGGGACCCAGAGCTGGCCAAGGAGACCAGGGGGTGGCTGTGCCCTCTCTTCCTTCTGTGTGTGTTCAGAGTTCACCAGAAGAAATAGCAAAAATAGGGTGCCTGGGTGGTTCAGATCATGATCCCAGCCAGGGTCCCGGGATCTAGCTCCCCCCGTCTGGCTCCTTGCTCATCGGGGAGCCTGCTTCTCCCGCTCGCTCTGCCCTTCCCCCACTGCTCACGCGCGCGCGCGCGCGTGTGTGTGTGTGTGTGTGTGCGCTCGCTCTCTCTCTCTCCCAAATAAATAAATAAAACCTTTAAAAAAATAGCAAAAATATGCATTTTGCAAGAACACGGAGGAACAAGGTGAGACACATGAAACATTAGAAAGCTATCCCCCGTGGAGGAATAGGAATGAGAAACAAGAGGAAAAAGAATGTTTTTTAGGAGAAAAATGTTTTACTAGGAAGGAAGGAAGGAAGGAAAAGAGAAAAGTGAGGTAGGAAGGGTGGTGGGGAGAGGGAAGGCGGAGGAGGGAGGAGGGGCCAGGAGGAAGGGCAGGGACAGATGGAAGACAGGGAGGGGGGAGGGAGGAGGGGAGGCCCCGCCCCCGAGTTCAGACCTTGTAGTGCTCCGCCTGGACCATGAACACCAGCTCGAAGGCCGCGCCCTTGCGGAAGGGCATGCTCCGCTTCTTCTCCTCGCTGCCCCACTTGCCGCCCTGTTGCGAGTTGAAGACCACCTTGTCCCAGCCATCAAAGCGGGGATTGAAGTGGAAGGCAATGTCCGCTCCACAATGCTGCCCCGCCACGAAGTTCACGGAGAACCTGGCGGGACAGGAAGGGCTGTTCCCCCTGGCCCCACCTGCCCGAGCATGGGGCCCTCCTCCGGGAAGCCCTCCCTGACCTACCCTGTTCCAAGGTCCTGGAACACGTCCCTGAACTGGGCGGGAGGGGGTTGGGGGACGAAGACAAAATGGGACAACACACTTGGCCACTGTTGCCACTAGAGAGGAGGGGGTGGGCAGTGCCCCTGAAGTTCAGGAGGCAGATTCCCTCGGCAATGCATTCCCTCTCTCCCTTTCCTTACCAGGCCACCGCACCGCCCCCGCCCCCAGCCTCTCCCAACTTGGCAACTGGGACTCCTGCATTTCCTCCTTCACCATGGGCCAGACACTGTCCTAGGAACCCTACATATATCCGTTAAGGTCTCTCTGCTGCCACCCTGACCCCCCAGGCCACTCCCCACCTGCAGCCAGGGGGACCCAATGAACAGCCAAGTCAGAGCACCACCCACACCTCCCCTCATGCCAGCATCCCTGAAGTTATTCTAACTGGGCAAACACACACCTGCCTCAGGGCCTTTGTACGGCTGTTCTTGCTGCTGGTCTCTACTCCCAGGCTCCCTCCCCCCCTCCTTTGAGTCTTTGCGGAAGTGTTCCCTTCCCAGAGAGGCCTTCCCCGGCTACCCTATTTAAAGGGACAATGCCACGCCCCTCTCCCCCCCCCCACATCCATTCCCCATCTCCTCTCCCTGTTTATTTGTCTCCATAGCACTTAGCACCACTGGACCCTGCACATTTGATTTTTATCTTTCTTCTCTCCTACTAGGATGTCAGCTCCATGTGAGCAGAGATCTTGGTCCTGGGGACTGCTCTGTCCCCAGTGGCTAGGCACATAGTGAGCATTCAGTGAGCAAAAAAAAAAAAAAAAAAAAAAAACCACGATGAATAAAGAAACAACAGTGCCAGGGTGCTGGGTGGCTCAGTCGTTAAGCATCTGCCTTCGGCTCAGGTCATGATCCCAGGGTCCTGGGATCGAGCCCTGCATCGGGCTCCGGGCTCAGCAGGGAATCTGCTTCTCCCTCTGCCCCTCCCCCTGCTTGTGCTCTATCTTTCTCTCTCAAATAAATAAAATCTTTTTTTTAAACCTTTTTTTAAAAAAAAGATTTTATTTATTTATTTGACAGAGAGAAACGGAACGCAAGCAGGGAGAGTGGGAGAGGGAGAAGCGGGCTTCCCGCCGAGCAAGGAGCCCGATGTGGGGCTCGATCCCAGGGCCCCGGGACCATGACCTGAGCCGAAGGCAGACGCTTAACGACTGAGCCACCCAGGCGCCCCTCAAATAAATAAAATCTTAAAAAAAAGAAAGAAAGAAAGAAAAAGAAACAAAACAAAAACCCCCAACGGTGCCTTGAGGTCAGTTCAATTGTCATCACCATCTTAAGGCCATAAAAAAATGCTAAGACTTATTTTAATGCTTCCTTTCCAGTTCTCCATGTTTTATACATGGAATCCTCAAAGCAATCCCATCTTACAGATGGGAAAAGAAAGCACAGAGAGGTTTCCCAGTCACACAGTTGGGCAGTCACAGAGCTGGCCGGCTCTGAGCCTGTGGTCTGAATTCTTGTTATCACACCCAGCAGTTCCAATCCGACATCCCAACTCCTGGGCTGCCTCTGGTGGTGAGCCTCCCTCACTGCCCTTCCCCCCCAGCCCCCAGACTCCCCGTTCCTGTCACCATGCCCTGGACGTCCCAGGCTCGGGCTGGTCTTTGGCTATTGGGTACCGTGGCCCAGAGTCACCTTCCCAAGCACGGTGGAGGAAGGGGAGAAGGCCTCCTGCATTAGGGATGGTAGCCCCTCTTTGTGGCACCGCCCCAGCCTCACCTGGCAGCGGGGGAGTACCTTACCTCTTCATGTGCTCGCTGGCCACTCCTTGGATGTACACAGACATTCCCACACTGAGACCACCCGGGATGGGCTGGTTGTAGGGCAGAGTCTGTGGAAGGGGACTGGTAAGCCTTTCCCCCTCACCGAGAAGCCCCCCACTCTCATTCGCAAGGGAGAGGACACCAGGGGTGAGGGGTCAGCGTGAAGGGGAAGAGGGCCAAGAGTCAGGGATGGACATAAGTAGCCCGAGGGTCAGGGTAGGAGCAAATCAAGCTTCAGGGCTGAATCAGACTCCAGGGTGGGGTGGGCACCTCCAAAGATCACCCTCCAAGGGGTGAGAGTAAACTGGTGTGTGGGGGGGTCAGGGTGGCGCTAAGCTGGGACCCGTGGTTAGGTCCTGGGTCGCCGTCTTACCGGATTGTAAGTGGGCTGGTAGCCAGGTGCAGGGATATAGGCCATCTTGAGAGGCTGGGCTGGTGGCTTGTCCAGTGAGAAGAGATGCAAAGCAGGCAATGATGGCGGGCGGCAGGTGGTGGGTGGCTCTTATACCTGAGGAAAAGGGAGTGGCTGGCTAGGCAGGGTCCGTGGGCTTCCTCTTCTGGGTATCCCAGGCTCACATCTTTTTCTAGGGCACCCCCTTGTGTCCCTTCTCTTGCTAGCCTCACTGGTCACCAGCCAGAACCCAGATCAGCTGGGCTAGGCCGGGGGTTGGGGTGAGGGGGGGGACACACCCAGATCAGGCCGGAGCGGGGGGCCGGGGGGGGGATACTTTAGGCCCTTCTGCAAAGAGGAAGTGCTAATGAACTTTGGGCCTGCCAGGGCCTTATCAGAGCCCATAAAAGCCTGCCCAGACCTTCGTTAGCAGAGGGAGGTGAAGACCAGGAGGGCTGGGCAGGGCAAGGCTGCAGGAGTGGCCCATGACAGATGGGCCACGGAAGGAAGTGAAAGCAGGGAGGAACGGGGTGCTCTGGACACCCCTAGGAACTAGGAAAGGACCTACATTTATTGCATGCCCACTACGTGCCCGACCCATGTACATTTGACTGTAGCTATGGTTTCAGTCATGATTTCTGGAGCCAGAGGTTCTGGGTTCAAATCTTGCCTCAGCCCCTTCCTGGCTGTTTTGTCTTGGCTCAGTGCCTTAACCTCAATTTCCCCATTTGCCCGTCTGTAAGATGGGGATTTTAATAGTATAAACCTCATAGAAGCCTGGAAAGGAATCACTAAGATAATAAATGCTCAGAACAGGACTTGGAGTAGAGAGGGCACTAAATTCATCCTTGGCCTCTTGCACTCATTCCAAATATAAACCCAGGAGGTTGGGATTATATGTGGACATGAAAACGTGAAGTTCAAAGAAAAGAGACAGGGGTACCTGGCTGGCTCCGTTGGTACAGCATGTGACCCCTTAACCTCAGGGTGGTGAGTTCAAGCCCCACCTTGAGGCTGAAGCCTACTTAAAATAAAAAATAAAATAAAATGAAGCAGTTGGCCCAAGATTGGGTAGCAATGGAACTCGAGCCAGACTGGGGCAGTGGGTGCCTGGCAGAGTGAACCGCCCTCAAGTCTGGAGCGGGCAGGGAGACCATCTGGAGCTTTCCAGCCCAGAGGAAGCCACATGACTTTTGCTTGCTCAAGCCCGCCAGACATTTTATGGGCCCTGGCCCGCCCACCGCCAGCTCTGAATGGGCAGCGCCTGCTGGCTTCCGTTCCCATTGGTCAAATCTCCATCCCCAACCTTCTGCACAGCAGGCAGTCCTGGGAGCCCCCAGGGATGTCGTACCTCCTTTCAGCCTCTCCTTTCTTTCCAATAAAGACACCAGGTGCATTAAGTTGCTTTATTGTTTGGGTGAAGATAAGGCCCTGAGCATGAGGAAGTCACGGTTATAAGGTTAGAAACGGGGGAGACCAAGGGAAAAAGCACCAGGTGACCATCTTTACTAATTCTCCTTCTCTATGGATGAGGAAATGGGCATGAGGTGGGGCAAGGCCAGGCCCTGGGCCTCAGCAGCTCTCAGAGCTTGGAGAAGGTGACGTTCTTCAGTTCCTGCTTGTCCATGGCAGCCTGGACAGACTTCACGATGTCCTGGGTTTGCAGCATGCTCATGTTCCAGGTGGCCTGGACAAAGAGGGTGGAGTGTAATGGCAGGGGCGGGGAAAGATTGGAGTTGGGCCAATGAAAAACAGGGAAGAGACAGCAGCGCACCAATCAGAGGACAAGGCCTGCAGAGGGTTGCTGGGCCCTGACTGGCCGCTCTGGGACCAGAGAAGGGCTGTGATTGGCTGGCCGCAGAGCCTTACCATGTAGTTGAGGCCCTCAGCCACCGAATGGTTGCGGGAGTAAACCAGGTTGATCTTGGTGCTCTGCACTGCCACGGGGCTCTTGGTGGAAATCTCGGCCGCCAGGGTGAAGGCTGCATCAAGCGTGCCCACCTTGTCTGGGAACACCCGGCTGCGGATGAAAGGAACCAGTCACTGGGGAGGGCGGGGAGGCGGCAGTCTGCGAGGGAGTCTCGCCCACGGAGGAGTAAGTGGCCAATCACAGTAGAAAGCAGAAAACCGCCCAGTGAAATGAACCAATCAGAGCAGGGCACTGGACTGCAGCCTGAAGAACTGACCACCCAGAGAAAGTAAGTACCCCCGTAATGCCGCGAGGATACACCCGGACCCAAAGGGCTCTGCCCAGGTTGCCCCTGAGCTCTTAACCCGCACAGGCCGCGGCTCCTACCTGACCAGCCCACTGCTCAGGGCCTCATCAGCCATCATTTTGCGGGAAGTGAAGGCCAGCTCGTTGACCAGGCTGCAAGAGGGCAGGGCGGATCAGGGGATTGCAGTCATCCTGGGCCCAGCAGATGCCCTGCGGTCCCCTCTCGGGCTCCTCCACCCACCTCTGGTTTCCGATAACTTTGGGCAGTCGCTGCAGCGTTCCCACATCAGCCGCCAAACCTACGTCCACCTCCTGGGAGGAGCCATCATGTCAGTACTTGGTTCCTTCAACCTAGAACACAGCTCACCTCCCAATTCCTCTGCCTTCCCAACTCGTCGAGGTTGGTCACATCTATCCGCAGAGGGAAGCCCTCGAACCCTGCCCATCTGACCCCCTCACTGCCACGGGGCTCTTGGTGGAAATCGCCGCCGCCAGTGGAAGGCAATGTCCGCTCCACAGTGCTGCCCCAATGGAGGGGCAATCCAAACCCCACATGGATTGCAATGGCCTATCCTTGACTTCCCTCATGGCCAAAGTGTTACTTTTTTTTTTTTTTTAAGATTTATTTATTTATTTGAGAGAGAAAGAGAGCAGGGGGAAGGGCAGAGGGAGAGGGAAAATCCCCAGCAGACTCCCCGCTGACCTCGGAGCCCAATGCGTGGAGCTCAATCTCATGACCCTGAGCCGAAATCAAGAGTTGGATGCTTAACCAACCGAGCCCCTCAGGGGCCCCCGAAGTGTTACTTTTTCAGGTTCAGTTCTGACTAACTCTTCCACGAAGCCCTCCCTTCTCACTTTCACCCTCACCCCCTTAACCTGCTCTGTTGCCGCTCTGCCCCTGCCCTGCCACGTGTCGCCCACCTCTAAGCAGGATCCGAGGAAGCAGCTCAAGATGGCTCACCTTCACCTGGAAGAAAGCATCCTGGGCACAGTACCGGATGTCACAAGCAGTGATGAGGTCCACGCCTGCAAGGGGGAGGCCGGGGCATCAAACTACCACAAGGACCGGCCCCTCCTCCCAGGTGATGGGGTTGCGCCTCTGGGCAGGGTTTAACTAGCAACTGATCTGAGGCTGGAGGTCACTGGTTGAGGGAGGGAGGCAGCAGCAGCTACAGTGCGTGCCCGGATGGGTGGTGGGTAGCTCAGACTCACCCCCACCAATGCAGGCCCCATGGATGGCGGCGATCACCGGCTTCGGACACTGCAAGGGAACAGGAAGGGTGGGGTCAGGGTTGGTCCAGGAGGGATGGACAGGGTGTGGGGAGGTGCCCCGCCAACCCCCCAAAGAACCTTCTCGATGACGCTGAAGGTCTCTTGGTATCTGCTGATGAGGCTACGGAGGTACCAGCTGATGCGGGCCACATCATCTCCACGGGGCTGAAGGATTTCTGAAGCGATCTCCGTAAGGTCAACACCTGGTGGGGCGGCATGAGGAGGCTCATGTAGCTGCCCAGGCACCCCCTTCCCCTATACCCCCCGCCACTGCCCCAACTAGAGGTCAGAACTCAGACTTAGCAGATTCAAACCCCCAAACCACCACAGTGGAAAAGCTGCTCATGCAAGATCTAGCGAGGGATTGCATATGGGGTGTGAAATAAATAAAAGCTAACATTTATAGGGTCATTACTCACTTTATCCTCACAATAAGCCTATGAGGTGGGTCCTCTTACTATCTCCATTTTACTGGGGGGTAAACTGAGGCACGTGACGTTTAAGTCACTTGCCCAAGGTCACACCAGCTTGTGAGTAGTGGCACTGGGATTTTAAGCCCACACCCATGCACTGGCTCCAGAGGTCATGCTTTTCACCATCATGCCAGGTGGTAGAAGAGACAAGGGTTTTGGCCTGAGTCAATGGTGGTAACATTTCCTCAGGAAGACTCGAGATGAAGCAATTTCTGTGGGCTCCAGCTGCAAGACGATCCCAAATCTAACCTTTCCTCCACTAATCACTCTCCCGGACGCCGCACTCTGGCTAAAACAGTTTACCCTGGTCTCCCTGCTCCCAGCCCTGCCCTGGCCGTTCCCCACACGTGGCCAAACGAACTCATGAGCACGTCAGGGCCTCCTCTCCCCTCCCACCTCACTTATTTGGAAGACAATACAAGGTATGTGCCAAGACCTCACCAGCCCTCCGGAACTCCATTTCCAGCCTGTTCCTTTGGGCACACAGGCCTCCAACAGCTGTATCAACACCACCACACAGTCCCTTCCTAGGGCCTTGTTTTTCTACCTACAACAGTCCCTCCTTCAGTGATGGTCAGAAGACTGATTCCAGGGGCGCCTGGGGGGCTCAGTCAGTTAAGGTCTGCCTTCGGCTCAGGTCATGATCCTGGGGTCCTGGGATCAAGCCCTGCATCGGGCTCCCTGCTCAGCGGGGAGTCTGCTTCTCCCTCTCCCTCTGCCCCTCCCCACCTGCTTGTGTTCACTCTCTCTGTCAAATAAAATCTTAAAAAAAAAAAAAAGAAAGAAAGACTGGCTCCATCTTTCCGTTCAGGCCACAGATCAAAGGTCACCTCCTCTAAGAGCCCCATCACCCTCTACCTCCCTCTCTGTCTTACCTCAGTCCCTGCCCTCTCCTTATCACATAATTGTGTGCTTATCTCGTTTAGTGCCTGTCTCCCCCTCTAGGACGTGAGCTCCAGGAGTGGAGTTTCTTTCTGTCCACTACTGCATTCCCAGTGCCTCAACAGACCCTAGTATGCAGCAGGTGCTCAATAAGTGGACAATACAGACAACACTGAGCTGCCCTTCAATGGGAAGACTGATGAATAAGTAAATACATTTTGTCTGGTGGTGACAAGGGCTGAAAGAAAATTACAGCAGGGACATGGAATGGAGTGTGTTAGGGTGTGTGCGTGCAGTGAGGGCTGTTGCGATATTAAATGGGGTGGTCAGGGGGCGCCTGGGTGGCTCAGTCAGTTAAACAACTGACTCCTGGTTTTAGCTCAGGTCATGATCTCAGGGCCATGAGATTCAGCCCTGCGTTGGGCTGGGTGCTGAGAGTGGAATCTGCTTGGGACTCTCTCTCCCTCTGCCCCTCCCTCTTGCTCTCTCTCTAAAATAAAGAAATAAATCTTAAAAAAAAAAATTAAATGGGGTGGTCAGGGACCCTCTCACTGAAAAAGTGACTTTTTTTAGAGAGAGTGCTTGCACGAGCAGGGGTGGGGGGTGGGATGGGGGAGGTGGAGGGGCAGAGGGAGAGGGAGAGAATCTTAAGCAGGCTCCATACTTAGCAGGAGCCATCTCACAACCCTGAGATCATGACCTGAGACAAATTAGAGTGGGATGCTTAACCAACTGAGCCACTCAGGCGCTCCTGAAAAAGTGACTTTTGTGTGAAGATCTGAAGAAGACGAGGGAGGGAGCTATAGGGATGCCTGAGATCAGAGAGCTCCAAATGTCAGGAAGAGCCGGTGCAAAGGCCCTGTGGTAGGAATGCCCCTGATCTGTGTGAGGAACATGGAGGACGCGGGGATCTAAGGTGACAGGGCAGACTGTGCGGGCCTCACGGGCCAGGGGGCAGACTTTGGCTTTTAGTCTGAGGGAGACCTTGCTATGAGGCGGTTCTGAGCAGAATCATCCCTCACTTTCTTCCTTCTGGGGTTAATCATTCTCATCCTTTTGCCTCTGAACAATGCTATCAGACAAACCTGAAAAACCATTCCCACATTTGGCCACACCCCCGGCCCTCTGGGGCTCCGCCGCCTCCGCAGCTTGTTTAAATGAGAGAGACCGGAGGATTTTTGACTCAAGGTAGAGCTGAATTTCTGCGAGGTAAATATCTATCGGTAAGACAGGACTCCCCTGTGTGACCTTGGCCGGGCGACTTCATCCTCTGGGCCTTTGGTTTCTTCTCCGGAAAGTGAGGGTAAGACCCTCCCTAGAGCTGATGGAGATGCAAGGATGGGAGGAGACAGAAGCCCAGAGGCCCTTCACCCGACTATTCAGCCTGCCAGCACGTCTGCAAAGCCTGTGTGACTCAATGGAACCCACGTGGGCTCCCAGAACAAGCCCAGCTTGGCACTTTGCGACACCTCCTTTCACTGGCTTTTCTGGTTTACCTACCCCACGTGGCCCTGTACACACCGTTTTGCAACCCCTTGAGATAAAGGACCAGACCGTGGTCCAAGGTGTCCTCTCTCCCAGATAAGAATTGCTCACTGCAGGGCGCCTGGGTGGCTCAGTAGGTTAAGCTTCTGTGTTTGGCTCAGGTTACGATCCCAGAGTCCTGGGATCGAGTCCTGTGTCTGGCTCCCTGCTCAGCGGGGAGCCAGCTTCTCCCTCTGCCTCTCACCCCTGCTTGTGCGCTTTCTCTCCCTCTCTCTCTCTCTCAAAAAAAACAAACAAACAAAAAAAAACTGCTCACTACAGATAAGGCCCCCATCTGTCTCCCCTGGGAACCTCTAAATGCTCCAGATCTCATTCATAATCCTAGCTCCATTATTCATTATTCAAAATAATATCGGATACATCAACAAAAGTCCTACACGTTTTAGGGGCACCTGGGGGGCTCAGTCGGTCAAGCATCTGACTTTTTTTTTTAAGATTTATTTATTTGAGAGAGAGAAAGTAAGCAGGGAAAGGGGCGGAGGGAGAGGGACAAGCAGACTCCGCACTGAGCACGGAGCCCAGTGTGGGGCTCGATCCCAGTACCCCGGGATATTGACTTGAGCCGAAACCAAGAGTCAGATGCTCAATCGACTGAGCCACCCAGGGGCCCCAGCATCTGACTCTTGATTTCAGCTCAGGTCATGCTCTCAGGATCATGAGATCAAGCCCCGCATTGGGCTCCGTGCTCTGTGGGGACTCTCTCTGTTCCACAGCCCCACCTCTCCTGCCCTCACACACGCGCTCTTGCGCTCTCAAAAAAAAAATAATAATAATAATAATAATAATCCCAGCTCTGCCATTTCCCATCTGTGGGAACTGGGCAAGTTTCTTCCTCTCTCTGGGCCTCCGTTTCTTCACACATAAAATGGGGGATGATAATTGCACCTGTCCGGAAGGGTTCCAGGGAGAATTAATGAATATGTGTACAGTGTCCAGACACCCTGCAGATAGTAAGTAAGTGTGGGCACTTCCCTCTTTTTTTTTCCTTTCTTCTTAATTAGTGGTTCCATTCTATCGGTGGAACTACTAATTACATTTTCTTCTTTCTGGCCTTGAGAGTCTTGCTACTGAAAATGGGACCAGACAGCTACGGACAGCCGCGAGCTGGAAGGTGAGGGCCCCAGGCCTGGCGCCACCACCGATGAAGCCCCATCTTTCACTTCTCAGGCATGAGCTCCATGAGGACAAGGGCCAAGAACCAGGGCCTCCCTGCCTGTTTCTAGGTCCCTGACACCCAGGAAGGGCTTAGCACTGGAGTGTTTGTTGTACGAACGAACAAAATCAACAAAAGGAGACCGGAGAGAGGGGTAGAAAGTAAACAAGGGACACGTAAAAAAGTTAACAGGGGGGCACCTGGGTGGCTCAGTCAGTTAAGCGTCTGCCTTCGGCTCAGGTCATGATCCCGGGGTCCTGCGATCGAGCCCCACATGGGACTCCCTGCTCAGCAGGGAGCCTGCTTTTCCCTCTGACCCTCCCCCCTCTCATGCTCTCTCTGTAATAAATAAATAAAATCTTTAAAAAAAAAAAAGAAAAAGAGGGCGCCTGCGTGGCTCAGTTGGTTGGGTGACTGCCTTTGGCTCAGGTCATGATCCTGGAGTCCCGGGATCGAGTCCCACATTGGGCTCCCTGCTCAGCAGGGAGTCTGCTTCTCCCTCTCACCCTCCCCCCTCTCCTGCTCTCTATCTCATTCCCTCTCTCAAATAAATAAATAAAATCTTAAAAAAAAAATTTAGACAAAGTCCATCATCCTGTCATGTTCTGTTGGACTCATTTTGGCATTTGAGTGTTTTTGTTTTTTAAACCTTTTTTTTAAAGATTTTATTTATTTATTGGACAGAGACAGCGAGAGAGGGAACACAAGTAGGGGGAGTGGGAGAGGGAGAAGCAGGCTTCCCGCCGAGCAGGGAGCCAGATGCTTAATGACTGAGCCACCCAAGTGCCCCTTGAATGTTTTAAATTAAAAAAAAAAAGGGCACCTGGGTGGCTCAGTCGTTGGGGGTCTGCCTTCGGCTCGGGTCATGATCCCAGGGTCCTGGGATCGAGCCCCGCCTGCACTGGGCTCCCTGCTCCGCGGGAAGCCCGCTTCTCCCTCTCCCACTCCCCCTGCTTGTGTTCCCTCTCTCGCTGTGTCCTATCAAATAAATAAAGTATTTTTTAAAAAATTAAAAAAAAAGATAAAAGTGGAAGTTAGGAGCTGGTTGAAACCCTAATGAAGAAGAAGCCTTGCTCTATTGCCAGGAGCAGGGGAGACTGGAAGGGGTGGGGGTGGAGAGTACCCGGTACCTGCAGTGAACAATTTTCCTGCACCAGAGATCACCACAGCCCGACAGTCAGGGTCTTGTGCTATCTTGTTGAAGCACTCCACCATCTCTCTGGGAGGGACAAGGAGAGAAAGGCTGTGCCTTGGAAGGGTACCCCTGCGCTCATGTCACCTGTCCCCCACATCCCACCCCTGCCCACGCCCTCAGCCGCTGCCTCCTCCTGCAGGCAGGCCTCCATGATCTGCAGGCCCTACCTCCAGAAGGCTCTGTTCATGGCATTCCTCTTCTCAGGCCGGTTTAGCTGCACATGCAGGATGTGTTTCTGAGGAACTGTCACCTGAAGGGACTCATAGCTATGGTCTGGCGTTTCTCTGGGGGCTGCTGTGGAAGCCTCATCTTGAGCAGTGGAGCTCATGGGGCAAAGGCTAAGGCTGAGACCCTGGGGCGTGGGAGCCATCACTCCTGGGGAGACAAAGGAAAGAAGAGCCTTTGATGACCCCAGGTTGGGGACACAGTGCCTTCAAGAGCAGAAGGCACACATTTCATCTCAGTGATGTTAGACTGGGGAACACAGGTCCCTAAGAAACCTCAGTTTAGGGGGATACAAACTTTCAGATTAGGAGTGCACTTATCAGTGGCCTCAGTGTGAGGCCTCCTTCAGACCCTTGATCATGGGACTGACTCCACATTGGGAACACTAAGCTGTCGGCGACCCAATTGTAAGACAAAGGCTTAAAGAAGTAGGGAGCTCTTTGGTTGGGAGCATATGCACCCCTGTGTTTAAGGTGCTCAGACCGGGACCCCACCCTACGGAGGCTATGACAGCACGCCAGAGCAACGGGCTTCCAGGGGTCGAGGTGACTCACGCCGTATCAGCAGGTTCCGGAGACTGCGAGAAGCCGCCAATGTTGCCGCCATCGCAAACTAGTAGGTAGGAAGACTGACTAACCCAACAGACAGGAAGAAGCTAAGGGGGCGGGCACGACGCCACCATGTTTGGCGAGGGCACCGACGCCGCAGTTCGATAGCGGTGACGCCCGTCTTCCCGCCATCTTTACTAAGGGCAACCGGAAATAGGCTTCTTGCTTCGCCGACAGCCCCCTTAGCAACGGGCCCTTTGCCCCAGTAGGAACCTGGCCCATTATTGCTGCTGGACATTTCATCACAGCGCTGTTTTATAATGGTGGAAATATTGGAGACAGCTGAAATGTTCAAGGACATAATGGCAGAATAACTGCAGCCCCGCAGTTTTGTCATCATGCACTTGTACCCTGTTAACTGAAAAGAAAAAAATTGTCTAGTACTGAGCTTATCCCTGTAAGGGAATGAAAATATAGACGAGCCAACATTGCGCGCTCTCTGTGTAATCTGTCTGAACTCTCACACCACCTAAGAGGTTGCACTATTTTTTGATTGTACACAGAGGAAACTGGTGCTTGGGGGAGGGAAAGTCACTGGCTCAAGGTTATCTGGGCTTCGGCATCTTAGGAGTGCCGAAGAGGGGATTTGTGTGGCTCTGAAGATAATGTTTTTTGTTTTTTGTTTTTTAAGATTTTATTTATTTGAAAGAGAGACATAGCGAGAGAGGGAACATGAGCAGGGAGAGTGGGAGAGGGAGAAGCAGCCTTCCCGCCGAGCAGGGAGCCCAATGTGGGGCTCCATTCCAGGACCCTGGGATCGTGATCTGAGCCGAAGGCAGACCCTTAACGACTGAGCTACCCCGGTGCCCCTGAAGATCATGTTCTTAAAATAATTTCTTTAAAAAACAAAACCACTTTGGAAAAAGCCAGCTAACCCAAGAACATCAAAAGTGCCATAAACTTGCTGAAGTATGCTCTTTAGGGAGATGTGCACCAAGGTGAACAGAGGCCTCCAGGCAAATGGGATTATAGGAAATACCTTACCTTCTTAGTGTGTCATAGGCGGGTAAGCTCTTTTGGAAAACAGACCCAGTAAGTTCCATCAACAGAGAACTGTTTATAGTTATCTGTACAATGGGAAGCTCTAAAGCCACTGTGCAGACGCCAACATGAGGAACAATTTTACATTTCTTTAGGATTTTTTAAAAGTAATCTCTACACCCAACATGGGGTGCAACTCACAATCCCGAGATCAAAAGTCACACGCTCCACCAATTGAGCCAGCTAGGCGCCCAAAGAGAATTTAAGGATGTACATTTAGCATGATCGGTTGGTGTAAAAAAGATGGTTATATATGGCCCTCTGTGCATAGAATACAGTACATACATAGAGGATCTCTGGAAGGAGATTCAAAACTGCTAAGGGACGACAACTGGGTGTTGGGAAGCAAAATGAGAACATTTTCTTACGCCCAAGATTGGCTTGAAAACAAATGATGGAGGATTTAGAAGTTTATGGCTGCAAGGCAACTGTGGTTTCTCCTTTCCAGAGGTTGTTTGAACCTTACCCTGGCGAAGCAGTTTCTTCATTCCATAAATGCCATGTGACTTCAGATGTGAATAATTTGAGTTTAAAAAACTTCACTGTAAATTCCCCAAGTGGGTTTTTTTTTCCTAAGGTTTTAAGAAATCTCTACACCCAACATGGACATCGAACTCACGACCCTGAACTCGAGCCGCGTGCTCCACGGACTGAACCAGGCAGGCATCCCAGTGAGTTTTCAGGTGCACATGCACGAACAAGGCACAGTAAACAGTCCTCACTGATTCTCTGCAAACTGCCTCTTCCAGCATGAGTCAAGGTCCTTAAAGGAGGATCCTTCTACCTACAGCCCCCCCATGCCCCACCCCAAGCATATACCCAAGTTCCCATCTACCCACAATTAAGAGTACCACATTGCAATTGTTATCTTTAAGTAGACTCCACACCCAGGGTGGAACCCAACCCTGGGCTTGAACTCACAACCCTGAGACCAAGGCCTGAGCTGAGATCAAGTGCCCTTGATGTCTTAAGCACACGCCCCGAATTATCTTTTACTCCGCAATTCACCTCCACCACCAGTATCAGGCAAGTTGGCTTGAGGCATTTGCCTGCATAGCAGTACTGCTTACAGTATCAAGAAATTAGATTTTACCTTTTAGGACCAGGGAAAGGATGACATCCCCATGAAGATACTGTGCAGGGGGGTAAGGATAAGGAAGCCGTGTGTGTGACAGGACAGAGAACACTGTACAGCATAAAGCATTTTGTTAAAAGAACTTTATGGGGGTGCGGAAACACACCAAAAATTGTTAAAGGGACTGGGAAGCAAATCTTCACTTTTATCTGAGGTTTTAATTTCCTTATTTTCCAGCCTTATAAAAAGCAAATATTTGACAGGACGAAAGCTTTTTTTTTTTTTTAAAGATTTTATTTATTCATGAGAGAGAGAGAGGCAGAGGGAGAAGCAGGCTCCCAAGGAGCAGGGAGCCTGATGCGGGACTCGATCCCAGGACCCTGGGATCATGACCTGAGCCGAAGGCAGGCGCTTAACCATCTGAGCCACCCAGGCGCCCGAAAGCTCATTTTTTAACTCTTGAAGTTCTTAATCTTTCCAGCACCATTTACTTTTTTTTTTAAGATTTTATTTATTTGACAGAGTTAGCGAGAACAGAAACACAAGCGGGGGAGTGGGGAAGGGAGAAGCAGGCTTCCTGCTGAGCAAGGAGCCCAATGCGGGGCTTGATCCCACGACCCTGGGATCATGACCTGAGCCGAAGGCAGACGCTCAACGACTGAGCCACCCAGGCGCCCCAGCACCATTTACTTTTTAAGTGACTCTCCCAACTAGATTCAGCTGACTTGAGCAGGGCCCATGAAGAATGCAACAAGCTCTCCCAGACTTTCCTCAACAGACTCCTTAATTCCTAGCAGCATTCCTGGGCTGGGCCCGCCATCTCCCGAAGGCCTGAAGCTGTGTCCCAGCCTGCCTGCTCCTCGGCAGGAGACCAGGTGGGAGGTAAGCAGACACAACCTGGAATCCCAGTAAGCACAATGTTTATTTTCCAAACAATTTTATTGAAATGTGCCAAGAATACACGGGCAGCACAAATGTAGAACAGGAAAAAAAAAAATCACATGTACAATAATTTTTTAAAAAGTGAAGGTTAATCTTGGGAGATATCAGGTCCCCCTCCCCTCCCCCTCCAGACTTCCGGCGTTTCCGTTATGGTTAAGCCCACTAACCTAGCATTTAAAAAAAAGGAATACAAGAACTTTTGCAAAAGAAAAAACAAAAAACAAAACCAGAAACAAAACAAAACAAACAGCATAAAGGAAAGAGAAATGTTTTCCTGCTCAGATGGGACTCTTCCTGGGCACCTATTAGGAGGCGTGCTGAGCGGTGGAGAAACACAACTTCAGAGTGTAAGGGTATGGACCATCTGCAAAGGAGAACAAAAGGAGGTTTGGCTGGGCCCCCCTCTCTGGAGGCGCCAACCACCCCGCCCCACTCCGTTTCCTCCGTTTCTGCAGTTCGCCTCCGAGGATCTAACTGGTCACTGCCCAATGCGAGACTTACAAACAAGCCCAACACTGAAGGCACTTCCCCTCCCCTGTCTTTTGATTCCACGGGGAATCCCATTCCCAGCTCCTCAGCTGGCCCAGGGCCTCAGTGGGCAGATGTTCCCCGCTGGCCAGATCAGCCCCTTTCCTGGGTACCATCTGAGCCAGCCCCTGACGCACAGAACGCCAGTCCCTGGAGAATGAGTCTCAGTAACCCTCAAGCTGACAGAATGGCGGCAAGCAGCCAGGCTGGCCCTCCCTCCCATGGGGACCATCAGGCTAATCTCCTGGCGACCAGGTCCCACCTGCCCATGTCAGCACCAGTGAAGAGATCTCTGGAGCCCTATATGTTGATGGCAAGGAAGGACGGCTCTGGCCTGAAGCCAGCCCACCATTAGGCCACGAGGGGGACAACTACAGGACACACAGATACTCACTTGGGTTTTTCATCTGGTAATGATTCAGGAAGCCCAAAGTCTCCAGGGCATCGCTCTTGGATTCCCACTCCAGCAGCCCAGAGGAGCTGCGTTCACCTATCAGAATGCAAAGTCAGTTTTAGGATGACCTGAGCAGGAAGCAGGGGGCCACCCACCTACAACCGAGGAATGGGGAAAGGCAGCGGGGGCAGTTTACTCACTTTTGCCTGAGAATACTTTCACAGAAGATGGCCGTTTCACTCCCAGCTCGTCGCAGATCTGCAAGACACAGAAAAGATTCAGAGACGGGAGTAACCACGTGGCAGGAGTCAAGCAGCCCAAGATGAGAGTAGAAACTGCTTTTTAAAATCCCCATCTGGGTGTAGCAGCACTAAACAAATGTTTGCTGAACTGAAGAGCAACATCTCAGGCCCGAGCAAGGTCTCAAGTCCAACCCTGCCAGTCAGCCCTCCTCCCCCTCAGTGTCCCAGTTTCCTCTGATGAGGCTTGAATGGGAGCCTCCCTTCTGATGTTATCGAGACATGGAAGGGCCTGACTCCTTGGATGCTTTTGAGACTGGACTCTGATCACCACTCTCTCACCCAGACACGGAGAAACCTTTTCCAGCCAACAGCAGCCATCCTAGTTTATCAATAATGCAAACAGTACAGCCACCTCCACTGCGGCTAGGGCTCCGGAACCATTCTCAGCCTGTCTTTCCTGGTCCCTGCTGCATCCCCGGGGCCCAACCCAGGGCCTGGCAGAGCTGTGGCTCAGAAGGTCCTCTAAAAGACTAAAATAAATGGCTCATTCAGATAGCTGTGGTGAGGGACCAAACTCCACAGCACCCACCTCGAAGAAGTTCTCCTCCGTCACCTCCAGAGGGGCATTGAAGAAGTGTAGCACGTTGCTAGGGTGCTGGATGCGGTTCTTGGCTGCCTGCTCTGGAGTAGAGAACCGATTGTTCCTGGATTCGCTGAAGTCTTTATAACTGCAGGACCCGTCTTCTAGCCCGTAGGACTGCCCGGGCATGATGGCCGGTTGCTTGGAGACACTGTACCAGGGGAGAGGAGCTCTTTGTCAGACCAGACCCCAAGCCCTCCACGGTGGCCCCGTTCCTGTCTGAAAATGCTGTGTGCCTCAGGGAGCATTGCTCCACAGCTGAGGCGAGGCCAACGCACTTGTTCCCACTGCTTCAGTCAAACGCCGGGGAGCATTCCCGCCACACCCAACCCCTGCCCCAACAAGCACCTGGACTCCCTGTGCTCCTGTGCGGGGCCCTTTCCAGAGTGGTCCCAACCCACTTCCTTCTTCCCGCGGCTCCTCTCCCAACACCCGCAAGCCTGAGGAGACGAAATACCTACCAGACATTCAGCTTCTGCCCGAACATGAAGTTGTTGTTGAGGTGAGTAATGGCCCGGTCCACAGCATAGCCATCAGCCATCTCCACCATGGCAGCCCCCGGCTTGCTTTTCATAAATTTCACCTTGAGGAAAGCAATTGTGATCAGTGCCACTGCCCGGCTGCCAGGGACCCTTCTCCCACCCCTTCTGAGTTAGTTAAAAGCAAAGAACTCCTGGCTCTAGAGCGAGGCTTCCACCCCCTCACTTGTGAATGAGAAATCAGGAACACTGAGCGGCACGTGTGGCCCACAGCAAGGGCTCAGCGTGCCGGGCAGGGTTTTTCTCACCCGGGGGACACGACCCATGAGTGCATCACTTAATGAAGCACAACAAAAACGGGGGCGGGGGGGCACACGGTGAGAAAACAAGGCAGATCCTGCCACCAACATCTGTCTGGGAACACACAGATGCACACGGGCTACAGAGTGGGCCATGACGTGTTAACACCGCTGTGGGTGACAGGACTGGAGGCAGCGAACAACCCGTGACACAGGCGCTGAAGCCAAATCTCTAGCACGAGGTCCTGCTTCCACATAAAGGTCTGGGAACCTGGGCAAGTTATTCACCCTCCCTGCCTTCACTGCCCCTTGTCTCATCAAGGATTCTACTAACAAGCAAGTTGCTACACGTCCAGTCCTTTCCACAGCGCCTGATGTGCGGAGGGCAGGCTTAACCTGCACTATGGCTGCTACCACCATGACTCCCAGGCTAAGCCAGGGGCTGCAAGCACACAGGCTCCTGGGACTCAGCTGGGTTCAAGACAAATAAGCCACTTGGTCAGAGGTGAACAGCCACCTGTCCCACAGGCAAGGCAGAAAGGCCCAGAGTGATCCTCAGCCACAATAGATTTGAGTTTTATAATCACATTCGTCTGATGTTAGGCACTAGTACTTCCACGTGAAGAATTCCCGGTTAATGCCCCCGATTAAGAAACAACAAAAAACCCATGGTGAGGACCAAACAAAACATTAGCAGCCGGTCGCCTGCTTCAGTGAGTCACTCTCTCGGAATCAGCCTGCTGCCAGCCAGGCTCCTTCCCCCACCATGACGCACGAGGCTCGGCCCGCTAGGTCTATAAGGGAAGCAATGGACCTAACAGAGGCTCACCTTCTCCACATTGCCATACAAGCAGAAGACATTGAAGACCCGATCACAGTTCATCTTAGATTGATCCAAGCCATAGACCATGAGCACAGGGCTGTCGGCGTGGGGGCCATACTCGGGTGGTGGGGGAGGGGGTGGGGGGTGCCCATACTGGGGGCCGTAGCGACTTGGGCCCCGACGGTGACCCCCCACTGGTGGGCCCATCCTTCTCCCTTCGTAGTGAGGTGGGGGGGGCCCGTAGCCCTCATCATGGTAATGGCTGTGGTACCCACCGTGGGGCCCTCCTGGGGGGTGGGAAGGAAAGAGAGGGAGGACGGGTGAGAATTTGCGCGGCGGGCGGCGGGCAGGGGCACATGAGCCACGGGAGTCCACGGAGGGGAACCCCCTGCCCTCACCATATTCTGCGGGGTGATCTCCCAGGAGAGGGGGCTGTCTCTGGCGTTTGTTAGGGTTGCTGCCAGGATCACCTGCGGACAGAGAAAACAGTTAGAGGCTAACCTGGAACAAAGGGGGTCACCCTCCTGACTAGAGGCTAATCTCCAAGACCTTCAGTTCCTGCAAGCCTGAGGCAAACCCTCCCTTGCTCACCGGAGCTGCTGGGGCCTCCTTCCTGTGGCCTAACCCCGGGTGGGCATGAAGCCCAAGCCTCAAGGCTGGAGCCCACTTCCCTTCTCCTGCCCATGCCAAGCGGCTGGTTTCCTTTCTCTGGGAAGGATGAGGCCAGCTTCTGGGCTCTCTCTCTCTTGCCCTGGCCCAAATGAGAAGCTGAGCTCTCGGGTCCTCTGGGGAACCTGCAGATGCTATGGAAGTTATGTTATGGAGGACCAAGAACAGATTTCTAGAACTCCCAATAAAGGGAGAGGAGTCAAGAGTGGAAAAACCACCAAGGGAAGGCAGGACAGAAAAGATAAAATCTGGCCCCCAGAGTTCCAAGGTTCTAGGAGCTCTAGGTCCCACTCTCTAGGCCCCTTCTTTCTCCACCCTGGTCCTCCCGGCCACCCCCCCCACCCCCTCCCCCAAGTCACATCCAACCCGAGGAGAGGGACTGTGGGAAAGGACGAGCAGGGCAACATCAAAACCAGTTCAATTGAACAGTCATGTACAAGGCATTGACATTCTCAGACCCCGACAATGGCGCAGATCCACCCCAGACCCCAGCTGCAATGCATAGTCGCTACATGAATTTAGCGCTTGAGTGGCAGACACTGTGCGAAGCGCTTTACAGACATCACCACTTCAGAAATTCCTCACAACAACCCTATGAGGTAGGTACTATTTTAGCCCCCGGTTTACAAATAAGGAACCTGAGCACTCAACTTTTAACTGAGCAGTTAAAAGACACTTTGGCCCAAGGTCACAAAGCAAAAGTTAGCCGCCGAGCCAGGATTTGAACCCAGGTCTGGCTGACTCCAAAACCCAGGGCTCGGGATCACTGTCCTTTCCTGCCACCCGGCCTGGGTTTTGTTTCCAACAATCAGTCATTACAAAGATGGAAAAGGGCTACTTACAGCAGAAGTACAGAGTACAATGTCCATTTGTCACAAAAAACAAATCTGTATTTTCTCTTACCATTGGACGCTTCAACAGTGAGTTAGCACAGTTCTGAAAGATGGCGTCCCATCAAACATACACTGCGACCCTGCATCACATGGTTTTACAGTCATAAATACAAGTTACGGTACACATCCGCTACAAATTTTTTTTTTTTAAGAATTGTCTTAAAAGTCAATGTTTTTGATTAAATCAAAAATGGCTCACAGATGTTCTGTCCTCAGAAGATACCAGAAAAGTGGAAAATAAAGGTGTATGAAGTGGGTAGTGTCCCTCCGTGTGGTCAGCTCCTCACACTTGTGTGCTGCAGTGCGGTGCTTCTGGCTGTGTAGCGCTCCGTGTGCGTGTCTCCTGGGTATGGGTGTGCCAGTGGCCCCACTATGCCCGCGCTTTTGGCCTTGGGAGCGCGCCCGGTTACCCACCAGCAGGTAACTGTGTACCTCTGAGCTGTTTGGCTGTCTGGTTTTAGATCTGTTTTGTTTTTTTTTTGATTTTTTTTTTGTTGTGGTTTAAGTTTTTTTTTTTTTTTTTTGCTCTCTGATCTCCAGTTGGTGCAGATTATGTTGGCAGCCGATGACTGCGGAAAAAATAAAAATATCAAAACAGAAAAGAACAAAAAAAAAGCCCTCCCCAAACCAAAGGACTTAAAAAACAAAAAACAAAAAAACAACCCATATGGCGAGGAATGGAGAGAGGATCCTATTGTCTTGGAGGCCCATGGAATCTACTTCGGTCTATGAAACGTTCTCCGAAAAGAGCGCCGCTGGCTGGCTGGGAGAGCTCTGTTCTCTGTGTTTCCTACTTCTGTGTACATTCTCGGGTTCGAGTTTGCTTGGATTTTGACTTGGTTTTTTTTTTTTTTTAATGTTTAATAAAAAAGCAGTGTCTGCTGCCATGTTGCGTCTCTTTCTCTCTTTGTCTCTGTCTGCCTCTGTCTCTGTGCTGGTAGCTGTTCGTTGGAGCGCGGTGTGGTGTTCTTGATGTAGTGAGCTCAAGTCTGCGGCTGTTTCTGGGGACGTGGTGGAGGCTGCGTGTTCTGTTCTCTCCCGGAAGAGCTAGTGCTTTCTACCCTGTGTGTTGGTGAGCAATGTGCAGAGGCAGAGCCGCTGAAGTATGGTTCCCGAGGGGTGGCGAAGCACCGCCCTCACTCCAGGCCACCTCCTCAGCTCTCGTTTTTGCCCCCCCGTCTTGGGGCGGCCAGAGCTGAGAGGCATCAAAACCAATGCACAGCCAGCCCCTGCCACTAGCCCCTGCCGGTCTGCACATCTTCTAGTTATGTTCCTTGGAGAAGAAATGGTTGGTTGCCATGTTTCTGTTAGCGGTCATGTAATGCCATTGCCCGCTCTGGTATTCACTCGGATCACCAATTTGCCTCTGACCTCTGGAGGGGCGGCCAGGCCCACAGCGCCCACCGTGAGGGTCCTGGGGAAGAGTCTAGCCCACCCTGCCCACTGCTTCCCAGCTGCGAGGGCAAGCAAGACAGGCCCACCTAGGAATGGGGGCCTCTGGCCTCCCAGGGCCCCGCGAGAGGTCAGCAACCAGCCTCCTCCCTCAGCCCGTGGCCTAGTCCGACGTATCAGACCAAGACAGACAGAGATGACGGTCTCGCTGAGGGGGTTGCCGCGCTTTTCCAAAGGCCATCCTCCTCCACCTCTCCCTCCTATCCAAGGCAAACCATTCTTGACAGAGTCTAGGAAGGGGGTTGTCCGTTTGCCCCCCCCCCCCGCAGAGATGTTGAGTCCCCGCTACAAGGGAGGTGAGGCGTGTCCGCCCTGCTCCAATCCAGGGTGTCTCACCTCCACAAGTCAACTTGCTCAAAGGCTCTCCTCCAAGGGTCTGGGCGCCCTCGTTACCTCCCCAGTCTGCCCCCGCCCTGCCCCCAGCAGACCCTCTTGATAGTGACAAGCAAGAGAACCATTCCTGGCCCAGTGAGAATGGAGAGTCAGTGACTCTAGGCAGGCTCCTAGAAGGGCAGCAGCAGAATCCGTCTGGGGGCTGCTACTGGTTTATAAGGCATTGCCACGCCCTGTGCTCAGCGAGGCCCTGCTCCCCAACCCCTTTCAAGCCTCTGCCCTGGCTCTATACCCTCAGCCACGTCAAAGGGCCCCCAGCAGCAGCTAGAACCTACAGAGGCCCCCTCATTCACCCTCTCCCACTGAAGCACCTTTTCCAAGAGCTGACCGCGCCCCCCAGGCCCTCCCATGTCCATAGGGAGCCCAATGGCATTACATAACCCTGAGCCCGGGTCAATGAAGTGCACTAGTCGAGTGAAGGCAAGGCAGGTGTGTTTAGAACAAAGTTGCCATCAGGATTACCTTGTCCACTGAGATTGGGGTTTGTGTAGTCCCAAGTATCCTGATCGTTCTTGAACACATTCAAGCGTGTGGGCTGCAGGGACAAGACAAAGCTTGAAATTAGCCAGGCCCCAGCTCACCTAGAAGCTGACAAGGAGTAG
Organism: Eumetopias jubatus; assembly: GCF_037043125.1. Lineage (NCBI taxonomy): Eukaryota > Metazoa > Chordata > Mammalia > Carnivora > Otariidae > Eumetopias > Eumetopias jubatus. The sequence goes on from NW_028274816.1 coordinate 50,768,347, forward strand.
TCGTTTCCTAGACCTACCTTCGCGTATTCGATCTTCAGAGTGCAACAGCCTGAGTAAATGTCAGCCCCATTGAGCGAGGCCTTGGCCCGCTGGGCACTCTGCACAGAATCAAATGTGGGTGAAGTTAAGAAAAGCCCCAAGACAGGTGCTCTTTGGAAAGGGCTTCGAGCGGTCCCAGAAAGGGAGGAGGATGAGGGAGCACCCGAAGACCATCCTGCATGTGCGCTCTGGGGTTAGTTCACTGGCCAGTCACTAGCCGCTTACATGGAGAGGCTGGAGTGCTGCCCCGGGTGGGCAGTCACCGTCCAGTTCCTCTGTCATCTGCACTCCCAACCCCACGAGCCCACAGGTGGCAGCAACTCCCTCGGCCACCACCCCAGGCCAAGCCACTTTCCCTTTGCCCCATCCTCTCTTGTGCCTTGTGCTTCGACTAAGCCTGGACAATCTCTGAAACATCAACCGGACGACGGTCCTGCCTGGAAGGCCATCAGTGGCTTCCCACCGCACCCTGACCGTGCTTCACAGCACTGCCTCAGAAGCCCTGCTCACTGCTTCTAACGCCCGCAGTGAATCTTCTGTGCCTCATCAGCCGCCAGGCCGTTTGCGGTCTCCAACGCTAAGGACCTGAGCACCTTTACAGAGACCGGTTCTTCTGCCCTGAATACCAGCTCCTATTTCCTCATGGCAACAGGGTATCAGCCTGCCATACCTGCCGGTCGCTCCTCCCCCCTACGGCACTTTAGACTTGACCTTTCACGCTACATGCCTTACTGTTCGTTAACGATCCTTCCCATCAAGGAAAGGGGCTCTAGGAAGGGATCTGGCACCTGGCAGCCACTAGGGCTCCGTGCTGGTTGAAAGGACAGGGCCCTGCCGAGCCTTGTGAGAGCCCTCACCTCAAAGAACACCCCTTTCCCAACAAAGGATATTCCACCATGGCCTGGACTCCATTCTTCCGGAAAATAACAATTCTCTGGACAGGACCACAAGGGTTGCAGATAGTGTAAAGAACATCCTGTAAAAAGCACACAGGCAAGATGAAAGGGCACTGGCAGGTCAGTCTGGTTCAGGAGAGAGAATGGGAGGAAGAGAGCTCACAAAAGCAGCTAAAAGAAGGCCTGTTGGCACGCACCGTGGTAATGGAATAAATCGGGTTCAGGATGGTAAAGAGAAGCACACTGTTGACACTCCGGGAGTCATCAGAGTCCCCGGGGCGGGAGATCTTCTGGCTGGTAGAGTAATTGACAAAAGCTGGGTGGCCAGCAATGTAGATTTGGTTGTCGGCTGCGTAGTTCACAGCGTTGCAAGCCCCCAACACGTCTTCAAACTCCACCAACGCTTGTCTCTTTTTAGGCATTACTACCACATAACTGGCAGAGAAAACACATGTTTCAGTCCTCTCAGGGAAACACAGACAAGAGAATTAACATTCAACTTTCCCTGAATGGACTCATCTCTCTGGACTCCTCTGTACCTCCACCATGGTTTCCTGACCTGAACACCCTGCACCCTATGTGGCACAATAGGCAAAAGAGATGTAGCTGTGGCATCCACCTCCTCTGGGAAGCCTTCCTTCCTGAGTCCTCCTCCCTGGAGTCAGATGCCTCCTGCAGGCTCCTGGCCTTTCCTATCACAGTACTGATCACCCTGGGTGGGCAGCTATCTGGAAGGAGCCCGAAAGCTTCATTTGTTACTCTATTCCCAGCACCTAACACGTGACAAAAATACTTGCTAAATGAGGGAATGTGGACTAGAAGCTAGAGACAGGAAAAAAAAAAAAAAAAAGACATGAAACTCGCCATAACCTGTCCCAAAGTATAAGGGCCAAACCTAAGAGTGGAGGAGTCCCAGGACCCTGGGCCAAACTGGCCATGTCACTTCCTAAAGAAACTAAGGACGCACAGGACACCAAGGAGTTGCATTCTATGTTCAACCCGTGGCCTCTGATTGGAATACCTGATGGGTCCAAATTCCTGCAAGGCCTCCACAAGGTCAGCTTCCACCACGCCGTCAATCAGGCCCCTGATGTGGACAACTGGGGAGGCAGGGGTTTTGTGTGGGTCATCGTAGTTCTCCTGAGAAAAGAAACAAGAACGTAACTTAATTTCCTGCTGTACGGGATGGTGGCCCACTGCCCTCTGTGCTGCTGGGAGACCCAATCAGATAAGACGCTTAAGTGTCACACAGAGCAGACAAGGGATGGCAATACAAACCAATCACCCCAAAACGATTTTGGGCCAGCCAGTGCTCAGGCCCTGAGTGGGTGGCCAGCCACTTGCCTATACCTCTTGTTGTAGCTTCTAAGGAAGGCAGAATGGAATACAAGGCTTGCCCTATACCTTATATTCCTCCTAGAATTTTTCTCTTCCCACTGGTCAAGAAAACGGGAAAAGATTGGGATGGAAAGGGGACAGCATTGGCAGGAAGGGCTCAAACAGCTTTTTGCTGCAGTCTGAATCACAATATTCTCTTGGAATGTTTCTTTGCCCTTCCCCTTGTGCAACAAGCCCAGCCAAGCATTGCTGTTCCCACCACTCACCCCCAGGATCAGTCACGGTAAAAGAGCCCATGTCCCAAAAGCTGTGAAAACCACTTCTAGTCTTTAATCACCCACAAAAATCTGTGCTAGAAAATACTGCCTAGGCTAGACTATGGAAAATCAAGATGAGAAAGGTCCTTCAGAAAAAAAAGAAACTCCAACCCACATCACTAAAAACCAAGACGGTTCCCCCCCAAGAAGTATCTTTCCACCCACACAGAAAGAAGCCTCTGGAATCAGGAGGAAAGTAACTTTCTCCATGTCTCCTGGGCTCTGGGCCCAACCTCCTGTTTGAGAGCCACCAAGCAGAAGCCCATGGAACAGGGGCAGAATTGGATTCTATTTCAGGAACGAACCACACAAACCACAGGAGGCACACCCGCCTGATTACCAGCTCAGCGGTTGGAGTTCCATAGCCCATAAATTCTAATCCCAGCCCCTCCCCCACCACGAGCTACATGATCTGAACAAATTTACCTCAGCTCTCAAATCCCGAATTGTAATACCATCCTGTATCTCACACAAAACTGTTGGAAGATTTAGTTCAAGTAGTTTTAAAATGTGTGCAACAAGGCCTGCCACAATTTAAAACACTAGAAATCACAGCTAGAAATCACCACCAAACCCTGGAAAATCCTGCAAATGGCTGAACTGGAGAGGACTTCATGAACTTGCAGGGAGGAGGGAATACGCTCCAAGCCAGGAGGAACAAATGGTGGTCCTTTCCGACAAGGAGACCAAAGACGTCGAATCCCTTCCAAAACGCCCACCCTCAGGGAACATTTTGGTTCACCAAACCAACTGCACCCTGTCAACCCCAGGAAATTTTAAGAAAACTTGTGATAGTTCCAAAACTTAGCTCAATTCCCAAACGGCGTAAAAGACCTTCACAAGCCCCCTTCTTCCGGTTTTCAAAGCCCACAAAAATGGGGACATATTCTGTTCTGGGGGAATATCCTCAAATTACATCAACTTCTATATCGACACAAACCATGACACTATAAAGATTAAATAGCGATAGGCCAGAATTCCCCACTCAGGCGCGGAAAAGGCCACCGCCCACCCGTTCCCGCTCACGCGGTGCCCCCCCCCCGCCGCCCACGAGGCCCAAGCAAAAGTGCGCTTGCGCGTGAGGGCAGCGAATTAAACGATAAAAGGAAAAAAACGGCCCGGCTCCCCCCCCCCCCGAACTCAACCCCGCGGCGCCTGCGCACTGCGCCACCCGCAGCGCGAGCTCCTTCCTCCGCCTCCCACACCCCCCCACCGCTCTGAATAGCGCGCACGCGCAAGCTGCTGTCCTCGCGCAAACCCCGCCGTTTGCCCAACGCCTGCCCCTCCCCCACCCCGTCACGGCGTGAGGGCCTGGGCGCGTGCGCAGAGGCGCCCCCCCCAAATGAATACCCTCAAGGTGGAAAATTTTCCGTCCCTTCCCGGCCGTCCCCGGCATCTAGGGCCCTGGCCTCACCCCGCCGCCGCCGCCCGCCGCCCCGGCTCCTCCACCGCCGCCGCCGCCTCCGTGCTGGTCGCCAGCGTTGTCCGTCTTGAGCCGCTTAGGGGCTCGGCCGCCCTCACTCCCGCCGCCGTAGTAGCGGCCACCGCCGCCTCCGCCGCCCGCCGCCGCCATCTTCACCATCGCTCCCGACCGCCTCCGCTGCTCGTCCGGCTGCTGCCTCTGCTCCAGCCGCCGACGCCGCTTCTCCGCCCGGGGCAGCAGCCTCCGCGACATGGCGGCGCAGAACCCGCCTCCCCCCGCCTCTCATTGGGGGAGGGACACGCCCGTCACTCGCCGCCCCCACCCGATAGGGGGAGCCACTGGTCCCGCCAAGGGGGGAGGGGAAGCCTCCGCCTGCCCTGCGCGTCTATTGGGTATAGCCCAAGCCATTCTTCAGACGGGCCCGCCCTCATTTGTCTGGGACACTCCTTATAGGCGAACGCTTTCTGCCAGTCATCTGGCTGACCCCGCCGCCTTAAAATAAACTCCAATTTGATAGGTCGGATTTCTGGCCCCGCCTTGCCTTCCTTGGAGCACCTGATAGGAACGACGCTCCCCACTCGCCCGAAAAGCCCCGCCTTCTTCCCACTTTCATTGGCTTCCTCACTAATCCATCAAACCGAAAATTCTTAGTGCTCCAGTCAAAACGGCTACCTTCCCGCGCCACTCCGCAAGGAAACCCCTCCCTTTTGCCTCTCTCCAGTGGTTACTGCAGATGCCCATCTTCTACGTTTCTACCCGCTTAGTCAATGAAGAGTGGAAAGGGTCGTAGGACCACCGGTGGTCTTTGATTGGGTGAAAAAGGAAAGCCCTCCCTAAACCGCCAGGCGCTCTTCGGCGCAGTCTAGGAAAGGATCAGAGGCGAGAGCGCAGGCGCGAATAGGCTTTCAGGCGTCTCTGGAGGCGGGGCAACCCTCTAAACCCGCGAAGGCCTGGCGTACCCCAAGTATTTATTGACGTGCTGGGTGGCGCGAGCTGCCAGTGCTACTCTGTCCCCACCGGTATACCTTATTCCTCTCCATCTCGAGCCCCCAGAACGCCGGAGGAATTTTTTAATAACCCAAACTTAACCCTTTCGGTAGAAAACCATTTGCCGCTGCCGACGGTCTTCGGACCCCGTCAAGTTCGCCGGCGTCCTTTCGCCGCTCCGCCCCACCTCTAAATTCAGCCATAAGAGTGCCCTTCAGTTTGCACAAAGGGAAGGACCTCTCACGCACTTTTCTGCCCGTGCAGACCCTTTCATCTAGAACCCTTTGTCTGCCACCCCTCCTGTCGGGGGGGATCACTCCTCTTGTCCGTGCAGCAGTCTCCACTGAAAAGCGTTCCTCGTCCCAACCAGTCCCGACCCCGAACCTGCTCTGTGGTAACCCCTGACCACGCAGGCCCGTGGTTTTCACGCGACAGCCCTGACCTCTGCGGCTCGTCACAGTCTGGTGACTGTCCCTTTTCCAGCGGGGAAGTCCTGTGTGGGTAAGGGAGCGGGGATCCCTCCCTTAGTGAGGCTGGCTCCCCTACCAAACATCAGCTACAGCACCCGGCACAGCGCTCGCGCTCTGCAAAGGAGAGTCCTGGTGCTCCAAGTGTCCGGCAGGCCTGCCTGCCTTGGGGACCGGGTAGAGCGACCCTTAAGATAATGCCCTCCCTCAGTCCCTAGGGTCCAACGACACCCAACAGCCGGAACCTAGGAGCGGGGCCGCGAGCTGAGCCAGGATCCCGCGTTTCGGGGCTGCTGCTTGGGGGTGAGAGGGGAGACACTGCGCTTAGAGAGGACTGAGTCGTGAGAAATAGGGGCGACTCCCCCAAAGATGCTTCGGAATCTTCCCAACGGTGAAAGGGGGCTCCCGAAATAGGAGCCCTCCTGGAAACTAAGTTTGAAATGGGGGTTAGGGGCGCGAAGAGAGTGAGACAGGATTGGTGGGTTCGCAAATTTGGAGCGATAATAAAGTTGGGAGCGGGCTGACGGGAATCTAAATCAGTTCCCGGTCACACTGGGAAGATTCGAAAAGGCAGGCGGAACACAGGTGGGGGGGCGGCGCAGCGCCTTCAACACGTGATCGGTGCGCCGAGGGGCGGGGCGGGTCCCACTGAAGGGCGGGGTCGCGAGGTCCCGACGTCAGAGGAATGCGGTGGGGGGAGGGGGGAGAGGGGCCCCTCCCCTCCCCGCCCCCGCGCCCGGCCCGTACGCCCCTCGCGCCGACGCGCGCCGCCGGGACGCGGCGGAACGGTCCTCGGCGTGGCGCGTTCCGGGTCGCTCGCCCGCCGGCTCGCACCCACGGCGGGCGCCCGAGCCGTCGCGTTATCTGCACCGTCGCGCTCCCGGTCTCCGCCCCTCCCCACCCCTCACGGCGGGCGGCACCTCCCACCCACCCCCCGCACCCCTCCCCGGCCCCTCGCCCCCAGCCCCTACCAGCTCGGCGGCGAGCCTGGCCGGCCGTCCGGGATCGAAAAGAGAGCAGACACTGGGAAGTTTTGGGGGAGGGAGGGGCGGGCCTTAAAGGGACCACGACCTCTTTTCAGCCTGGAAAAAAAATAGGGGGTGGGGTGGGGGGAGAGATCGACAGTGGCTCCGCGGTTGAATGGGGGAAACAACGCCAGAAAGGAATGGAAAGACTGATGCTCCGTGGCGTTAGGGCTCCGCGTCCCTTTTCCCCAAACACGCCAACCCCTCATTCCACCCACCCCCCTCCCCCTTCCTTCTCGGAAAGTCACGCAGTTGTTTGGCAGTCACGCCTCGTTTCTCCTGGTCAGCCAAGTGTTGTGTTAGTTGAGGTTAATGTTGGGGCGCACATTGTACAGATGGGAAAATGGGCTCAGAGGACCCAAGCGGCTAATCCAGGATCCCCCAGCTTTGTAAGTGGCCCTAGCGGGATTTGTCTGCCGCCGACGACGTGTAAGCGCCGCACTGCAGTACCTGTTGTGGTTATGGGGGCTGCGGTATGCCGTGCACGTTAAGGGCACCAGCTCTGGGGCCAGACTGCTGAGTTCAAGTAGGGAGCCTGCACTTACTAGCTCTGTGGTCTTGGAAAGTGAGAGCGTTTTTTGGGCCTCTTTTTTTCCTTATCCAATAGGAGAATGGTAATAGTACCTGCCTTCTAGGGTGGTCTTGAGAGATGCTGAGAATGTCTGGAAGCAGAGGGGACCTCAGGCCTACCCCCATTTCGCAGATAAGGTAAAATTGAGGCCCAGAGAAGGGAAAACCCAGTTGAAATACACCACAAGAAGACCTAGTCGCTCCCCCCTCCTTACAAGACCTAATCTGACCCTTGTAGGCACCTCCATGCCTACCCCTTTCCCACCTGTTTTTGACATGGCACAATGACTTCCTTTCATCAAATGCCCAGAGCCCATTCCTGACTTTGCACTGCCCCCCCCTTTGCCTAGAATATTCTCCCAGACCTTTTTGCTCCTCATCAGACGGGTCATGACTCAGATGTCACTTACTGACCATCCCAGCCTGGTTACCCCCATGCACTGTTATAATCATGACCCCCCATTTGTCTCCCTCTTTGCTCTTATTGCCATGTGAAAACACTTAGTTATTTAATTTCTGTCTCTTGGCTAGAATCTGGACTTTGGGGGCTGGAAGTAGGTATGTTTTAATCACTTTAAGCATCTACCCTAGGGTCATTCATTGAGCCAACACTAGTGGGGGCATTTGGGATAAAATGGTGAACAAGATATGGAAAATTTATAGTGAAATACTTATGTTCTGTTGAAATACTTAAGTAAAACATATGCTATCAGGTGGTGAGAACTGCTATTCAGAAATTAAAACGGGTGCCTGGGTGGCTTGGTAGGTTAAGTGTCTACCTTCCACTCAGGTCATGATCCCAGAGTCCTGGGATGGAGCCCTGAGCCCCAAGTCTGGCTCCCTGCTCAGGAGGGAGTCTGCTTCTCTCCCCACCCCCTCGTGCCTGCTTGCACGCGCTCTCTCTCTCTTTCTCTCTCTAATAAAGTCTTTAAAAAAATAAAAATAAATTAGAAAAGAAAACAGAGAAGGAAGATGAGGAATATATGAGGGCAGTTTGCTTGAAAGGGTATTAAGGGGAAGCCTCACTGAGGGGGTGACATTCTTGCAAAGACCTGAAGGAGGGGAGAGAGGAAGTCATGTGGATACCAGAGGACAACAATTCCAAGCAGAGGGAACAGCCAATGCAAAGGCCTTGAGGTGAAAAACGTGCCTGGTGTGTTCCAGGAACTGGCTTTGTGACTGGAGTAGAATGAGGGGGGTGGTAAATGGTAAGCGATGCTGTCAGAGATGGGAAAAAGGGCAGTCCAGTCCAAGAGGGGACTGAGGGGCCTCCGGGGCTGGGGGAGGACTTTGACTTTTCCTCTGAGGTGGAGCCCCTGGAGGCTTCCCAGCGGGGGAGGACCCTGACCTGGCTCAGGTATTCACAGGAGCCCTGTGGCTGCATGGTGTGGGTGTGGGAAACAGACTGTGGGAGGCGGGGTGGGAGCCAGGAAGACAGTGAGGAGGCTGATTCAGGAGAACAGTCTGGAGAAGAAGTGGGTCGGATCAGAGTGGAGGCCGTGGAGGGGTTGAAGAGGGCGAGTTGTGGATCTGTTTTGAAAGCAGAGCCCACAGGACAGGCTGAGGAGTCAAAGCTCCCCATGATTCAAAATCCCAACTGCAGGGCTCATAGTGGTGGCCAAGGTCCCCAGCTCTTTTTGGTGCTCTATTCACTATGAGATGCTGCTTTAAAAAAAAAAAAAAAGATTTTATTTATTTATTTGAGAGAGAGAGAATGAGAGAGTGAGCATGAGGGGGGGAGGGTCAGAGGGAGAAGCAGACTCCCTGCTGAGCAGGGAGCCCGATGCGGGACTCGATCCCGGGACTCCAGGATCATGACCTGAGCCGAAGGCAGTCGCCCAACCAACTGAGCCACCCAGGCACCCTAAAGTAACACCTTTATTGAGATATATTCATACAACTTAGTGGTTTTTATTCACAAGGTTGTGGGATGGTCACCACTGTGTAATTTCAGAACTTTCTCATCACCCCAAAAGAAACTCCATATCCTTTAGCAATCACCTGCCTTCAACCAGCAGTAACCCTTAAGCTACTTTCAGTCTCTATGGATTTGCCCATTCTGGGCATTTCATATCAATGGAATCATAAAACATGTGACCGGTTTGTTCAGGGTTCATCCAGGTTATAGGATGTCTTTCATTCCTTTTTGTGGCCAAATAATATTCTGCTGCATGGACATAGCACATTTGTATTCATCGGTTGATGATCACTACTGCTCACTTCTCCAGGACTTTAGCTCCTGGCTCACTGTCTCTCGTGCTGCCTCTCTCATCATCCTCAGTGATTTCCATACCCAGCTAGGTGACCCTCGGGCCATCCTTTGGGTTCCCAGACCTCCTCTTCGCCAATGAACTTGTCCTCCTCGCAGCCCCTCCCTCCCTTGGGCACACCTACACCTCTTAGAACACCACAGCCTCTTAGAACCTCAGCTCCAAGCGTCTGACTCACTGCCCATTGTATCCTGTCTTTCTAGTTCATTCCCTCCAAAACCTCAACTCCAACAATCCACTGACCCCCACCACCTTTCCTCTACCCCTCAGCCCCCTCATGTCTTCACACAGATCAAATTCCTTGACCGGCCATTGAGATCACCCCCTCACACACGTTCACGACACACCTCCCCACTCCACCATACTCATCTGGCAAAACCATAGTCCTTATAAAATCTAAGTTTCCACCTATCGCATGCCTGCATCTGTGCAGTGGAATGTGGGCGGAGAAAAACACACACCCATGCCAACTGGCCTCGCCTTAACTTCATGCCCACTGACTTGGAGTGGACCCACGGTGCTGCTTGGCAACTTTGCGGGTGTCCCTGCTCCCTTGATTCTCCCAGATGACATATCAGACCTTCTCTTCAAACCTCTGAGAGCTCCTTCCTCATCCTCACTCTCAACAGTGACCTCCTTCTTGTTTCCTGAGAGAATCGCAGTCACCTTCTCACCAGGTCCACCCTCCTCCTGCATTGTCACCCTCCAGGCCGCCTTCTGCCTTGTGCCTGGGGTTGGGGCGGGGGGTGGGGGGTAGGGGCACGTTCCCATCTGTTGCATTTCCTTTTTTTCCCCATGCCTGTTCTCATTTTTCTCTTCCCCCATTCAAGAAATTGATCCCTGTAGGCTCAGGGTCTCAGGAGAGAAAAGGGACAGGCCTGAGCGCGGAAATAGGTCAGCTCTCTTTTCTTTTTAAAGCCTCTTCAGGGCTCTAAGCGGAAATAGCTTCACGGTCTATTGAGCTTCAGAATGAAAGTTCAGATGCCCTCAGGGGCCATTTGTTAAGCCAGCCCAGTAGAGGGAAAAGTCTCCGTTGCATTCCACAGCGGGGACACCCTCTCCCCCCAGCTCTATTGAGGTACAGATGACATGAAGAAACTATACAAGTTGAGGAGTTTTGGCTTATGTAAACCTGGGAGGCCACCACAGCAACCAAGATCATGGCAGTGAGAATGAACATAGCCATCATTCCTGATTTCTTCGTCAAACCCTCCATCCCTCACCCCTCCATCCCTCACCCCTCCGCACAGCCACCGACCTACCTGCTTTCTGTCACTATTGGTTAGTTGTATTTTGCAGAATGAAATGATACAGTGTGGATTCTCGTGTCTGGCTTTTTTTCACTCAACATCATTGTTTTGCGCTTCATGCATGTCAAACTAGGCCATTGCAGGGGACAGTTTATCAAGTCACCACGACTGGTTTATCGAGTGACCTGTTGGTGGACATTTGCCTTCTCTCCACTTTTTGGCAATTACCGATAGAAGTGCTGTGAAGACTGGTGTACAAGTCTTTGTGTGAACATACCCTTTCATTTCTCTAGGGTATACACCTAGGAGTGGAATGCTTGAATCATATACGGTAGGTATATAACTTTTTTTAAAAAGATTTATTTATTTATTTGAGAGAGCGAGCGTGGGGAGGCGCAGAGGGACAGGGAGATAAGCAGACTCCCCACTGAGTGGGGAGCCTAACGCTGGGCTCGATCCCAGGACCCTGAGATCATGACCTGAGCCGAAATCAAGATTCAGATGCTTAACTGACTGAGCCACCCAAGGCCCCCCTGTATTTAAATTTTTAAGAAGCTGCCAAGCTCGGGGCACCTGGCTGGCTCAGTTGGTAGAGTATGTGACTCTTGATCTTGGGGTCATGAGTTCGAACCCCATGTTGGGTGTAGAGATCACTTAAACAGAAAACATTAAAGGGGCAAGATCTCTTAGCTCTGAGACTTGCCCTGTGGATCATGCAATCTTGACTGCCTAAGGTGTCGTTGTTTGTTCTCAAACTGGCCCCCCTGTACAGAGGACAAGGGGAGACCAAAGAAAGAGACAGATCGCTCCAGATTGTTAGGTGGCTGGTTTAATAAGCAAGGGAAGGTACTTATAAGGCTTGTGTTGGGTGCTGCAAGATGAATAGGTCTCCCCACCCACCCACCTACCAGAATCTTAAAGACTGTAGAGCCAGATGGTCTCAACAACACCTTGCTCTAGCAAGGCTATGTCCTCGGGACGGCTCCCACTGTGGGAACGGTGGGCAGAAGTACATTCCACGGTCAGGGGAGGGAGTGAGGTGCCTCTGATCACCTGAGTGCAGCTCCTGGGTCAACCGGTGGTCATGTCCTCTGGATGGCCTCCCCCAGTACTCCACCCCTCATGGCCCACTCTTAGGTCTTACACACACCCCCTTGCACAATGTGCCCTGAGCAGCCAGCATGGAGTTCCACTAGCACGGAGGTGGCTTGTTGGGCGGCTCTCTGGAGGCAGGTAATTCGGGCACATGGAAGAGAAAACACAGATGAAAACAATGATTCCTAAAATAACAGTTTTTCCACGATCCAAACTACTGATTTATCAAGTCCCCTAGCCTGGGGGTGATGGTGAGGGTTGCTGAAGGTGTTTGCTTGTGTCCCCATATGATTTAGTAAAGATGATGCATTAGCTGCCTTATCAGGCGGGAGCACACGACTTTGTGTTTGGATAATGACACAGGTGTCTCCTCGCAAAGTAGTGATAATGTCCAAAGCCATCTATTTGGGGGGACAGCTTTCCTCATTAGAGAGATTTTAGAGTGACATAAAGACAGACTTTGTTGACTGTCATTCATGGCTTGCTGGGTAACTTGAGTAAAGGCTTTGGTGTGTGCCATAATGTCCTCCTGGCCAACAGGGGAGCAAAGCTAGAGCCAAACAATGGTGCCCTTGGCAAGGATGTGCCCACCTAGCCTTGAGGAGAGGGAGGCTGGCACTTTTAGGAACTTGACCTGGCTGCGTGTTGCCCAGGGGAGGCGGCACTGTCAGGTGAGAGGAGATGGACTGGGGGCTGGGGGCTGGGCACGGCAGACCAGGACCCCTGCTTTCTCCCCTCTCTCAGTGAATGGTGTGTGTTCCATTCCAGGTATGATGCATTTCAACAAGTCCAGCTCGCAGCAGGACAACGGGATCCAGTGGAGATGGAGTAGTTGTCTCTTGCTCAGGGGTGCGAAGTAACTCCCCCATCCCGGTGGGATGAGTCATTGCAAATTCCGGTAGATGACGCCTGTCTCAGGTGTCATGGGGCTTGGGGTTCTCAGTAGCAAAGCATTATAATCTGCAGTGAGCGCTGGGGCAATGGCTGCCTCCCATGACTTCCATGCCCTTCTGGTGTTGGGTGTCTCCGAAGGGGTGTCCAGTTTGGCATGTGGTGCAACAAGTCTTCCTGGGTGATCATTCCACATGAAGGGGGCGCCTGGGTGGCTCAGTCGGTTAAACATCCAACTCTTGATTCCATGATCTTAGGATCCTGGGATCGAGCCTTGCATTGGGCTCCGTGCTGGGCGTGGAGCCTGCTTGAGATTCTCTCTCTTCCTCTTCCTCTGCCCTTCCCCTTGCTCATGCTCTCTCTCAAATAAACATAAATAAATCTTAAAAAAAAAAAAGAAAAAGAAAATGTATTAAAGCCTGTGAGGGTACTTTCGTCTACCCAGCAAGGGTGGTTTTACCTGTTCGTAATCTAATCTGCTGTTTGAATATTCCACTTTGCCTTTCCACTAACCCTGCTGCTTGTGGGTTATAAGGGAGATGGGACCTCCATTCAATGTCCTGTTCTTTTGCTCTATCTTGCATATCCTGGTCGTCGAAATGTGACTCCTAATCACTGTTTATTTGATGAGGGTATCTGTACGTGGTACTCAGCTTCTCTAATCTCCCTGATGGTGGCCCCCTGACTTGCACGGTGATAAGGGAAAGCTTGGGTTAGGCCAGATGCCGTGTCCACACCAAGGAATTTAGAACCCTCACTCAGGGAAAGGAGCTCAATATAATCCGTTTGCCAATCCCTCACTAGTTGGGAACTCTGGCGGGTGGCTCCAGACTCCTTTGGCACTTGCTTTGGCATTATTTAGGACACACAGGACATACTTTTACAGAATTAGCCAAGTCACTGTATGTCAAGGGCCATCTGGCATCCCTGACGATATGCCTTCCACCTGGGCACCATGGTGGTTACTCTTAATGCTTCCTGATTGCCTGGGAGTGTCAGTGCCTTATGAGCCACTGCGTGGGAAGACAGTGAGGACACCTCAGGCTCTTGCAGGTAAACCAAAACGTCTTTCCACATATCCTGACCCCACATGACTTATTCATGATCATTTACCCCTTGGCTCCCTATTGTCCAAGCCATAGGGTTCATCATTTGAGAACAGCCCGATGGTCCGTGCAAAGGGGGAGCAGTCGGAGTTCATGGGTGATCACCAGCCAAACCACTCCAAGTTCAGCCCACAGGTTCCTACTGTTTGTTCGGGTTTCCAGGCACCAGTGGGAATTTCCCCACTCCCTCTGTGCAGGCCACCGGGGCCACCGTGAGAACGGGGCGGGGGGGGGGGCGCATTTGGAGGCTTGACATACTCTATGGGCCCTGGTAGCACCTGCCCTTCTAGAGACGATGGGGTGGTGGAGAGAGTGCTTGTCTGCGGCAAACAGGCGTGCCTCTTAGTCAAAGTGGGAGTCTGAGTTATGGCAGAGGTGGGTCGGTGAGACATATTCTCAACTCCCCCCTTAATAGGAAGGGAAGTTCTTCACTGGGATATGCCTATTCCTCCATGAGAGGCTCTACTCGGAGGAGTGCTGTGTACACAGCTAGGAGCTGTTGCTCTGTGGGGCTGTATCAAGTTTCTGTCCCCTTCCAGAGCTGGGACCCAAATCCTAAGGGTACCGTCTCTTTCCATTGTCTTAGCCAGAGTCCCCAGTCCACATCTTCTGGAATCATGGACCCATCTAATGCAAATGGCAGCCCCATTTAGGAGATACCCAAGCTTTCATCTGCTCTGCCAGCATTTTTGACTTCTCAAAGGTGGCCTGCTGCTCTGACCCCCAGTCCCCATGTGCCCTTTCTTTACCAGGTAGTACAAGGGACAGAGGCACTGTGCCAGGGTGGCGGGGGAGGGGGGGATAAATTCCTCCAAAAACCCCGTACGGGGTGGATAGGCTTGCATCTCCCCCTACACAGCTTATGCAACAATGCGCGTCTCATGCAACAAAATGACTCTCAGAAACGTTTCAGTGGCGCCCAGGCCTTGAATTTTCTATGGGTTCGCCATGCATCCTCTCCCTTGCAGATGTTCCAGCAAACTCTATACAGAGTCCTGCAGCAGAGGCGAGTCTTCACGTGTTAACATTATCATCAGTTTCATGGGCCCATTTTCCTGATGTGGAGGAGAATGGGGACAGATCTCTGGCTACCATCCCATGACATGTTTTGGGGCTGTGCAGGGAGCTGTGGGGAGGCACTGGAAAGTCCATTGTTGCCCCTTCCACATGAAGGCAAATTGATCATAGTTATCAGAAACCTGTACTTGCTAGGGCGCCTGGGTGGCTCAGTCCGTTAAACATCTCAGCTAAGGTCTTGATCTCAGGGTTTTGAGCTCACATCCTGTGCTGGGCGCCACCTGGAACCTACTTAAAACAATCAACAACAGGGATGCCTGGGTGGCTCAGTCGTTAGACGTCTGCCTTCAGCTCAGGTCACGATCCCAGGGTCCTGGGACTGAGCCCCACATGGGGCTCCCTGCTCCGCAGGAAGCCTGCTTCTCCCTCTCCCACTCCCCCTGCTTGTGTTCCCTCTCTCGCTGTGTCTCTCTCTGTCAAATAAATAAATGAATGAATGAATGAATGAATGAATGAATCTTTAAAAACAACAACAACAACAACAACAAAACCCCTGTACTTGGCAGAGGCTTTCCAAAGAACGTCCTTGAAAACAAAGTATTTTTGTAGGAACACTTTTGCAAAAGCATCAGAGCAGAATGGAACTGTAAATGATAAAAGACCTTACAATAGCCATTGTTAAAGATCTGATGAGAGTTATTATAAAGCAATTGACAAGGAAATTTGGTTATTTCTGTGACATACATTTCATTTTATTTTTTATTATTTTTTTAAAGATTTTATTTATTTATTTGAGAGAGAATGAGAGATAGAGAGCATGAGAGGGGGGAGAGTCAGAGGGAGAAGCAGACTCCCTGCTGAGCAGGGAGCCTGATGCGGGACTCGATCCCGGGACTCCAGGATCATGACCTGAGCCGAAGGCAGTCGCTTAACCAACTGAGCCACCCAGGCGCCCTATTTTGTTTTTTTAAAAGATTTATTTATTTGTTTGACAGAGAGAGACACAGCGAGAGAGGGAACACAAGCAGGGGGAGTGGGAGAGGGAGAGGCAGGCTTCCCGCGGAGCAAGGAGCAAAACGCGGGGCTCCATCCCAGGACCCTGGGATCATGACCTAGGCCTAAGGCAGATGCTTAACGACTGAGCCACCCAGCTGCCCCTAAAGATTGTATTTTTAAGTAACCTCTACACCACAACCCCAAGATCAAGAGTCACATGCTTGACCGACGGAGCCAGCCAGGTCCCCCTCCCATGTAATTTAAAACATAAAATAAACTTAGTTTAATATCTTTCTTCTATAAGGAGAGAGAACACATCTTTTGATATTTTCTCTGGAAAACCCCAGAGTTAGTTTGAGGTTAACAAGGCTTAATTTATATAGGATTTGGGGGAAGTTTGTAAAAAATATCAAAAGGCTTTAAAACACTTGATTAGGAGCGCCTGGGTGGCTCAGTTGGTTAAGCGACTGCCTTCGGCTCAGGTCATGATCTCAGGGTCCTGGGATCGAGCCCCGCATTGCATCGGGCTCCCTGCTCTGCGGGAGGCCTGCTTCTCCCTTTCCCACTCCCCCTGCTTGTGTTCCCTCTCTCGCTGTGTCTCTCTCTGTGTCAGATAAATAAATGAAATCTTTAACTAAAAAAATAAAACACTTGATTAAATAGGATCATAGGTCACTGCGAAAGAATACTTGGTTATTCATTTAACCAGGGCGATAATGAAAGACTTCACAGGCAAATACAGTAAGTCCCATAGGTGTAAAAATACTCAGCTCTTGTAATAGAGAAGAATCAGTTTTCTTAAGTAATCAAAGACCCGATAAAGACACCAGGGAGCACAGGAGATTATTTTGATAAAATGGAATCTGTTTTCTAGGCAGATTACCTACAGTCAAGAAAAAGGCTTTCATAATCTCATCAAGAACAGACCAATGGTCCAAGAAAACTGTCCTTTTATTTATTTTTTAAAAGATTTTATTTATTTATTTGACAGAGAGAGACACAGCGAGAGAGGGAACACAAACAGGGGGAGTGGAAGAGGGAGAAGCAAGCTTCCCGCCGTGCAGGGAGCCTGATGCAGGGCTCAATCCCAGGACCCTGGGATCATGACCTGAGCTGAGTAAAAACTGTCCTTTTAGCAGATGAAAGAAAATGACAGTACCTTTTTTTTTTGGGGGGATTTTATTTATTTTTGCAAGAGAGAGAGAGAGAGAAAGAAAGAGTGCATGGGGGTGGGGAGGCAGAGGGAGAAGCAGGCTCCCCACTGAGCAAGGAGCGGAGGTCGGGAGTCAGTCCCAGGACCCTGGGATCATAACCTGAGCCAAAGGCAGATACTTAACTGACTGAGCCACCCAGGGGTCCCTAAGATTTTATTTTTGAGTAATCTCTACACCCAAGGTGGGGCCTCAACCTATAACCCCAAGATCAAGAGTCGCATGCCCCAGCAGTCTGTATTCTGAAAAGCCTCTTGCCCCCGCCTTCTCCCCTCAGTCTCAGGCAATCTTGGGCAGTGTTTATTTTTCAAAGGCATTATTAGATTTATATCTTCAAGGGATAGAGAATGCGAGTTTTCTCCTTGGAGTTTTGGGACATATTTCTCCATTGGATCAGCAGTCTAGGATGATCGCTATTTAAAATTTTCCTTTGTATTCAGGCTCCGACAGTGTGGGGCACACGGTCCATCTCATTGTCAGGCACCAGGACACCCTCATCACTTTCCCAGGGACCGTATGTACCTCTTAGTGTCCTGATCAGGCTTTGTACACACCCTTGGCTCTTAATCTGGGGCAGTTTGCACCCTCCTAGCTTTGCAAAACGGCACGCTAAGGTCTGCAACTTATTATTTTGTTCTTCCACAGTGCTGTGAGCCCTGAGGCTAGCAGAGTAATGGACAACCGCATGTCCTTTTCCTGAATTCAGCTCTTCTTCCACACTCTAGCGCAAGCTTCAGCCTCTGGTGGCCAAACTGCCCACATTAGAGGCCAGCCACCACCACCCCCGCCCCGCTGTGGGCACCCCCTTCCCTGCCTGCCACAGTGTGCAATGGCCAGCATTTTGGGGGGCGTCCCCGTCCTCGTGCAGTGGCCCACAAGCATCTAACGCATGGGGCCACCCCTCCCCACATAGAGGTCGATGGCCAACTGGAGAGTTTCCCTGCAGATGTCCCTTTCCCAAGGCCCATTTCTTCGGTCTCCTGGCTGATTCGTTAATTGTCGGTTTGTGAACGGCCCCGTACACAGAGGACAAGGAGAGACCAAAGAAAGAGGCAGACCACTCCAGATTGGTAGGTGCCTGGTTTAATAAGCAAGGGAACGCACTTACAAGGGTTATCTTGGGCGCCGCAAGATGAGTAGTTCTCCCCATCCACCCACCAGCATCTTAAAGTTTATATAGGCCTTAACTGGGTCTTCTATACCAGCCAGATGGCCTCCACAACACCTTGCTCTAGCAAGGCTATGTCCTCGGGACGGCTCCCACTGTGGGAACGGTGGGCAGAAGTACATTCCAGGGTCAGGCGAGGGAGTGAGGCGCCTCTCATCGCCTGAGTCCAGCTCGTGGGTCAACCGGCGGTCACATCCTCCTGGTGACCTCCTAAAAACAGGCATGCAAGCCACAAAGCATTAGCTATTATCATGTTGGGGTAGCCAGAGAATACACAGGCAAAACACACAGTGCTCCTCAATGGGTGTTATGTGGTGGCTCATTATTGATGTGGGAAACAAGGCAAAAGAAAAAAAATTACATTTCCTTACTACTTATAGCCCATCGACGAGTCCTTGAAACAGGCAGAGTGACCTTCCTCTAGAAGCCCAGCTGCCTTGATGTTAATACTTCGCTAAGGGCAAAAGGCAATCTGAGTTTAACATTATCCCAAACCCCCGGGATCCTATTAATCTCTCTCTCTCTCTCTCTCTTTTTTTTTTAAATATTTTATTCATTTATTTGAGAGAGAGAGAGAGAGATAATGAGAGAGGGCATGCGCAGGGAGGAGAAGGAGAAGCAGACTCCCCAAAGAGCAAGGAGCCCAAAGAGGGACTTGATCCTAGGACCCAGAGATCATGACCTGAACTGAAGGCAGACGCTTCACCGACTGAGCCACCCAGGTGCCCCTCTTTTTTTTTTTTTTTTTTTTTTTAGTCTCCTTTAACACATAAAAATACATATAAAAATTCTTTTGGAAATTTCCTTTATCTCTACCCCTCAAGATATATGTTGGCAGTCATCCTCCAAGCATATGACCCACCGATATACATCTGAAGGATCTCATGACTTGAGTTTTTATTAAACAGTAATAAATAACATTTTCCTAGCAATAGCTAGCCCTCTCAGGGTCCTGGAAACCTTGTTTCCAAAATACCTTGGAGGTCTGTGCTATCCCTAACCCCCTCCCAACTTGAAAGTATATAATGGGCCATTCCTCATGACCCCAGTGCAGTTCTTTCTGCCCATGGGTCCTGGCCCCGTGCTTTTATAAAACAACCTTTTTGCACCAAAGACATCTCAAGAATTCTTGCCTCCTCACTGTTCCCGGTGCCTGCTGGGCACGCACCCACCACAGGGCCTTTGCCTGGCTTTTCTCTGCCTGGAACATCCTCCCCAGATGAGTGCCTGTGACCCTCACCTCTGGCAAGGTTTTGCTCAGGTGTCACCCTCTGTGTGACTACTCAAAAAGTATAACCTCTCTTCCTGTTTTATTTTTAATCTGATACTATATATATCAATGGTTCTCAGCAGCAACTTGTTAAAAACACAAATTCTAAAAATAAATCCTGGCACATAAGGGCAAATGATTTTTTTTAAAGATTTATTTATTTATTTATTTGAGAGAGAGAGAGAGAGAGAGAGAGAGAGAGAGCATGAGCGGGAGGGGCAGAGGGAGAGGGAAAGAGAATCCCAAGCAGACTCCATGCTAAGTGGGGAGCTCAAAGTGGGGCTTTGATCTCAAGACCCTGAGATCACCACCCAGGCGGAAACCAAGAGTCGATCACTTAACCGACTGTGCCACCCAGGCACCCCCTAAGGTCAAATGAGTTTTGACAAGGGTGCTCAGCTCATTCAATGGGAAAAGGACAGTCTTTTAAACAGATGGTGCTGGGAAAACGAATGAATATCCACATGCAAAAGAGTCCAGTAGGATCCTTATGCAACACCATATACAAAAGTGAACCTAAACTGAATCAAAGACCTAACTGTAAGAAGTCATACTACAAGACCCTTAGAGAAAACACAGGGGAAAAGCTTCGTGACATAGGATTTGGCAATGATTTCTTGGATATGACACCAAAAGAACAGGCAACAAAAGAAAAACTAAATCGGACTACATCAAAGTGAAAAACGTGGGATGCCCAGCTGGCTCAGTCGGAAGAGCATGAGACTCTTGATCTCAGGGTTGTGAGTTCAAGCCCCATGTTGGGTGTAGAGATTACTTAAAATCTTAAAAATAAAATAAAATAAAATAAATAAAATTTCCTTCCGGCTGCCATGTGGGCAGGGATTGGAGGGGATTTCCTGGACCGGAAGCCAGGAGGCAGTGGAGGCTGGGGTGGACCAGGATGGGGCCAGGGATGGGGAAAGTCAGGGGGGCATGAGAGGGGAGAGGGAGGTATGTAGGATGGGATCATGAGGCCCCACTATTAATGGGTACTAGAAGGAGGAGCAGGTTTGGGGGAGGTGCTGTGGCCAGTTTGGGACACCATGGGAGTGGGGCCATGAGAGGAGGCGTCCAGCACAAAGCCCAGCGCTCCAGAGTGAACAAGATGGTGGGTGTGACCCCATAGTCTTTAACCAGCGATAGCCTAAACGTCCACCTTTTACATTTTACTTCCCCATACTTTGCCAACATATCCATGCATCACTCGTGTACTTAGCTACTGGGTAGTTTTCTTGAAATCAACTCAGATTTTTTTTTTTAAATTCAACACATTTTTTAAACAGGAAATGTCAGGGTCACCTGGGTGGCTCAGTAGATTGCCTGCCTCCGGCTCAGGTCACGGTCCCAGGGTCCTGGGATCGAGCCCCATGTCGGGCTCCTTGCTCAGTGGGGAGTCAGCTTCTTCCTCTCCTGCTGCCCCTCCCTCCTGCTCATGTGCTCTTTCTCTCTCTCAAATAAATAAATAAATAAATAAATAATCTTAAAAAAAAAACAAAACAAAAACCAACCACCAGGAAATGTCATTTCATTCTAGGAGGTGGAAAACCAGTACTACCTGCCATAAAGAGAATACAGTAGTAGGAATAAATCCAGTGACTCAGCAAGAACCAAGAAGAGATGCTATAAGCATTGGGTGAAAGGTTGTTGGGGACAGGTTCTTCACAGGGTCCCAGGGTACCACCCACAGATGACATCATAATTCAGAGGGGGAGAAATCCGGCAGTCACTTCCCATTACGGGCAGAATTGTTTTTTTTTTTTTAAGATTTTATTTATTTATTCATGAGAGAGAGAGAGAGAGAGAGAGAGAGAGAGGCAGAGGGAGAAGCAGGCTCCCAAGGAGCAGGGAGCCCGATGTGGGACTCGATCCCAGGACCCTGGGATCATGACCTGAGCCGAAGGCAGACGCTTAACCATCTGAGCCACCCAGGCGCCCTGGGCAGAATTGTGACCCTCCCCTCCAAATTCATATTTTGAAGTCCCAATCCCCAGTTCCTCAGAATGTGATTGTGTTTGGAGCAAGGGCCTTTAAAGAGGTGATTAAGTTAGGGGCTCCTGGGTGACCCAGTCCGTGAAGCACCTGTCTTTGACTCAGGTCATGATCCTGGGGTCCTGGGATCGAGACCTGCATGGGGCGGGAGTGGGGGGGGGTCCCTGCACAGCAGGGGAGTCTGCTTTTTCTTCTCCCCCCCTACCCCCCCAACTCATTCTCTCTCTGGCTCTCCCTCTCATTCAAATACATAAGTAAAATCTTTTTTTTAACGATTTTATTTATTTATTTGACACAGAGAGACAGACAGCTACAGAGGGGACACAAGCAGGGGGAGTGGGAGAGGGAGAAGCAGGCTTCCCGCGGAGCAAGGAGCCCGATGCGGGGCTCGATCCCAGGACCCCGGGATCATGACCTGAGCTGAAGGCAGACGCTTTAGCCGGCTGAGCCACCCAGGTGCCCCAAATAAATAAATAAAATCTTAAAAAAAAAGGTGATTAAGTTAAAATGAAGTCATATGGGTGGCCCAGTGCACTATGAGTGGTGTCCTCATAGGAAGAGATTGGCAACTAATGTAACATTGTGTGTCAACTATACTTCAATTTAACAAATAAATAAGTAAATAAATACATTAAAATTTTAAAAAGAGGAGACTAGGACACAGACAGGGACAAAGGGAAGGCCATGTGAAGACAAAAGGAGAAAATGGCCATCTACTAGCCAAGGAGAGAAGCCTCGGAGGAAACCAAACCCGCCAAGGCCTTGATCTTGGACTTCCAGCCTCCAGAACTGTGAGAAACCAAATTTCTGTGCTTTAACCACCCCATCTGGGCTTTTCTGTTATGGCACCTTGATCCAACTAATACAGTCTTTAACTCCACAGGCACAGTTAGCATTGCCGATCACGCCCCCCCCCCCGCCCCCCGGATGGGATGTACTGGGAAGGACACAATGTCCGCCTACAGGGTATACTGCCCTTAACTGCAGGACTGGAATCTAATAATGAGGAAATCCAGAAACTGGGACTGCCCACGAGACATACCCATCCAGAATATAAAGAACTTAGGGCACCTGGGTAGCTCAGTAGGCGCTTAACCGACTGAGCCACCCAGGCGCCCCGAGGACATACTGCTTAGTGAAATAAGCCCGTTCACCAAGAGACTATATGATTCCACTTAAATGAGATATCTAAGAATCATGAAAACCATGAAAAATAAAGTAGAATGGGCGCCTGGGTGGCTCAGATGGTTAAGTGTCTGCCTTCGGCTCAGGTCATGATCCCAGGGTCCTGGGATCGAGTCCCGCATCGGGCTCCCTGCTCAGTGGGGAGCCTGCTTCTCCCTCCGCTTCTCTCTCTCTCTCTGTCTCTCATGAATAAATAAATAAAATCTTTAAAAAAAAAAAAGAAAAATAAAGTAGAATGGTGGTTGCCAGGGGCTGGGGAAGGGGAAAGGGGAGTTGTGGTTGATGGGCACGGTTTCAGATTTACAAGACAAAGACATCTGTTACACAACAACGTACACATAGTTAACACTATTATAACACAACAATGTGAATATAGTCAACACTATTATAACTCTAGTTAACACCTAAAAATAGTTAAGAGGGTAAATTTGGTATTATATGATTTTTACTACAATTATAAAAAACACATATGTACATAAATGCATAATAAATAGGGGCGTCTGGGTGGCTCAGTCAGTTAAGCGTCTGCCTTCGGCTCAGGTCATGATCCCAGGGTCCTGGGATCGAGTTCCGCATCGGGCTCCCTGCTCCGCGGGGAGCCTGCTTCTCCCCATGCCCGCTTGTGTTCTGTCAAATAAGTAAATAAAATCTTTTGAAAAAATGCATAATAACTGAACATGATGAAATTCTTGGTGCCCTGCTTGCCCTGAAGGTTCTTGAAAGAGGAGATGGTCCCCTCACGTCTGCGGGGATCCAGCTACCCTACCCAGTTCTGTCTGAACATAAGACGAGAGGCCACATCCTGTAGTCTCCCCCATCCCTGCTTCCTCCTTCACTGCCCGATGCAGCCATTTTGAGCTTTTTGGTTTTTAAAAACAATTGCAAAAAACTCTCTTCTGGCACATTTTTTTAGGTGACGTCTAAAACGACCGAATTTTGATCATTATGAAATGCAAAATGTAAAATGTAAAATTGTAATGGCAATACATTCTCTGTGAAATGGATTGAGGGGATTTTCCTACTTTTCTAGTTAATTCCTATATCAGGAGATCCATGTCCTTTGTTGCTAGAGTGAGATTGGGTTGGATATTAATTCTACTCCATTTTTTTTTCTTAAGTGCTGAGTAACTGTTAAGTTTCCTGTGGTTGCTGTGACAAATGACTACAGACTCAGTGGCTTAAGACGACAGAAATTTCTTCTCCTACAGTTCTTGGGGCCAGAAGTCTGAAACTGGTATCACTAGGGTGAAATCAAGGTGTGGACAGGGCCCCCTCCTTCCGGAGGTGCTAGGAGAGCATCCGGTCTGTGCCTCTCCCAGCATCTGGTAGCTGACTGCTTTTTTTAAAAATAAGATTTATTTATTTTTATTTGAGAGAGAGAGAGAGAACTTGTGCATGCGAGCTCCGGAGCAGGAGGAGCAGAGGGAGAGGGAGAGAGAATCTCAAGCCGACTCCACACTGAGCGCAGAACCTGACGCGAGGCTCGATCTCTCCACCCTGAGATCACAACCTGAGCGGAAACCAAGAGTCTGAAACTTAACTGACTGCGCCACCCAGGTGCCCCTGATGGCTTTCCTTGGCTTGTGATCACCAACTCTCCAACCTTCAAGGCCGGCACCTTCAAATCTTTCTCTGCTTGTCTTCATATCATCTTCTGTTTGTGTCAAATCTCCCTCTGCCTTCCTTCTATAGGAACACGTGTGATGCATTTAGAGCCCCCCCCGATAACCCAGAATAGTCTCCCCATTTTAAGATCCTTAATTTAATACCGTCTGCAAAGACCCTTTTCCAAATAAGGTAGTGTTCATGGATTTCAGAGATTAGGACTTGGGATATCTGTTAGGCAGCCATTTTCAGCCTACCATTTGGCATTGAACCATTCAGCAAGTATCTATTGAACACCTAATGGGTGCTAGGCATTTGGCTAGGCACTGAGAATAGAGCTATGCACAAGACAGAGATCCCTAGCCTCCTGAAGCTGACAATCTAAGGCCGCACTGTCCAGCATGGTAGTTCCAAGCCCTGTGTGGCTATTGAGCGCTTGAAATGTGACTGGTCCCACCTGAGATGTCAAATATAAAATACACACTGGATTTTGAATATTTTGCACACAAGCAAAAAAGATTGTTAAATAGTACAATAATTTTTGGATTTTTTAAAAAGATTTTTGGGGGGGTGGGGCGCCTGGGTGGCTCAGTCGTTAAGTGTCTGCCTTCGGCTCGGGTCATGACCCCAGGGTCCTGGGATTGAGACCCGCATCGCGTTCCCTGCTCGGCGGGAAGCCCGCTTCTCCCTCTCCCACTCCCCCTGCTTGTGTTCCCTCTCTCACTGTGTCTCTCTCTGTCAAATAAATAAAATCTTAAAAAAAAAGATTTTTTTTTTTTTTAATTTTTAAGTAATCTCTACATCCAACGTGGTGCTCAAGCTCACAGCCCTGAGATCAAGAGTCGCATGCTCCACCGACTGAACCAGCCAGGTGCCTTTAATTTTTGGATGTTGATTACATGTTGAAGTGATAACATTTAGGGGGACATATTGGGTTCAATCAGGTAGGCTATTAAAATTAATTTCACTTGTTTCTTTTTAGTTTTTTGTAATGGAGCTACTAAAATATTTAGAACTACATATATAGCTTGCGCTGTATTTCTGTTGGGCAACCTAAGGGGAGGGAGACCATGGACAAAAATTAACACAATAAATAAGTACATATTATACGGCATGCTAGGAAGTGATAATTTCTACGGAAAATAAAGTTCAGGGTAAGAGAGTATATTTGCTTCCTGTTGCTTCTATAACAAATTACCACAAACTTAGCAGGTCAAAAACCCCACAAATTTATTATCTTGCAGTTCTAAAGGTCAGAAGTTCAAAATAGCTCTTTGGGCCTAAAATCAAAGGCCGAGTCTTCCGGAAGTTCCAGGGGAAAATCCACTTTTTTTCAGCTTCTAGAGGGTGCCTCTACTTTGGCTCCTGGCCACATCACTCTGACCTCCGCTTGCAAAATCACATCTCTTTCTCTGACTCTGGTCCTCCTGCCTCCCTCTTGTAAGGACTGTGGAGGTTATATTGGGCCCCCAGGATGATCCAGAATAATCTCCCCAGGTCAAGATCCTTAATGTAGTCACATACGTAAAGTCCCTTTGACCATGTAAGGTAACATATTCACAGGTTCTGGGGATGGGTAAGGGGCCGTCTTGGGGGAACATTATTCTGCCCACCACGAGGAGGGGCAAACCGGAGTTGGGTCTGCTCCTGGGAACCCCTCCTCCTCCCTGCACCTAAGCCACCAGGGGTCAGAAGTTAGCGCCGACCTGGTGCCTCCAGAATGTTGCCTGAGGAGCCGGAGGGTTTGAGGCCCTTAATCATCACTGGTCTCTGGGCACAGGGTCTCTTGCCATGGTTCCTCAAAGGGCAGGCTGACCCGTGGGGAGGGGCAGGAGCCTGGGTCAAAAAGGCAATGGGTCCGGCGCTCCCCTCCACCCGCAGTCCGGGGGGACGGTCCCTTGCGCTCCGGCGTGGCCCTGTCTGTCCTGTCTGCGCTGCGTCCGCCTGCTGTGCCACTGGCGCAGGGAGGCGCGAGCCTCAGAGCTGAGCCCCCGGGGTGCGCGGCCCGCGTCAGGCTGGTAGTGAGCGATGTGGTACAGCGCCCCAAACCACGTGGTCAGGTAGTAGCCGGCTAGGGACAGGAAGGGGTGGTCAGTGCAGCTCTCGGGCTACCCTGGCCGCCCGAGGTCCCGCGGCAGTTTGTCCGCCTTCCCCCCTGCTGCGGGGGCGAGGCTGTGGGGCCCTGGGGCGCCCCCTGTTGGGTCCCGGCGTTTCTGGGGTGGGGACTCACCTTCTCCCCGCAGCTCCTCCGGATCCAACAGCTCCATGAGAAACTCCACGTCCAGCTGCGTCTCCCCAATGTGCGGACTCCAGATCAGTTCTTCCGTCAGCGCGGGCAGGAAGGCGTCGGCCCCCACGGGCTCTGGCGGAGCCGGAGGACAGGCTCTGAGGTGGATGGGGGGCGTGCAGGCACGTCCCTCCGATCCCCAGGACCACGGGCGCTGGCTGCCCTTCCACTTGTTGGGCGTGCAAACGCCTCCTGCCAGACCCCCAGGCCCGCGTAGACGCCTCGCGCTAGAGCGTACCACCCTCTCCCCTCGACGTGCACGCAGGCGCCTCCCACCCGGCTCCCGCCACCCTCAAGCTACCGCACATCCAGGTGGACGCAGGTAAACCTCCTTTACCTTGGCTCGCGGCCTGAGCCAGGCCCGCGTAAACGTCACTGCACACCGCCAGCAGCAGCGCCACCTTGCGGCGTGGGGCGCAGGCGGCGTGGAGGTGCGCCAGGCGCGCGTGGATGCGGCTCCGCAGGGCGGGGGCGGGGCCCTGCCCCTCGAGCCCCGCCCCGCGGAGTCCCGGAGGCCCCGCCCCCGCCCGCAGGGCTATTTGGCGCTGCTGCAGTCGCCGCAGTTCCTGGGCTCGGAGCGTGCGGAGTCGCGTCCACAGGGCAGGCTTCAGGGGCGCCAGCACCGCCCGGCACAAGGCCGCCTCCACCGCGGCGCCTGCGAGGGGTTGGGGCGGGTGAGCGGAGGGCCGCCGGGCTGACCCCCTCCCCGGGGCCGAGCGCCACCCTCAAGTGTAGACACGGGTGAGAGAACACGCGCGGAAGAGGGAGCCTGGGTGTGAGCACGCGCGTGGGAGAGGGAGTGCGGCTGTCACACGTGTGCGAGACGGAGCAGTGGCGAACGGAACAGGAGTTACTCTACGTAGGGAAAGGCGTGTGAGTGGCAAAGCAAACAGATGCGCAGGGATGGAGAGAAAGAAGCTGGGTGTGAACACACATGTAGGGCCAAAGGATGGCGCACGAGAACCCGAGTGGGTTCGGGAAATGGCCATAAGTTCTCTCCCCGCCCTCCTTATTACCAAGATGGTCGTCCTTCTGGGGAGCCCCAGGCCCCCTGCTCTCCAAAACGGCCCTGACATCGGGGTCCTTTGATAAGTGATCCTGGAGGTCAGTAAGGAGGTGCCGCACGTCCTGGAGCAGCTCTGTGGCCGGGTCCCCAGGCCTGTGGGGGCCTCCGGCATTTGAGGTGAGGCGCGCCCTAAGGCTCTGGAACTGCCTGCCCACGTAGCTGCCCCGGGCCCTGGCCAGAGCCTGGATGTGATGGGTGAGCACATCCTCGGGGCCAGGGCTGTTCTCTTCATCTTCGTAGTCGCCCTCGTTCTCGTGCTCGTCTTCCTTCTCTTTCTCCTCCGCCAGGCTGGCCAGAGCCGGCCCAGGATGGTGCACTTCTGGGCTGAGTGGGCCTTCAACCCAGGAGACCCGGTGCGGGGCAGGGTTCCTGGGGGCTGGGTGTGAGGAGAGAGTGGGGTCCCACAGAACAGCAACAGTAGCTCCCCCGTCCCCGAGGGGCCCAGGGCCCTGTCCAGCCCAGCTAACCTGAACTGGGTCTTTCTGCAGTTTCTGGAGCTGTCTCCGGGGGGATCTGCTCCATCCCCCACCCTCTGTGGGTCTCCAGGTAGAGCTTGTTCACCATGGACAGCACCCTCTCTGAGATGTTGAGGTGGACACTGCCAGTCTGGGGAGGACCTGGGGACCAGAATAACCGAGGTGTCCCAGATGTCCAAGGAGCCAACCCTGCTTCCTTCAGGGCACCGGGGGACTTAATTCCCAGCCCCATTACTGGTTTGGCCCCTGGCCCCTTGTCACTCAGGCCCAGGAGGCGAGCCTCCCACAGCTTCCCTCACCCCCATTTTATTCTCCCTCAAACCTGGTAGTCTGGTCCCTGAAAGCCCGTCCTGCCGGACCAAGGAGCCTGGAAAGTGGCTTCCCCCTCCCTTAGGGAACCATCCCTCACCTGTGTGTTGGTCTCCAGGCCTTAGAGTGGAAGGGGGCAAGAGCAGTGTTCTGGGCAAAACATCCCTGAGAAAAGATAAGGGGGAGCTGCAGTGTGGGTGGGGTGTCTTAGGGATGGATCGCCCATAGCCCTTTCAATGGGTGACCTGTACCTGCTGGCCGATAGGAAGGCCAGGAGACGGGGCAGGTCCGGCATGCAGAGGTTAGAATATTCCAGAGACACACCTGGGGGTAGGGGGCAACAAGGGGCAAGGAAGAAAAGTTGAGGGGTGGCAGCCTCATCTTCCCTGGGACTCTCTCTTCCTCCATCCTGTAATTCCCCCCCCCCCCCCGGAGTCCTTCAAGAGAGGGAAATTTCTACCCTTTGGAGTCCCCATCGTTTCCTGTGTCTTTATGTTTGCATCCCACTTATGGGATTGCCAAATAGCATTTGGTAATTAGCTTACCAAATAGCATTTGGGAGGTATTTGGGAAGCAAAGCTGATTAAATTTGCTGTGGGCTGGAATCTAGGGGGTAGGCTTCTCACCTCCAGGCAGCTTCTGGATCTGGTAGGTGTGGACTTCTCCTGGTGAAGCTCCTGTCCTCAACACCAGGACCTGGCTGGGGTCATGTCCTGTGACCAGGAAGCTCTGGGCAGGGACAGGGTGGAGTCAAAGGTCATCTTTTTTTTTTTTTTTAAGTTTTATTTAAGTAATCTCTACACGCAATGTGGGGCTCAAACTCATAATCCCGAGATCAAGAGTTGCCTGCTCTTTCAACTAAGCCAGCCAGGTACCCCGAGGCAAAGGTCATCTTGAAAGGGATTTGTGCAAATCTCTGTTACTTTTGCCTGCCCAGCATCCATTTCCCTTATTTTGGATTCCACACCCCAAACTTCCTTTAAGGAAACCCACTCCCTCCCTTCGTCCCTGCCAGTGGGACTAACTCCCTCCAAGCCCCAGGGATGGTCCCGTGACCTGATCTAGCCAATAGGATGACAGTACTTTTTCATCACGGTGATTGGTTGAGAGGTGGGCATGTGAATCAAGCCCAGCCAATGGAAATCTTCCACAAGATTTTTGCTGGAGGGGCGCCTGGGTGGCTCAGTCCGTTAAGTCGGCCTTCGGCTCAGGTCGTGATCCCAGGGTCCTGGGATCAAGCCTCGCATGGGGCTCCCTGCTCCGCGGGAAGCCTGCTTCTCCCTCTCCCACTCCCCCTGCTTGTGTTCCCTCTCTCGCTGTGTCTCTCTCTGTCAAATCAATCAATCAATCAATCAATCTTAAAAAAAAAAGATGTTTTGCTGGAGCTCTTTGGAAGGAAGCCTCTTTTTACACTGGAATTGCTAGGCTTGTGGGATGTGGCCGCGAGCTGGGGACAGCCACCTCTGCCACCACAGGGATAGAGCCCCCTTGTGAAGGAAGCTGTGTAGACCCGCTAGTTGCCTTGTCCAAGTCTATCCCTATTCCTTGCAGAACTGCAGCCTTGTTCTGGCCTAATCTGCCCAGCTGGAGAAGACGGATGATGTGTAGGCAGTGTTTCTCACCTCTGGGTTTATAACTCCCAGGTGAGCTTTAAAAAAATATTGCCGCCTGGGCCCCATATATTGTGAATCAATTGTGAAGGCTTTTGGTTTTCCTGGTGCAAATGGTGCTTCCTTTCTTTCTTCCTCCTTCCTGGAGTGCACACATGTGCTTGGACCTGGGGTGGCCACTGGGCAATCGTGAGGGGAGTCCAAGGGAATGGCAGAGAACCTGGCCTTGATGTCACTAGGGCTGCTGGACCAGAGTCTGTGGCTGCCTTTCTGGATGTGTCAGAAAGATAAATGCCTGTTTTACCTAAGCTACTGTAGAACAAGTGTTTGTTCCTTGGGTTTTCACAGTTGAAGCAAAGCCAAGAAATGGGATGAGGAGAAATTTTTAAGTTGTCTAATGCTCAGGGTCCGGACATTCCTGAAATTCCCTTCACTTCCGGATTTTTTAGTCTTTGGAATCGATAAGGAGCCTTTTTGGTTTGCCCGGTGTGTGGTGTTTGTCACTAGGAACCAGAGGAGTCCTGACTGATCCACGGTGTCCTGGGGAGGGTCAGAGAAGGTCCCTGGCTGTGAGTACTCACCCCCGGTGGCCACAGCTCAAGAAGGGCTTCTGCATCCTGAGTATCCAGCTCTGGGATCTGCCACACCCCCCACGTCCTCCATAGGCGAAGGAGTGGCTCTGGGGTCCCAAGGACCCCTATGGGGGTCTCACCTGCTCCATTCACCTGTGGTGGAACCCGTCTGGGACATTCGGGGTCCAGGAGACCAGGGGTTAGAGGTGGGCAGTTGGACACTGAGGTGGGGTCAAAGGTGCAGGAAGGGGCAGCCCAGGGATGAAATGGGATTCAGGGTCTTCTGAGGGGGGGGGGGTGGGCATTGGATGGAAGGGACTTCTGAAGCCAGGGGCAGGAGTTGGAGACCCCAGCCCCAGCAGCCCTCACCTCTCCCCGACGGTGGGGCCTGCAGAGGCCTCATCCTCTGGCTGGGCCATCCTCAGGATGCGGGAGGCCAGCAAGCCATGGTCTGGCCTCTGGCAGGAAGGAAGATAAGGCTCAAGGTGGCTCCAACCCAGCGGTAACAGTCAACGTATTTACAACCAATATAGCAGAAACCCTGACCAATGAGAATGGACCCAAGGCCCCTTGCTGTGGCAGGTGTTAATGCTTCAGTCCCCAGATGGTGGGGAGATCTGGGGATCCCACGAGGCAGGCCAGTGGGTCTTGGCGGGGAGGGGGGAAAGGGAGGACCCAGACTGACGGCTCTTTACCAAGTGGCACAGAAATATTTCAGCTTTTGACAACCAGTGCCGCCATAACACAGACACGGGCCAGTTGAATAACAGCTTTTGCCCAAACCCAGTGCCCGGACAGGTGCTCAGCCCACAGGAGACACACTCTGTCAATGTGACCTATCTTATACAACACCTTCCCCCTTCCCAGACCACAGGGGGGCCCCTCAAATATTCCCTCCCCCACATTTTATTAGAGACATTTTCAAACATCCAGCAAACCAGAATTTTACAGAGAACATCCTTATACCCGCTACCTAGATGTTACTGCTGGCATTTTCTTTTTTGCTTTATACCACATCTGTCCCTCTGTCCATCGGACCTCAACTCTTCAGCAGGTACGTAGTCCTAGCTAGCGTGGGTTATCACTCGAGGTGGGCATTTTTAAATATTTTCTCTGCGGCAGTGCCCGGAGTAGGACCCCTGGGTCCGTTCATCCGTGCACCTAACAAACACTTCGTAAGTACAGGCCCAGACTGGGTGCCCTGGGGAAACGGTGGTGGACAGAACAGGCCCCTGGCCTCAGGGGGTGGCGTAGGAGAGGGGTAACGAAGAGCTAAACAAATCCATCAGCCTGCTGACTAGAAACCCAGGGTTTTAGGCAGGGTGGGGACAGTGAGCAGGTGTCCTGTCCAGGGGAGAGCAGGAAGGAGGGGTGGGGGCGGAGAGGCTGATGCTCCCCTGGAGGGCCGGTGGTGCTGGGCAGGGTGGGATGGGCCAGCAGCCTGACACCAAAGGGAGGCAGTGGGGGGTGACGATGCCAGCCGCTAGGTCCCTGGGGACCCCTACCTGTTCTCCGAAGGGAGGCCTGGAGTAGCAGGAAGTGAAAGTGTTCCTCAGAGAGAGAGGAAGCTGGGCGGGCAGGGGGAAGAGGCGGGGCTGGGGGGGATAATCTGAAATCAACCTTCCTCTCTTGCGGGGGCTCAGGCCTTAGGTGACTGGGCTTTGGAGGAAGGAGCTCTGGCAGTCTGGGAGTGCGGGGGTAAGAGCTGCGGGGCTCTCTCGCAGACCCCCGAGTCCCCTGTCAGTACCCTCGGCTGTCTCCCACGAGAGCCTGGAGGTGTTCTGGTTCCTCTAGCCCCCTCCCTCCAGCTGCTTCTTTGTGTGCTCACGGAAAGGAACAGGGAGGCCGGATAGCTGATCGTTAGTTGTTTTTGTTTTTAATGTCTCCAATAAGCAACACGATCTGCCCCTCCCGGCAGGGGAAGTGGGTCCCAAAGGGAAGGGGTCCAGCACCCACTTTGGGAGTGGGAGGCACAGACTGGAGAGGCCTTCAGGCTCAGCTCCCCCCAGGGGGTGTTATGTCTGGAGGGCCCACACTCCACCCAGGGTACATTAGACTTGGCCGACTTGGCCACAGGCCCCCTAGGAGCAGTGGAGGGCATGGGGAGCCCTGGGGAGCCCCGGGGCCCCTGTCCAAAACAGTTAGGAGTTTAGCGGCAGCCCTGGCCCCGGAAGCAGTTAGAGATTAGGGGAGGTTGACCCGCACCCTGCGGCTGTTACAGCTGAGCTGCCCAGGCCTCGGCCCCGGGGTGCTGTTAGAGATTTGCCAGGGTCAGGGGGCTGGGACCCCAGTTTTGAGAGGGGGTAGTTAGGAGACTGGGGCAATGTTCTGAGCTCCCCAGACAAGAGCTGCAAGTTAGAGGGGGCCAGGGCTGGTGGCGGCTCTGCTGTCCCGGGAGGTGCAGCTGTCACTGGCCCTGCTCCCCCTCCATGGTCCTGGCCTCCTCCTTGGCAGGAGGTGCAGAATTCCCGGGGGAAGCTGAAGTGTTGGGGTTGGGGCTCCCCGACCCTGCCTGGGCATCAATGATGGCATGCTCCTTCCGGACGAGGTCCTCCAGCTCCTTCTGCAGGGGGCAAAGTTCACAGAGGTCAGAGGTCACCATGCATCATGGGGTCAGAGGACCTGTGGGGCAGGGGTCTAGGGACAGGGCTCAGGGTGGGCCGAGGTGGCCCAGACTCCTTACCTTCCATCCAAGGAGGTCGGCGAGGGCCAGGCAGCCCTGGTCACAGTCACCCAGCCAGGCCACGTCCCTGTGGGTGGGAGAGTCAGAGCTCCCAGGCTTGTCCCAGGCCCCTTCCCGCCCTGCCCGGTCCGAGCGCCTTCCCACCTCAGCTGTGACCCTCGCAGGCCCAGGACTCACCTGTAGGCCTTCTTGGAGTCGAAGTCCATGCCTCCTCCGAGGCCCATCATCATCCCCAGGAAAGGGTCAGTCTGTGGGGGAGAGGGAAGCTCAGAACACAGACCCGGGAGCCCGATGGGCTGGGGTGTGTTCCCTGCTCTGTGACTTCGCTCAAGTGACCTGGCCTCCCTGAACCTCAGTTTCCTTATCTGTAGAGTGGGGGCCATCACCAAACCGCTCCTAGCAGTGTGCTGTCAGCGGGTGAATACTTAGAAAGTGCTTAGGGGGCGCCTGGCCGGCTCTGTAGGTAGAGCATGCGACTCTTGATCTCAGGGTCGTGAGTTCAAGCCCCATGTTGGGTGTGGAGCCTACTGAAAATAAAAAAAAAAAAAAACACAAAATAAAATAAAACAAATTAAAAAAAAAAAAAAGGAAGTGCTTAGAACAGCGCCTGGCACATGGCACGTTTGGCCTGTTCGAGGAACCATCCCTGCTGAGGGATGGGGGAGCAAGACCATCTCAGGAAAAGAGCCAAAAGCAGGAGTGGGCGCATCCCAATGCTGGGCTGTGGGCCCTGGGTCCGGCTTGCCCTGACTCTTCACTTGAACAAAGCTAAGCGTTCCTGTCCTGGCTTCAGTCGCTTCAAGGTGGGGTTCTAGCCCTTGCTCAGAAGGGTCCCGAGTGACCCAGAGGCCTGTAGAATCAGAGTCCAGGTGACCTGGAATCTGACCCCTCTGGATTCTAGAACGCCTGGTTCTGAGCTGGGGGGGTCCCAGTTTCCCAGGAAGCCAGTGAAAGGGAATGTGGGACCCGTGTGAGGAGGAGGAAGAGGGAAAAATCAGAGGGGGCCTCAAAAGCCAACTCACCTGCCCAGTCTTCTCCTTGTTGATGAGCAGGCGTGGGGTAGAGAGGGGTGCCCTGGGGGATGGCGAGCTCAGTGGTGAGGACCTGTCCTGGCTCCCCCAGCCCCCAGCAGCCCCCCTCCCAGTCCCAACCCCCAACCTACTTGCTGATGAGGGATGCAAAGGGCTGCACCTGCAGGGAGGTACCCATGATGATGAGGAGATCCACCTTCAAGAAGTCCTATGAAGGGAGGGCAGCCAGTGAGGGCTCCGGAGGCTCAGCAGGGGCTGGGCTGCCTCCCGCCACCCCCCATCTGCAGCTAGTTGGGGAAGCCACCTGCCCCAGGGCCCGGCCCTGGCTGCCCCCACGTCGGGGAGCACGGGGCCACTTACTGACTGCATGCAGGAGAAGAACCTTGCTGGGAGGTTCTCACCGAAGAACACGATGTCTGAGGCATATGGACAGACAGACACAGGAAGAGAGGGTGAAATGGGAGGCAGAGTCAGGGTCACAGAGAGAGAGAGAGAGAGAGAGAGAGAGAGAGAGAGAGAGAGAGAGGGCAGGAGCAGAAGGCAGACCCGAGGGCTGGGGTAGGAGCTGTGGAGCAGTGGGGACGGATCCAGGGCACTGGTCAGGGAGGGAGGGAGGCCCGAGGTGGGGTGGATGGGGCGTGTGGCCTTCTTGGGAAGGGGCTTATGGAGGGGTGGGGGTCCCAGCCCAAATCTCTCTGGGTTGGTCCCTGGCCCCGAGGCTCACCAGGCTTCACCACGCTGTGACATTTCTCACACTTGGGAGTCACCTCGGAGAAGATCTTCTCTGGGCGTGGAGAAGGGGAAGGGAGGGAAGGAGGTAAGCGACTCTGAGCTGGGGTCTGGGGCTGCAGCCAGCCTTCATTGTCCACAAATACACCTCAGTCGCTGGGGAGCCTCCTCGGGTGTTTGCCCTGCTCACCCTTCTCAGAGAGCTGTCCCCCGCACCTCCTCCCACCCCCCAGGATTCCAGGGGGGCTCCAGGCACCAGGCTACAGCTATGGACTTAAAGAATAAACACCAGAACAGACGATGAGCAGACGTTTGCCCTTTACAGGAGTAACTGGATCCCACCAACCCCTGACCTGGGCAATAAAGCTCTCCTAGTGGAGGGGCACCTGGGTGGCTCAGTCGTTAAGCGTCTGCCTTCAGCTCGGGTCATGATCCCAGGGTCCTGGGATCGAGCCCCACACTGGGCTCCCTGTTCGGCAGGAAGCCTGCTTCTCCCTCTCCCTCTCCCCCTGCTTGTGTTCCCTCTCTCGCTGTGTCTCTCTCTGTCAAATCAATCAATCAATCAATCAATCAATCTTAAAAAAAAAAAAAAGCTCTCCTAGTGGGTCTTGGAGGGCAGCTCTATTTTATCCTGGGTGAGAGGCCTGGTGAGTCCCAGGCCTGGTGACAGAGAGAGGGAGGAATCTGCAGACGATCCTGGGATGGGGATACAACCTTAGGCCCAGCTGCTTCCCATCCTTGGGTTCTGGGACAGACACCTCCACACACACACACACACACACACACACACACACACACACACGCACCATCCTTAGGATAATCATGCTCCTTATCGCTTATTGATTAAGGAAGCTTGAAAAGCATTCTGTCACTTGCAACCAACCCACAGAATCCTGGCTTGTTTGTTCAGCTCTTCATTCATTCCTTCAACAAACATTTACAGAGCCCTGTTGTGATGTCTGTAAAGGAACTGAAAACATTTCGGCATTGACAGCGTTTAGGATTTTGTGGGGGCTGCACGCGCTATTGCTGTCAGGGACACATAAGGGGGTGGTGTTCATTGTCCATTCCCCCCGGCTGCGCGCACTCGAGCTATTCTGGAAGGGTCACCCCAGCGGCGGTCAGCCGGCATCTAGGCAGAAAGGCCACCCTCCAGCGGCCCCACCACAAATGCCGCAGCTGTCCCTGTCTCACATGGACACCAGAGGCTTTGTGAAGTCAGCATAAAGAATGTCAGCAGTGGCTTGCCAGGGGTGAAATGCGGGGCTTCTGGGCAGCACAGTGGATGTCAGACAAGATTCTCACTGGCATTCGAGAAATGTGGACTGGCTGACTTTCTCCCCCCTCTGTTCTGGACACTCTGCTCTTCCGTGAACTGGGACGCTGACTTCAACAAGCCCTGTTGTCTGCACCCCTAGGGACAGCCGCCAGCCCTTGTCCCTAGCCAGGCCTGTGTCCAGGTTCACATTCCATGGAGTCTGACTCACAGGCCATTGGACCCTGTGCCGCTAGCTCAGTCCTGTCCAATATGGTGGTCACAGCCACGTGTGGCTTTTAACACTGAAATTACTAAAAATGATGTAAAATTCCAAATTCAGATCCTTGGTACCGTTGGTTACATCTGTGAGTGGCCGAGAGCCACATGCGGCAGTGGCCCCCATATGGGACAGCGCCGATCTGGACTCGAATGTCATTGCGTTTGCCCACACAGGACCGTGGTGTAAGGTCAGGTCAGAGCCCTCGTGTAAGAGAGAGCTGGGGGCCTTGTGACCGCACAGAACAGACCATGTGCTCTTCTGGTAGCTTCTATGCCAACACACGTCTCTGCATGGCTGAGCTGGGTGTGGAGCTTGCTTCCATCATAACCCAGCTGTGAGTTGGTGTTGGGAGCAACGAAACCCCGAGGCCGCCTCATCTCCGGGGGCTGCCGTCGGCCACAGAGCAGGACGGAGTGGGTGCCCACCGCCTGGAGCCCCTGAGGAGCAGACAGTGGGCAGGAGGCCTGCCCTCGAGGATGACCTCCAGAGCCTCACCTTTCATCCAGCTGAGCGAGTACTCCCGTCGGCAGAGGGGGCTGATGCAGTGCGAGGTGTAGAAGGTGCCGTGGGCCTCCACCAGGTCCTCAGACTCCAGGCCCGCCACTCGTTCTAGCGTGTCTATGTTCTGGAGGGAGAGACGGAGGGAAGAGGCTCAGGAGTGAGACACAGCCCCCTCGGCGGCAGAAGGCAGAGCAGGGCGCTGCGAAGAGAAGCAAATGGCAGAGAGAGAAGGAAGGGAGGGAGAAGCAAGGGGCAGGATTTGCTCTATAAACTCGTCTGCTCATTCTCAGGGGGTCACCGAAGTGTGAAAGTCACAGATGGTTAAAGGTGGAGCACAAACTCATACCGCTGCCACCATCAGCCCAGATGGAGTGTTTCTGCATAGTCAGGCCACTTTGTTTCCATTTTTCAGAAAACTTGTTTTTTTTTGTTGGGACCACATGACGTTAGTGGCACCTGCCAGAAATTTGTTGGCATTGATGGACAAGCCTACAGTGGCTCTGTTGGAAATAGAGCGCCCTCAGATGTGGCATCCTTGTGCAGTACCCAACCTGCACAGCTGTCTGTGGCAGCCCTGGCTGAGCAGTAACACAAATAAGTGAATCAGGAGGGTTTATTTGGTTTTAATCACTGTTTTCCTAATCAGCAGTCGGGTTTCTTACTGTGGTCTGTTTCACAGACAGCACATTAACTGGCATTCTTTTAAGACGCGAATATATTCCTCATTAAACCAGCAAGACTATTCTTCCCTTCCACATAGACATATGTGCTCTCTCATTTTTCTTAAAGCATGCAGCACCCCCCCCGCAGCAGCTTTTGTTTGCCCGTGAGGAATGCTGCGGAGGCAGGTGCTGAAGGAGCCCCCAGCACGCGGGCAGATGCCACCCCGAGGCAGTTGGTCACGTGCAGGCCACAGCTGACCCAGCACAGCCTCCCTGAGACTCCAGGCACAACCGAAAGGGTTCTCTTTCAAGGGCAGATGGCCCCAACTGCTCTCTTCACTCCCTGCCAGCAATCAGCTTGTTCCCCAAACGTGCAGACAAGAGCCAGTGTTCCCAGACTCTCTCTGCAGCTTTTCCCCTCCCCCCCAGCATTAGCTTTGTCTTTGTTACTTGACTCAGTCTACAGCCCCCCTCACACGTGAGGAAGCAAGCAGTGTGCGTGCAAATAATTAAACAGCATGTAAAAGAACTACTGAGCCGCCTCTGTTTTTCCGAGGCCACTTCTGATAGAGAAACCACCAGCGAGAAACGAATGCAGCTGTCCTGTATGTCCTGATATGGAAATGATCCCTCCAAGACGTTAAAAGGCACAGGAGAACAAAGGCTGTGGGAAAACTATACGTGAGGTGTGTATTTGTTTGCCTGTGTATAGAATATTTTTAAAGGTGATACAAGGGGCACCTGGGTGGCTCATCAGTTAAGAGTCTGCCTTGGGCTCAGGTCATGATCCCGGGGTCCTGGGATGGAGCCCCGCATCAGGCTCCCTGCTCGGCGGGGACCTGCCTCTCCCTCTCCCTCTGCCGCTCCCCCTGCTTGTGTGCTCTCTGTCTAATAAATAAATAAAATCTTAAAAAAAAAATAAAGGTGTTAGGAGAAGCCAACAACAGCAGTGGCGCCTAGGGAGGGAAGCTGAGGGCTGGGGAGTACGGCCCCAGGACGCCCTCTCCTAAAGGACAGGTGGTGATGAACACATGATGGTATGCGGCGAGTGACATGTGGCCTGGGTGTGTGGCAGCAAGCAGGGCACGGTGAGGATGGGCAGTGGCCACCCAGCTCCAGCCCAGTGCTCCCCCGGGGGACAGCCAGCTCTTCTCAATCTGCAGGAGGAGCCTGAAGTCCGGATTTTCAACTGAACTCTCTTGCTTTTTAAACCTTGGCTCCTTTTTTGTTTCAGAACACTGTGTCCCCCTGATGGACACAAAGGCAACAGCGGTTTTGAAAAAGCATGAAGTTGGGGGCGCCTGGCTGGTTCACTAGGTAGAACAGAGTGTGCGACTCTTGAGCTCGAGGTTGGGAGTTTGAGTCCCACGTTGGATGGAGAGATTACTTAAAAATAAAATCTTAAGGAAGGAAGGAAGGAAGGAAGGAAGGAAGGAAGGGCAGGAAGCTGCTATGTGGGTGAGGATATGGAAGGGTCTTCCACACTGGAAGTTAAGTGAGAGAAAGCCCAGTATAAGCCCTACGTGTAGGGTAAATGCCATGAATATATTTAAAAGCTACTTTGCTGCAGAGATCGCAGGGGCTTGAGTGAACAGGGCAACTGTTTTCATGTTTGAATGGAGACTTGTATCTGGAGATAAAAATAGCGATCATACCTAGCTCCAGAAGTGCAACATCATCACAATCCGGAAAGAGGAGAAGACAGTGTGTTCCAGAAAACTGGGTCAGTGACTCAAAAAGTGGCTGAGGTTGACGGAGAGGGTGACAAGTTTTAAGAAAACAAACAAAGCGGTCTCCTGAAACATGAGAGTGGAACATTTTTTTTTCCCCCACGTTTGTCTGTTTTCTGTAATCGGCCGTTTTGCTGAGGTGTGTGCTGTTAAAGCCACGCATTCCCTGTTGCCAGTAGCGGAGACACGCCTGCACCTTCCCCACGGGCCCCGGAACGAACTGCTGCTGGCTCTCACGGAGAAGCAGCCCTGCCCGCTCTACCTTCCAAGCAGATTCAGAAGCTGCACGCTTCTCCCCTCAGCGGCCCTCACCCTGGGCCAGCCTCCATCCTCTGCTCCGAACGTCACAGCGGCCTCCTCCGTGGTCTCCGCACCCCCGAGTTGTCCCCGACATGCAGTCGGAGGGACCCCTGCGTCAGGTCACGACCCACCCTGCTCGGAGCCCTCCTGCGGCTCCCTCTCATTCAGCCCTTGCTGTGGCCCCAAGGTTCCACATGGTCAGTCCCCGTCCCCTCCCTGAGCTCGCCTCCTCCGTTCTCTCCTGCCGTTCTCTCTGCTCACTCGGATGCAGCTTCTCGAACATGCCAAATACAGTCTCACCTCAGGACCTTTGCCCCGGCTGTTCCCTTTGCCTGGAACCCACTCTGCCCCTAGGTGATCCCGTGGCTCCCTCCGTCCCCTCCTAGAGGTCTTTGTCTAAATGCACCCTCCTCAGTGAGGCCTTCCCTGATGCCTGTTGACAACAGCATCCCTCCCCCCGCCCCAACACTTCTAATTCCCTTTCGGGCTTAATCGTGCTCCACAGACCCCATCACACCCTAGCTGTGCTTCCCACCCGTGCTGTCCACTGTCTCTCTCCCCACAGCAGACTGTCAGCTCTAGGAGGGCAGGGATATCGCCACCAGCAGGGCCTGACGCGGGCTCGGCACTCAGTAAGCACTTGTGACAGAAGATGATGACACGGGGCCGCAGCGCGGATTCCATGAAATCACGCACAAGGGAGCCCTTGGCTTGGAGTGAGCTGTGTGTGTCGTGTCTGAGCCACGTCCCGTGGATAAAATGGACTCTGGGAAGAAAGGTCAGGTTTATCCTGAGCTGGGGCTCGGCCCGGAAGGAGGAGGCTGTCCTTTCTCAGGCCACCACCTCCAGTTCTAGGCAGCGGGCTCCTGCCCCCGTTTGAGAAATCTGGACTTAAAAGAAATTCATCCTCCCCCTGGTGGCAGCTTCTCAGGCTGGCAGGCTCCAAATTGCCAGGTGCAGGAAGAAAATGTTAGAATGCCCGTTTATCTTCAAGTATTCTCTCTCTCTTCTATAATTTTGGGTTCTGAGGTATCATTTTTTTTAAGATTTATTTATTTATTTTAGAAGGAGAGAGAGAGAGTGAGCGAGCACACAGGGAGGGGAAGGGCAGAGGCAGAGGGAGAGAAAGTCTCAAACAGACTTCAGTCTGAGCGAGGAGCCTGACGTGGGGCTCGATCTCAAAACCCCGAGACCATGACCTGAGCTGAAATCAAGAGTGGGGCGCTCAACCGAATGAGCACCCAGGAGTGCCCTGAGGGATCATTTACAACATGATATAACATGATATGACAGCTGTTACTGGCTCTGTGTAATTTCAGTACGTATTCACGTGCATTCATAAAACACCACATTCCTAAATCAAAGGTAGGGGCGCCAGTTTTTACGGTGAGGGGTGCGAGACGCCCAAAATGTCTTGCTGGCTAATCCAGAAGCCCACAACGTGAGCTGTCCTTGCCAGCGAGCTCCAGGGCAAGGCCCTTGGCTCAGCACCCGACACGGATGAGCCATGGCCCGTGTCACACGTGAGGCCTTTGTGCAAATTCTAAAAAGATGCCCCTTCCTTAAGACTCCCCATCTGCCAGTTGGAAAGCGGTCACAGTGTGCTGATTTTGTCAGCTCCGGTCACCCGGTGGCCATGTGCTGAAAACCCTAACAGAACAGGAAATCTCCACGGCAAATGGTGGCCCCTCACACGTGAGGTCCCTTGCCCCCGCACTCAGGATGGCGCTGAGCGGAGCTCCCTGCCACGTCACCACACACCTGAAGGGCGGGGCTCTTCTGGCCTCTGCTTTACAGAAGGGGAAACTGAGGCCGAGGGGGGGTGCAGCGCCCACGGCCGCCTACCTGCGTGTAGCAGCGCAGCAGTAGCTCCTTCTCCTTCAGCAGGCGGATGAAGTAGTGACAGATGGTCGGCTGGAGGGGAGCAAGCGGAACCACGCCGGTCGTGACAGAGCCCAGGGGCCATGCATCGCCACCGGCCGGGAAGTGTTCCAGGCGCTCTGGCTGGTTTACCTCATGGAATCATCACTAGCCCCATTTCTCAGATGGGAAAACGGAGGCTCAAGGTCACAAGAGCAGGAAATGAGGGACCAGGAGGTGGACCCAGGTGGCCCGGAGCCCAGGGCCTTCATGACCACGTGACACTTGTCTGAAGGGCCCCAGAGGAAGCCTTTCCCATGCCTGCTGTCCCCCCAAGCTTTCCTGTGCCCCACCCCTGGCAAAAAGGAGCTCACCTTGAACTGCCCAGGATAGAGTTCCTTGGCAAGAGCAAAGAAGGGCTCTGGGTGTTTCTGTGGGAGAGAGAACCAGAGGGCTGGTGGGCACCCAGATGCCCCTGGTGAGCTGAGAGCTGGGGTCAGGCGATCCCCACCCCTCCCTCACCATTACAGACATTCCTGCCTGGGGAGCACATACCTTGAAGTAGCCAATCTCAAAGATGGCCTCCGGGTAGGGAAGATGGTACTTCTCTAGGTTGGCATAGAGGCCCGTGGATGGGGAGCGGAAGTCAGGGATGCCGGCGGCTGGGGGAGGTGGGGCAGGGAGCAATGGGTCAGGGACCTCGGGCCCATCTATACCCCATCAATCCCTCCCAATCAAGGGCTCAGACACGGCTTCCCCCAGTCCCTGGATTGGGGTCCCCCAACATGACGGTGGCTACTCGGGGGGAGGGGACGCACTTACACGTGGAGATCCCAGCTCCCACCAAGCAGATGACCCTGCGACCTGGAGGAGAGGAGTTTCTGCATCATATGACAGTGCGCTCAGCCCCAAAATAACAGCACCCATCACAGCCCCTGACGCCATTCTCAGTGCCAGGCCCCACGGCGGGCATTTCAGATGCATGAATGGTCTTCCCAATCATCTTGGGGGGGGTGTATTAACACCCCCACTTTACAGATGAGAAAACCAAGGCTCAGATAGAGGAAGGATCATGCAGTCAACTGGTGGCAGAGTCAGCATGGAGACAAAGAATTTACTATTTCAAATTATACCAAATTAGACAGATTCGAGAAACGGCCACTTGGAGAGAAGTTTCCCCTCCTAACTAGATCTAGACAAAAACGTATGAGCTCTTAGAGAGAAGGCTGGGGGCAGCGGTGGGGGTTCCCCCCCCTCCCAGAAGAGCTACATGTTATTGTAGAAATCTCTGGCTATGCCTCACCTTTTGGACACAATCTTGAATGACCATCTATTTCTAGCATGTTCCTTCAGCATATTCCTTTCCTCTATAATCAAACACATCAGCCACCGAAGTCTGATGAAGACCAAAGATTTGCCCCTCTTGGCCCTCACCCAGTGAACAGCAGGTAGATAAGAGGGCTTCAGATCTTAGCTCTCCTGCTCACCAGCGGGGCGGGGGAAGGGGTCTTAGTTCAGATCTCCCCTCTGGGCTTCCGCTTCCTGCTCTGTAAAATGGGCCTAATTACAGTACTGACTTCATGGGGCTGTCAAGAGAATGAATTCATTTGTGTAAAGCTTAGACCAGTGCCCGGCACTGAACGGACCCTATAGATGTGTCTGCTATTATTCTTTGAGTCAGCTGCACTTCTTGAGACCCAGGACTTGTACGCGTATAAGCACTTCACTCCGTTTCCTCCCGGCTTTCAGAAAAGAGGTTGGGAGGGTGTGGTAGGAGTCCCATCATTTCCCAAGCACACGGGGCTATGCAGAAATAGCCCTGTTGCCTCGTCAGCTGCTGGCGGGCAGCCCTGCCACGGGGGACCCTGGCATCTGCCTGTCAGCTGATGGTCAGGCACAAGTGTGAGGCCTGTGAACTGGGGACTTCTGGGGTAACCTGTGCAAGGGTGACGAAGCCCTCGGCTTTGTCTCGGGGCTGCCATCGGACCGGGGCCAGCTGGACCCAGCTGGGGCCACGTGGGAGGGAGCATGTGCTCTGGATTCAGGAGCCCTGACTGCCTCTTACCAGATGTGTGACCCTGCATGGAGTCACAACCTCTCTGTGCCTCCGCTTCCTCCTCTGTCCAGATCACACCTATCGAGTGCCTAGCCCAGTGCCTGGCAAATGGGGACGGCTCAGTTAACTGTTGTTCTTCGCTGTGCCCCTCATAGGCAGCCTCATGAGCCAACTGTCCGTCCCAAAACCCAAGTGCGGGAGGATGGAAGCAACTAGAGCTTTGCGGCCATTGCCTGTGCTGTCTTTGGGGGAGGAGATGTCTGCAGACAGCTGCCCGGCCCGGCCCGGGAGAGGGAGGCTCAGGGCAGCAAGCCTGGACGCCTGAGCAGGGAGACGGCAGCAGCTGGAGGACAGGGAAACGGGAGAAGACGTTCTCAACAAAAGGCTGTTCAGGGCCCTCAAAGGGTCGATTGTTCTAGTTGAGGACTGCCGAGGGCCCGGTGTCTCGGACTCTGGTGACCTCAACTTGCAGCAAGGAACAGAAATGGCATGGTGACCTAGTAGAGAGGCACCTCCATAGCACCCCGAAACGCGCCTCCTGTAATAGTCACAGGGCACGCGGCTCTTCCGGGCCCTCTTCCGGGCATTTACGTCTCTACTCAGGTGTTGCACCCCTCAGGACCCTATGGGGTAATTACTATTGGTATCACCTTCAGGCTGTCAAACACGTCTGGCCAATCAGCAATGGAGGTGTGACCCACGCATGGCCAATCAGAGACACGGTGGTTGGTTTGCGGCAGGAGCGTGTCCCAACCTGGTCCAATTGGGGCCCATCTCTGCCCTTTCGCTTGAGCCCCTGGAAGGAGATACTAGGCTGGTGGAACTGACACTCGGTCAGTGTCAGGTCCCTTCCACCTCAACACAGAAAAGCTGCGCCAGAGGGGGTTAAGATTCTTGACAACACGGAAGCCTCTGAATCCAGCCACGCTTAACGCTGGATTTTAGTTAGAGGGTCAATACTCCCTTTTTGGCCTAAGCCTGGTGGAGCTGGGTTTCTTGTTACTTGGAAGCAAAAGGTGTGATGGTTCAAGTGGCGGCGGCTGAGAAGTCACTTGGGGCCCGGGGCCGGGCAAGTGGCGCAAGGCAGGGCGGGGACTCACAGCGCTCGCTCTGCATGTA
Source organism: Eumetopias jubatus (assembly GCF_037043125.1). Lineage (NCBI taxonomy): Eukaryota > Metazoa > Chordata > Mammalia > Carnivora > Otariidae > Eumetopias > Eumetopias jubatus. The sequence continues at coordinate 50,812,991 of NW_028274816.1, forward strand.
GCGCGTCACCCCTTCCAGGGTCAGGTCGTCCAACAGACGCTCCTTCTGGGTGCCCAGGCCCAGTGTCTGGGAGAAGAAATTCCGCAGGAAGTCCACTGGCCAAAAAGCAGAGCGAGAACAGCAGGGTGGGCGTTCAGTTGGGGTGCACTGGGGCCCCGAGTGCCCCTGCCCCAGACAGCCCTGGGATCCCCCACCCTCCCACAACCGGGGACCTCTAGGTTGCATTGCACCCAGTATACATACTCTGACTGTCACCCTCAGTGGGGGTGAGGGGTAGCAACTACATCCCTGCCCTAAACCGCTCCTCCAGAACCCCACTCCCAAGGAAGGTACTCACTCTCGGCTTCTCCGCCTGCAGCTCCTTCCTCAGTGTCTGAATCTGAGTCCTGGAAGGGGTGGGGGTGGGGTGACCAGGCCCCAGAAGTGGGGTTAGGCAGGGAGGAGAGGGGAGGGTGGCACCCGGGTCTGGGGCGAAAGGCTCCGGCTGGGAGTGGGCCCAAGGAAGAGAGGGGTGGTCCGGGGGCCAGTGTGCTTGGGCTCTGGGATGGGCTGCATGGGGTAGAAACCTGGTCCTGCTCTCGAGGAGCGTCAGTTCTTTGCTGTTCTGAGTCTGATGCTCCTCATCTTGGAAACGGAGCTCAGAGGAGGTGGCACGGCCATCAGAGGGCTATCTGGGATGACACGCGTTAACCCAGAGGAGGTGCTCTGCGCAGCACCCAGTGGGGTAAGCGCTTGGGAAGTGCTGACATTGCCCGGTGTCCCGAGCCCTTGCCTTGCAGCCCTGCCTGTCCCCTGCGGCGTGGGCCCGCTGCCCTCCTCACCACAGCCACTCCTGTGAATGATGCCAGCGGAAACGCCCCCGTCCTCCCCCTGGGGCCCTCAGCGCTCCTGCCTGGAGCCCTGGACGCCACCTGTCCAGCCCCTCCGTGTCATTATCTAGCGTCATTATCCACTCCGCCGCTCAGCCAGGCTCCCAGATGGCCGGTGCTAGACTCTGTCCTGGGCCCTCCCTACCTCCTCTCTCCACCTTCCCTGGGCTAGCTCCCTCATCTGTGCCAATGGTCTTGGCCTAGCCATTGATAATGCCACCTCCTAGTCCCCAGATCCGGGGTTCCCACAGCCTCCTGGATGCCTCCTCCTAAGTGACTCCTGGCCTCCCTTTCCCACCACATTTCAAACTGGGCTTTAGCATCTCTCCTAAACCTGCCCCTCCTCCTAGGCCCCATCTCAGTGTGGCTTCTGTCCCCCAGTCTTTGTCTCCCTCTCCTGCCCTCCCATCATAATGTGTCCCCTCCCCGGGGCTCTACCTGGTCCAGCCTGTACTCCCTCCGGGGGCCCTGTCCTGGCCTCCTCCCTAAGCTCCCAGCCTCAGCCTCCACCTCTGATGGACTCTACTGCCCTCTGGGTGATGGCCTGGCTGTGTCGGCCCACCCCGCCCTCCGCTCCAAGCGCCCCTCTTGCTGGCTTCTTCAGTCTAACCATCCAATCGCCAACAGCTATGGAGTCCGCCATGACGTCAGCTCCAAGATGGTGGGATTTTTCATCTTTACCCATGGACGCCCAGCACCAAGAACAGCGTCTGGCCCCTGGCAGGATCTCCAGAACTAACCACCACTGAACGAATGGATACTTGCTGTGTGCTACACCAGGGCTGGGCCCTGCAACAGACCTCACAAAAACACAGTTCTGACTAACGCACTCTCCTGCCTAAAACCCCTCCAGTGACAGACTCCCCCATCATTCTCTGCTCTGGTTTCAAGCCTTTTTGAATAGGAACTGCCCTTCCAAACATGTTTAAATTTTTAAATTGCTTTTCCATAAGCTTTGCAAAAACTTTGACCATTAGACCATGTGTGACTTGAGGCACTTGCCTCTAGTTCCCTCACCCACCCTGGTCACGATGACCACCCTTAACAGTACAGTGGTAATGACTCTAGATTTTTTTCTCTGCACATAAAACTCATTCGTTTTCCAGAAATGGGTCATGCCATAGTACAACGTCTTCCGTCTTCCGCAGAACAATATACTATAGATCCACCTTGTCCTTTAAAAAAGCTACATAGTGTTGCATTGTAAGGATGAGCCATAGTTCATTTAACCCGCCTACTGATGGCCACTTGGGCTGTTTCCAGTGTTGCCCTTATCACAGACAATGCTGCAATTTACATCCTCAAATCTCTCTTTCTGGGACTGAGGGTCCCTTTTTAACATTAAACCTTTCTCTGTGACAGTGGCTGAGCCCCGGGATCCAGGCGAGGGAGAAGCCCCGGCCTGACAGGAAGCTTTCAGCCCCTCAGTGTGGCCCTGCTGTGCATCTGTCAGGGGCTTTCATCTCAGCTTCTGCACTGCCCTACATCTGAATGGCGATCTTGCGTCTCTGGGAGCGTTGGCAGTCTTTCAGGCTGCAGACAGCGAGGCTCTGTGGGAGGACTCAGGGGCCCTGTCCAGCATGTGGGAGCAACTTGGCCTAAGGGGGAGCTGGACGTGCTGGTGGGGCCTTCAGGTCTCTGTGAGGCGGCCTGGCTACCTCTTCCTGAAGTTTCTGGAAGGCAACCTGCAGGGTGCTGTGGGTTGCAAAGTGGTCCCTGCTCTTCTAGCAGGGGGACCAGAGGACAAGTTACGTAACAGCTCTGCCTCAGATTCCTCATCTGTAAAATGGTCCCAGGAGGCCTTGCCCCCCCCCGCAAGGGATTCTGGGAAGATGAAATGAAATGATGTACATAAAGCACTGAGCGGAGTACCCAGCTGGTATAAGTACTCAATAAATGCTAACCTCGGCTATAATTAGCTAACCACCCCCAGCCACCAGGCTAGTGACCATATCCTACCCTTCATGCCCCCCAGTCTTTGCACAAGCTGTGCACTCTGCATGGAACGCCATTTCTCACCCTGCCTAAGACAATTCTAAGTCACTCTTCACTTACTGTGAGGTGTCTGCACCTCAATCTGACTCCTAGGCCAGCCTGTGGGTTCGCCCAGGGAACGGACCGGCTGGAGTCTCTGTGACCCCACAGAGTTTACTCTGCCTTGAGCTACTTTCATAATCACCCTGGAGGGTCATTTCTAGTCACCTGTCCATGAGATTTGTGTGTTCAGGGACCAAATCGGATGCCCGTCTCTTCCAGGCCCAGCATAAATGAGGTTCAGAAAAGATAGGGGGAGGGAGCAAGGAAAGAGAAAAGTTTGGGAGGGCAGGCCTGGAGTTGAGGCTGCACACCCTTCTCTGACAGTCCCCAGAATCCACCATTCCCCAGGAGGCTGAACCAGGAGTTGGGGCAAGGGACTGGGGCAGTGAGCTGAGGGCCCTGGGGTAACTGTGTCCCCTTTGCCACCTCCCCCCGGTGTGGGGTGCGGGAACAAGTCCATCTCTCTCCTTCCCTCCACCCTTCCCCAAATCTCACCTGAGCCTCCTGCACCTTCCCTGCCTGGGTCTCCAGAGGGTCAGAGGCTGGGGGAGGAGGGGGAGCAGACGTGGTTACAGTGGGGGGCATGGTTAAGTTGGAATGAAGGGCTTCAAAGCAGAGGGGCAGGGGGCAAGAAGACCCACCAAGCTAATTACACTGGGGTGGGAGGTGGGGGTAAAAGTGGAGTAGAGGAAGGGAGGGGATGGGTAAAAGTAGACCATATTAGAATAGACAGTGCTGTCAGGAGAAGTGGTTAGTGAGGGACAAGGAGGCTGGGGCTAGAAGGTTTAGGAGAGGGAGGAGAAAGCAAAGCATACAGGGCATGGGGGAAGACTTAGAAGTGAGGAAGGAAATAGTGTGTGTGTGCGTGCGCGCGCGTGTGTGTGCAGGGAGGGTTAGGTTTACTAACAGAGGGAAATTTAAAAAGGAAGAGAGGAGATAAGAAAATACTCTGAGTAGAGACGGGTTTAGGAGAGGAGGTGCAGTGGGGATGGCATGTTTAGGAGGGGCACAGGAACTAGAGGGAAGAGATAGGAGAGGGGCACCAGGGGTCCGCTAGCATCCTACAGTTCCGCCTAACAACCAGGTACCCTTAGCAACCGGGTCCGCGGCAACCTAAGTCCTTAGCAACGAGGGTCCTCAGCAACCAAGGTGCGAGAAACACGCGATCATTAGGAACTTGGGGGACGTGGCAAACGGACCCTTAAAAGCTCGCGACCCAGAAACCCACCAACCTAGCAAGATGGATCACTTAGCAACGACCCTCCACCCCCGCCCCGAATCCCACTCCCCGCCATGCAGCCCCAACCTCCAGCCCCACCGTGCCCCTCCTCGGGCCCCGGGGCCTGCAGCCCTCCGCCAGGCCCCGGCGCGGCCCGACCCTCCCACCGGGGCCCCCGACTCACGGTCCGGCTCGGCCATGGGCGCGGGGCGGGGGCCCTCGGGGCTGTCACCGACGGCTCTGTCCCGTGACGGCACCGGAAACAGGAGGGGCAGAGATAGGGCAAAGAACTACAACTCCCAGCAGCCATCGAGGATGCAGACGGGTTTTTCGCACAGCGTCCGGCGCGCGCCGCTCTTATGTTAGGAAGCCGCGCGAGGGCCGGACTACGAGTCCCAGAGTGCTCCGCGCAGGCAGCCATGTTGGTGAAGGGCGGCCGGAAAATGTGGGAATGGGTAGAGAGCCGCAGTCCATCTGAATACTCTGATTGGGCGTAGTGTGGTAAGTGGGAGGGACGTGTACCCTTTGGCTCACTCTGATTGGATGAGTCAAGGGGGAGTGTTGGGGAATTCCCCGCAGGGCGGAAGCGCCTGGGCCTCAGGCAGAGCCTAGCTACAGGCGGGCGGCCGCTGGGGCCCCTGAGGCTTCGGGGGCCATGGCCGGGGTCGCGTGCTTGGGGAAAGCTGCGGAGGCCGACGAATGGTGCGACAGCGGTCTGGGCTCTCTGGGTCCGGACGCAGCAGCCCCCGGAGGACCGGGTTTGGGCGCCGAGCTGGGCCCGGGGCTGTCGTGGGCGCCCCTCGTCTTCGGCTACGTCACTGAGGATGGGGACACGTGAGTGAACTTTAGGCTGCCAGACCCGGCCCTAGGATCCGACGTCGGATTCCCTATTAGTCTCTGACCCCGGCTTCCTAACCTTTCACTCCTAAATCTAACTTCTGATGCTCGACTTTCTGACCTCTAACCCCCAAGTCCTAACCTTTAGTAAAACCAATCTCCTATCCAACTCTGACCCTAACCCCTTAATTTCTCTGACCTTCCTTTCTTGAACTGCGGTTCATCGAGCTCCACATCCCTATCCATTGATTTACGGACCCTAGTCCTGAGACTTTTGTTAGAGCTGTGGTTCAGACAGGCCCCTCCTGACCTCCTACCTCCAAATACGATCCTTGATCCTCAGCTCCTGATTCATGCGCCTTGAACTTGTATTTCCAGAATTAATACTTGGCCTTGACTCTAAGATTCTACCTTCTGAGCACTGATCTTCAGATCTTACATTCAAAGAGAAAATGTAAGCTCCACGAGCAGGGATTGATTGGTGTTTAATATTTATTGAACACTACCACCTTCCAGGCCCTTTTTAGGTGCTGTGATAAAGCAGTGAAGAAAACAAACAAAAACTTACATCCTTGTGGAGTTTACATTCTAGGGTAGGTATATAGACAGAAGGACAGACAGACTGACAGGAAGGAAGGGAGGGAGGGAAAACAAGGAGAGACAAGGAACGAAAGAAAGGGGCAGAGAAGGAAAGGAAGAAACAAAGAAAAATGAAAAACAATATACAAGAAAGGCAGAAAAATGGTGTGTCTGAAGGGAGTAAGTTCTTTGGGGAAAAAATAAAGCAGCAAAACGAGACCAGTAGATTATCTGGGGCAGGGCTCTCGGGGTAGAAGGAACAAGAGTTGTAAGGGCCCATGAGGGATTGCACTGGGGTTTTTTGTGTATTGCTTTTGCTGTTCTATCCACAGTGACTAAACAGTGCTTGACCTATAAGAGGCACTCAGGAAATAGTGATCTTTTCAAAGACCCCCGCTTAGGTTTCAGTAATTTTCTTTATTGGTTTTCTGCTTTTTATTTCATTGATCTCTGTTCTGATTTTCATTATTGCCCTCTTCTGCTTACTTTGGGTTTAATTTGTTCTTTTTTTTTTTAGTTTCTTAAGGTGGCAGCTGAGATCATTTTGAGACTTTTCTAGTATAGATGTTTCATGCTGTAAATTTCCCATAGTAACGCTTTAGCAGTCTCTCACAAATTCTGATATGCTGTGTTTTCATGTTCATTTAGTTCAAGATACTTTGTAGTTTCTCTTTTGATTTCTTCTTTGGCCAGTGGATTATTTAGAAATATGTTATTTAGGGGTGCCTGGGTGGCGTAGTCGATTGAGCGTCTGACTCTTGGTTTCCGCTCAGGTTGTGATCTCGGGGTCCTGGGATGAGCCCCCCCGTTGGGCTCTATGCTCAGTGTGGAGTCTGCTTGGGATTCTCTCTCCCTTTTCCTCTGCCCCTCCTGCTTGTGCTCTCTCTCTCTCTAAAATAAAGGAATAATTTTTTTTTAAAGATTTATTTATTAGGGGCGCCTGGGTGGCTCAGTCATTAGGCGCCTGCCTTCGGTCATGATCCCAGGGTCCTGGGATCGAGCCCCACATCGGGCTCCCTGCTCAGTGGGGAGCCTGCTTCTCCCTCTCCCACTCCCCTGCTTATGTTCCCTCTCTCGCTGTGTCTCTCCTTGTAAAATAAATAAATAAAATCTTTAAAAAAATTATTTATTTATTTTGGGGGGTAGGGGCAGAGGTGAGGGAGAGAGAAACCCAAGCAGGCTCTGTGCGGAGCCTAATGCAGGGCTTTCATTGACCCTGAGATCCCATGACCCTGAGATCACGACCTGAGCTGAAACCAAGAGTTGGTTGCCCAATCAAATGCCACCCAGATGCCCCTAAAGAAATTAAAAAGAAGAAGAAGGAGGAGGAGGAGGGGGAGGGGGAGGGGAGGGGGAGGGGGAGGGGAGGGGGGAGGAGGAGGAGGAGGAGGAGGAGGAGGAAGAGGAGGAAGAAGAAGAAGAAGAAGAAAAGAAATATGTTATTTGGTTTCCAGATAGTTGGAAAGTCTTCCAAATATCTTTCTTTTATTGATTTCTAATTTAATTCCATCGTAGACCAAGAAGATACTTTGTATGACTTGAATCCTCTTAAATTTATTGAGAATTATTTTATGGTGCTGAACATTATGTGTGTACTTGAAAAGAATGGGTATTCTGCTGTTGTTAGGTGTAGTGTTCTCTAAATGTCAGTTAGAGGTCCTATTGGCTTATAGCTTTACCATAGTTTTATATAGCCTTGCTGATGATTTCTATCTCCTTTTTCTATCAGTTATTGGGGGGGGCATTGAAATCTCCAACAGTCATTGTGGATTTGTCTGTTTCTCCTATGCTCTGTTATTAGGGGCACAAATGTTTAGAATTATTATGTTCTCTTGCTTAATTGACCTCTTTATCATTATGAAGTAACCCTCTCTATACCTGGTAATATTCCTTGCTCTAAAGTCTAGTCTGATATTAAAATACTCACTGCTGCTTTCTTTTGACTAACTGCTGTTAGCATGGTATATCTTTTCCCACCCTTTTATTTTTAACCTATCTTTTAATACTTATATTTAAAGGGTGTTACTTGTAGGGAGCATATATAGTTGGTTTTGCTTTTTTATTCAGTCTGACAATTTCTGCCTTTTAACTGAAATGTTTAGACCATTTACATTTAATTATTGATAGAGGCATGCTTAAGTTTATCATCTTATTGCTCATTTTCTACTTAACACCTCTTCTTTGTTTACCTTTTCTTCTTTTCTACCTTCTTTTGGAACCTGTAAATTTTGTCCCGTTGTATTCTTTTGTTGGCTCATTAGCTTTATTTATTTAAGGTTTTATTTATTTTTATTTTATTTATTTTAGCAGGGGGGAGAGGGAGAGAGAATCTCAAGCAGACTCCCCACTGAGGGTGGAATCCGATGCGGGGTGTGATCTCACAACCCTGAGATCATGACCTGAGCTGAAATCAAGAGTCAGACACTTAACCGACTGAGCCACCCAGGCGCCCCTTAAGATATTGTTTTTATGTAATCGCTACACCCAACATGGGGCTTGAACTCACAACCCCGAGATCAAGAGTCACATGTTTTACCGACTGAGCCAGCCAGGAGTCCCTGGCTTTATTAGCTTTAACTCTTTGTTCTGTTGTTTAAATGGTTGGCAAACTGTGGTCTCCAGGCAAAATCTAAAGCCATCCATCTGCTTTTGTATGGCTGTAAGCTATGAATGGTTTTTACATTTTTAGTTATTTTTATTTATTTATTTATTTATTTATTTATTTATTTATTTTTAACGATTTTATTTATTTATTTGACAGAGAGAGACACAGCGAGAGAGGGGACACAAGCAGGGAGAATGGGAGAGGGAGAAGGAGGCTTCCCACTGAGCAGGGAGCCCTATGCGGAGCTCGATCCCAGGACCCTGGGATCATGACCTGAGCCGAAGGCAGACGCTTAACGACTGAGCCACCCAGGCGCCCCATTTTTTTTAAAGATCTTATTTATTTTATTTTATTTTATTTTTTTAAAGATTTTATTTATTTATTTGAGAGAGAGAGAATGAGAGATAGCACGAGAGGGAAGAGGGTCAGAGGGAGAAGCAGACTCCCTGCCGAGCAGGGAGCCTGATGCGGGACTTGATCCTGGGACTCCAGGATCATGACCTGAGCCGAAGGCAGTCGCTTAACCAACTGAGCCACCCAGGCGCCCAAGATCTTATTTATTTTAGAGAGAGAGCAAGCGAGCAAGTGCAGGGGAGTGGCAGAGAATCTCAAGCAGACTCCATGCTGAGAGAGGAGCCTGACTCGGGGCTCGATCTCATGATCCTGAGATCATGACCTGAGCTGAAACCAAGAGTCAGACACTTAACTGACTGAGCCACCCAGGTGCCCCTGAGATTTTTGTCTTTATCATTGGTTTTGAACAGGATTTTTATGTTGGGCCTTGGCATAGTTTTCTTAACATTTTTTGTTCTTGGAAGTCACTGAACTTCTTGGATCTGTGAGTTTATAGCTTTCATCTGATTTAGAAAATTTTCCAGACATTATTTCTTCAAATATTTTTTCTATCCCTCATTTAGAGACTTAAGTTTCAAATATTATCAGGCTGCTTGAAATTGTCCCATAGCTCTCTGATGTTCTTTTCATTTCTTTTTTTTTTTTTTAAGATTTTTTATGTATTTATTTGACAGAGAGAGAGCGAGAGAGGGAATACGAGCAGGGGGAGTGGGAGAGGGAGAAGCAGGCTTCCCGCTGAGCAGGGAGCCTGATGTGGGGCTCGATCCCAGGATGCTGGGATCATGACCTGAGCCGAAGGCAGACGCTTAAGGACTGAGCCGCCCAGGCGCCCCTGTTCTTTTCATTTTATTTTATTTTTTTAAAGATTTTATTTATTTATTTGAGAGAGAGAATGAGAGAGAGAGAGAGCACATGAGAGGGGGGAGGGTCAGAGGGAGAAGCAGACTCCCTGCTGAGCAGGGAGCCCGATGTGGGACTCCATCCTGGGACTCCAGGATCATGACCTGAGCCGAAGGCAGCCGCTTAACCAACTGAGCCACCTAGGCACCCTATTCTTTTCATTTTAAAATACTCTCTTTGGGGATGCCCGGCTGGCTTAGTCAGTGGACCATGCAACTCTTGATCTTGGGGTCATGAGTTCAAGCCCCACATTGGGTGTAGAGATTACTTAAAAATAAAGAAAAATATTCTCCTTGTCTTGTTTCATTCTGAATAGTTCCTATTGCACAGTCTTCAAGTTCACTAATCTTTTCTTCTGTATTGTTTAATCTGTTGCTAATTCCATCCAGTGCATTTTTCATTTCAGATGCTGCAGTTTTTATCTCTAGGAGTTTGATTTGTCTTGTCTCTACTTAACTTTTGGAATGTATGAGATTCACTTATAATGAACTCTTTTAATGTTCATGTTTGCTGATTCCAACATCTGGGTCATTTCTGGGTCAGTTTTAACTGATTGAATATTCTCATTACAGATCTTGTTTTCCTGCTTGTTTGCCAACCTGATAATCTTTGATTAAATGCCAAACATTGTGAATTTTACCTTGTTAGGCTGGCCAGTTGTGTATTCCTATAAATATTCTTTTTTTTCTTTTTTAAAGATTTTATTTATTTATTTGACAGAGAGAGACACAGCGAGAGCAGGAACACAAGCAGGGGGAGTGGGGGAGGGAGAAGCAGGCTTCCCGCAGAGCAGGGAGCCTGATGCAGGGCTCTATCCCAGGACCCTGGGATCATGACCTGAGCTGAAGGCAGACGCTCAACGACTGAGCCACCCAGGCGCCCCTTCCTATAAATATTCTTGAGTGTTGTTTTGGGCTGCAGTTAAACTACTTGTAAGTAGTTTGGTCCTTTGGGGTCTTGCTTTTATGATTTGTTAGGTGGGTCCTGACCAGTGCTCTATCTAGGGCTTATTGTTCCCCACTATTGAGGTAAGACCTTCCAGAGTCTTCTACCCAATGTCCTGTGAATTAGGGGTTTTTCCTCGTCTGACTGGTGGCAACAGGCACCATTCCTGGACCCCTGTGAGCAATGGGCATATTTCCTTAATCTGTTCCGATGGTTTCTTCCCCAGACTGGGGTAGTTTCTTCACATCCCTATACTGATCAGTCTTCTGAATACTTGAGAGGCCCCTCTGCAGATCTCTAGGGTCTTTCCCCGTTCAGGTCTCTTGGGTTCTCTGTCCCAGGACATCCCCTGCCTTGCTGTCCCCAGACTCAGCTCCGTCTCACCTCATATGCAGTGTGCCAGGGCCCTGCCTGGGTTCGCCCTGTCTGTGCCATGTCTTCTCTCAAGACCAGGAAGTGTGGCAATCAATCAAAGGTCTCACCTCACTATGTGCCCTGTCTCTCAGGGATTGCTGTCGTTCATTGCATGAGGACCAATATCCTGAAAACTGTTGTTTCCTATACTATAGTTTGTCTGATTTATTTTGGTTGATTCAGAGGGGAGGGGAATCTGGTCCCTGTTATGTCATCTTGGGAGGAAGTAGAAGTCCTACTTAATAAACACCAACTGACCAAATTCGCTGAATTAACTCTGACCTGACCCTCCTAGATTCCTGTGGTCACGGGGCCTAGCACACAGTAGGTGTTTGTTTGCTATGTTTGTTGAATGAAGGAATACAGGAATACTTGACTTTTTTTTTTTTTTTAAGATTTATTTATTTATTTGAGAGAGAGAGAGAGAGAGCACGAGTCGGGGAGTGCAGAAGGAGAGGGAGAGAGAAACGCAAGCAGACGCTGCGCTGAGCACAGAGCCTGACATGGGGCTCAATCTCACTATCCTGAGATCACGACCTGAGCCGAAACCAAGAGTAGGACACTTAACAGACTGTGCCGGCCAGGCCCCCCGGGGGTCCTTAACCTCTGTCCTCTGCTCCCTGTCTTTGTCTTCAGGGCACTGCACTTGGCAGTGATTCATCAGCATGAGCCCTTCCTGGATTTCCTCCTAGGCTTCGCGGCTGGCACTGAGTACCTGGACCTGCAGAATGACCTGGGCCAGGTGAGCCACCCAGGGCCAGTATGGGGCTTGGGGCTGGGTTCTCAGTGCAACCACTAACCCCTGCCCTCTGCTCCTGCAGACAGCCCTTCACCTGGCAGCCATCCTGGGGGAGGCCTCCGCAGTGGAGAAGTTGTATACGGCGGGTGCCGGGTTGCATGTGGCGGAACGTGGGGGCCACACGGCGCTGCACCTGGCCTGCCGCATGAGGGCACATGCCTGCGCTCGTGTGCTACTCCAGCCTCGTCCCCGGTGCACCAGGGGAGCCCCCAACACCTACCTCGCTCAGGGCCCTGAGCGCACCTCTGAAGCCAACCACTCGCCTGTTGCCTTGTACCCCGAAGCCGACTCGGAGAAGGAAGATGAAGAGAGTGAGGAGGGTTGGAAGCTGCAGCTGGAGGCTGAGAACTATGAGGGTGAGGGTTTCCCAGTCACTGGGCAGGCCTGGGCTCCTGGGCAGAGTGAAAGCACTGGGCTCTGGGCTCGGTTCTCCTGACTCAAGACCCAGCCCCTTGGGAAATAACACTGAGGCTTCAGGGACCCCAGGCGTGGGGAAGGGCTCCCACTGAGGCCCCAGATTACTGAGAATCGGTCATGTGGGATTCAGGACCCGGACCACGTGGAGGCCCGAGACCGCTTGGGACGCAGACCTGTCACCCGCAGGCCTAGAACTACTAAGATCCCATTGTTGGGCCCAGGTTCCCCAGGTGGAAGGCACAGCTCACCCCAGACCTCACCGCCTCCTGCCAAAACCACAGGTCCTAGTCTGCCCAGGACAAGGGGACTCAAGGCCCGGATTCCCAGAGATTGACACTAGGTTCAGGGGCAGCCCCAGCCAGGCCACATGGGAAAAAAGAGCCCAGCTACCCAGGGCCCTGGCATCTGAGTCTCAGCTCCCCGACCCCTAAGCCCAACTACCTGGACCTAGCCCCTTCCACAGAGGGACCGAGATCACCCAGGACCCAGTGTTCAGGGCCCAGCCCACCCCCCCAAGGTCATGGGCCCTTCAACTACTCAGGATCCAGGAATCTGGGGTCCAGGTCCTTTGTGAGATAAAGACCAGAGACTCAGTCTCCCAGTCCCAAGATCCGGGCCGTGTCCAAAGCCCCCAGGCTCTTCACCCATAAGCCCCAGACATTCCACAAGCCAGGCGTTGGCACCACCAGCAAGTTCCAGACCACCAAGACTTAGGCACTGGGGGTGCAGTTGCGTCTTTGACTTACCCAGGAATTCAGGAGCTGGACCCCAAACTCAGTCCCCTCAGGCCACGAAGCCCTTCCCTATTGGCATTTGGGGCCCAGGCCCCTCACCCCCATCGCCTGACACCAGTCACTCTCTCTGCAGGCCATACCCCACTTCACGTGGCTGTCATCCACAAAGATGCAGAGATGGTCCGGCTGCTCCGGGAGGCCGGAGCAGACCTCAACAAACCGGTGAGCTGCCCTAGGGAGAAGGCGTGGCAGGGAGGGTTGCCCCCCAGAGTGGGGCAGGGCCTCCTTGACCTCTGTGCTGCTCCTTGCAGGAGCCCACGTGTGGCCGGAGCCCCCTGCACTTGGCAGTGGAGGCCCAAGCCGCCGATGTGCTGGAGCTCCTCCTGAGGGCAGGTGCCGACCCCGCCGCCCGCATGTACGGGGGCCGCACCCCACTGGGCAGCGCCACGCTCCGGCCCAACCCCATCCTCGTCCGCCTTCTCCGTGCACATGGAGCCCCTGAGCCTGAGGACGAGGATGACAGGCCAGGCCCCTGCAGCAGCAGTAGCGACAGTGACAGCGGGGACGAGGGCGTGAGTCAGGAGGAAAGACCGGGCGGCCCAGCTGGGGGGTCAGGGTGAACAGGCTGGTGGGAAGGGGGGAGAAGAGAAGTTAGGCAGCGGAGTGAGACCGACCTCGGGCCGCTGCGATCAGAGAACTCAGGCAGCGGTGCCAGGGCTGTCAGGCAGCCGTCCGGGGAGACCTGGACAGGGCTGGCGGGGAGAACGCGGGGAGTGGGGCTTGAGCAGAGGGGGAGCTCAGGCGGAGTGACCGGTAATGGCAGCGTAGGCAGTGACTGCGCTGTGGTTGACAGCGTAGGCAGTGACTGCGCTGAGCAAGAGTTGGAGAACTCAGGCGGTGGGAAGCCGACCTCGGGCAGCAGTGATTCCAACCCTGGCAGCAGTGGGGAAAGACCTTAGCCAGCAGTGAGGAGGTCGTGTTGGGGAACCCAGGCGGCAGAGACGATCCCTTGGGCAGGGGACGAGGTTGGGGGGCAGGGGTGAGGAGTCTGGGTAGAGGCGGAGGGAGGGGGCAGAGGAGGCAGACCCCAGAGGCGGTGGCGAAGCAACAGGGCTGGAGCCCGAGCAGTGGCCGGCGGCAGGAGACCATGGGTGACCTTGAACGTGGTGGTTGGCAAACTAGGAGCAGGGGATTTGAGTGGGGGGACTTGGGCTTCCAGGAAGGCCCCAGTTGCTGGGGTGGGTGGAGGAAGCTGGATGGCCAGCAAGGGGACAGCCGCCTGATCCCCTGTGCCTGCCCCCCTCTGCCCCCAGGATGAATACGACGACATCGTGGTCCACAGTGGCCGGAGCCAAAACCGGCTACCTCCCACCCCAGCCTCAAAACCTCTCCCTGATGACCCCGTCTGACCTAATTGTTAATAGAGTTTCCAGTTTAATAAAATCCCAGTTCTGACAACCAGAGACTAGACTGACGGTCACCTTTGCGGTCCTCCAGTTTATTCCTGGGTCCCTGTCCCTCCAAGATCAAGTGCCACACAAGCCTCCGTGGTTTTCTCTGTGCTTTATTCACACCGAAGGGTTGGAGTGGGTGACGCGGGAGGCCGGGTGTGCCCTGAGTCAGTGTGAGCCCAGCCCCTCTACCCAACTCAGACTCAGCCCCGGGCCCGGTCGCACGGCCCACCCTTCTTCCCGTTCCTGCAGGTTGGGGAATGGAGTGGGCTGTTTGGGGGGGTCCATAGTCCTCAGCCATAGGGTGTGTCGGGAAGGAGGACATGAGGCCGGGGGTCATCCCTCCCTCCTGATCTCCTCCCCCAGCATCTCCGTTGCCTTCTTTAGCTCCTCTCTCACGTGCTCCAGCCGCTCCATGTCGTGCTCCTGGTGGGATCAGAAATGGGCTGGTCAGCACCCACCTTCAAAGGTGGGCCACCCCAGTGGTCACCCGTGAATGTGGGCCGTGTCACTTTGCACAACGGCAGCCAGCAGTGGTCATCCTGGTCCCCATGGACCGCGAAGGGGGCCGCAGTGGAAGAGTTACGTTGGCCAACGCAACCGGCAGTGCGGTCCGTGTTGACTGCCTAGCCATCAGCAGCAGAGAGGACTCGGAAAGGTGCCCAACTTGGATGCCACGACCCCTTTGTGAGGTGCTGGCCGTTTTGGCCACTGCCACCAACCGTGGGGACATCATCCCACTTCCCACGACTCAGCAGTGGTGTCCATCTCTAGTCCGGTGAACCGAGCACAACAGCCCCTTCCCATGTGGCCAGACGGCTGCTTACAGAGCACAGGGGTGGCTAACTCCGACCCTTCTCTGCCACACTCGGGGCCGTCTTGGTTACTGTCATCTCAGCCAGCCTGAGCATCTCGGTCCAGCAGAGGCTGCTGCCTCGTCCCGGTGTCAGTCCTGGTCACTATGATCCATTTGTGGTGGATCTTGGCTGTTTATGGCCCAACGCTGGTACATGTTTGGTCGTAACCCACCGGCCATTTGGTCCACCCCACTTGCCCACCGCCTCCTCCGCTCACCTCCCTCTCTGGAGCCTCTTCCTTCTCCTCCTGCTTGGGCTCGGCTTCTGGCTGCTGGTGGCGGTGGTGGTGCGGTGAGTGCTCGTGCCCCCCCTCTCCGCCCCCCTGTGCCCCGTGCGGCAGGCTGCGGCCCCCGCCGAGCAGCCGCATGCCCTTCTCCTCCGCCTCCTCCTCCTCCTGGCGGAGGCGGCTGTGCAGCTGCTCCTGGATGGTCTGTGGCCGCACCTCAGACTTGGGGGCCCTCTCCGCTGCTTCCTCTTCCTCTTCCCTCACTTCCTGGCTGGGCCCCGTCTTCCCAGCCTCTTGCTTCCGGAACTCCCCAACCAGTAGGCCCTTCTCCTTGGTGGACGCACAGCCACAGGGCTCTGTCTCACACATCTCTGGCGGAAAGACAGAGGATGCTCTCTGGGCGGCAAATCGGGAAACCGAGGCCTGGGGGGAGTTCTGGGGTCTTCCCGAGGTCCCACGGGGGGGGGCTGCCCAAAACTGGGAGAGGAGGCTCAGGTCTGGGGGACATTTTCTGCCCCTCCCTCTGCAGGGAACCCCAAGGGTGGAGCTGGAGGCCAGGCTGGACACTGCGCAGTGCTGTGCCAACGCAGGCAAGGGGGCTCTGGGAGGAGACACCCCTTCCTCCAGGAAACCCTGACTGAAACCCTGGGTGGGTGGGGGCTCCCAAGAGGAACTGGGGCCTGGGCCCTGCTTACCTGTGTGGAGGAGAGCTGTGCAGGGGCTTCTCTGGGCCTGGCCCAGTGTCAGCACTTCTGTGACCACCTCGGCCAGACAGCGGGTCAGCTGGGGGTCAAGGGTCAGAGGGGAGGTTGAGGGCAGGGCAGAGCGGGCAATGAGAGCAGTTAGGGGTGTGGAGAGGAGATGATCGTGCAGGCTGGTCAGAGAGGGCCAGGGTGCGGGGGAGGTGGGGCAGGGCAAGGGGTCCGCACTCCTCACCTCTTCCTTGGAGGGTCTTGGTGCCAAGGGAGCAGCGGTGGCTGTGGAGGAAGATGGGTGCTGGGCTCGGACACCCCCATCCCACACCGGGTGCTGTCCTCGGTGCTGATCCCAGCTCCAAGATGCATCCCGTTACTCACCTGTCCCCTCCCCGAGCCTACCTTCCAGGTGTACCGTCCCCACCTGGAAGCTCAGCCCGCGAAGTCTCTAGTCTGACCCCCCTGGGTGCACCGTTCCCGCCCCTGGTCCCTCGAGTCCCTGGTCCCCGAGCTGGCCGCAGACGCCCCCTCTCCAGTTTCCGGCACTCACCCGCCCCCAGCAGCAGCACCAGCAGCAGGGCCAGCGGCAGCAACAGCAACACGGAGGGGGGCCCGCGGCGCTGCATGGTGGGGCGTCCCGACCAGGGTGCTCGGCACGGCGCGGCAGCTGCTTATAACCCGCGCCCGTGGCCCCACCGGGGAGGACGTGACATCACTACTGCCCCTTCCCCGCCCGCGGCGGGGTGACAGCTGCGGGGCGGCCACCTGCCCGAGACCCTCAATTATTCATGGGGACCCACGTCTTGCACCCGCTCCCCTCCAACTAATGGCCCCTGAGTGCCTGCATAGAGGGGAGGGTGCGTCCCCCAAACACACACAGTCTGATGAGCTTTAAGGCTGCACTGGGAAGCTGACCGGGGTTCGACTCCAACGGCAGTGAATTGCAGATAGACCTCAGGCAACGGCAACTCCTTCTCTTTGGCCATTTCCTCATCTCAAAATTTGGGTCCCCTAAACCTCTTGTTTAGGAGGTCATCCCAGTTCCACCACCAACAGCTGTGCGGCCCCGGGTAAAACTGCCGGGACTCTCTAGGGTTGGTTTCATCCTTTGTGAAATGGGGCCGGCGGCTGCGACTCCACAGGTAAGGCGTGGCGGTAGCTGAGTGCAGCTCATTTAGACAGCACTGGGCACTGGGAACTACGCAGGTCCCAGCCCCTTGCGGCTGGGAATTTTTATTGACCACCTACTCTATGCCCAGCCCTCTTACAAAGCCGGGGGCTCCAGCAGTGGACACACTTCCCTGTGCTCTTGGAGCACACATTTGAGAAGGGGCCGACGCAATACTCAACTATGCGTCAGGAAAAAGGGGAAATGACCCCCGACTCCCGCATCACATGAGCGCTGGGGGCTTTTACTCTGGCCGGTCAGGGAAGTCCTCTCGGAAGAGGGTATTTGCACCAAGGCCCGAGTGATAAAATGGAGGCAATCACGCAGGATGAAGGGAAAGCGTAGCCAGGGAAGGGACCAGCGAGGGCAAAGGTCTGAGTCGAGAATGAGTCTGCAAGGTTCGAACGGCCAGCCCCAGAGCAAGAGAGACAAGAGGCGGGTCGAGGACGAAGGCGGGGGGTGGATCACGTGGGGCTCTGTGGATCCTGGGGACCACTCTGTCCTTTCCCGAGTGAGATGGAGCAACGTGAGGGCTCCGAGCAGGGGAGGGACGTGACCTGACCCGGGCGTCCACAGGGTCGCTCTGGCTTCGTATGGGGGCCCAAGGAGCCGGGAGGCAGTGAAGAGGCTCGTCAGTCCCAGTGAACGGGACCAGGGAGGAGAGAGTAAGGGTGGCTTCTGGAGATATTCTGAAGGAGGAATGGCCAGGCTCTGCTGCCGGAAAGACTGCCACAGGTGTGAGAGGAGCTGAGGGTCACTGGACGGGCACGGCGAGGGGCAGAGCGAGTTCTGGCTTCGCTGAGGCTATGCTGTCTCCTGGACCCCTCCCTGCCGCGAGGGGTGGAGGGGTGAGGGTCAGTGCAAGGTGCCCCCTGTTCTAGAGCAAGGGGAGAGGACTTGGCATGCTCTTAGTTCCGGCGGTGGCCCCCAAGCTGCCCTCCATGTGCTCTGGGGGTTGTGGCCACGGTCCCTCCAGCCACAGCCCCTGGGATGGTTTAGCACCTCTGCCCAGCTGCCCAGCATGCCCAGCGAGTCGGCCAGGGTCCTCCGCCTGGCTCACAGATCCACAAAGGCCTTGGTTCTGACCATTTATTGGGGACTTCCTGCTAAGTACTGAGGGAGGGAAGGAGGAAGGAGGGTTGGAGGCTTCTTCTCCTCCCCTCATCCCTACAACCTTCAAGTCCCCAGATGTCCTGCTTTCTGGTGCAGGCTGGGACCGTCAGTGGTGACGGGGTCACTGGCTGATTCTGGGGAAGTAGGGAAGGGGCCCAGGGACAGAGCCGACACGAGGAATGCAGATGTCAGGACTCTGCTCAGGAAAATAGGTCCCGGGCTTCCGGGGTCCCCCGAGCTCCAGGAAGCGGCCACAGCCCTGCTGACTGATGAGGGTGAGTTCTCAGCTCGAAACAGGCCGGCCCGGGCGCCTGGGCTTCTGGGGCTGGTTGGGGCCGATGTATTGGAGAGGTGTGTGGGTGGGGGCCGTGATCCGATCGGTGCCCAGGTAGGGCTGGAGGGCAGGGGGCACGAGGACCGAGCCATCCTGGGGACAAAGCAGGCCTCAGGTTGCTGCCACTGCCCCAGGCCTGCACACTCTTCCTCCCCGAGTTCGATCCTCGCCCGCCTCACCTCTTGCTGATTGCTCTCCAGGAGGGCGATGAGGAGGCGGGGGATGGCGCAGGCCGTGGCGTTCACCTGGGAGAGAGGCATGCTCGCGTCCACATGATGACCTCCGCTGGCCTGGGAGAGGCTGAGGTGGCGTGGGCCTAGGCGGGTGGAGGCTCTGGGGCGGGTGGGAGGGGGGTGCGGGCGCTCACCGTGTGGGCGAACTGTAGCTCCCCAGCCTCCTTCTGGAACATGATGTGTAGCCGGCGGCTCTGGAAGTCCGTGCAGTTGGACGCGCTGGTTACCTGGGTGAGGGGGTGGGGCAAGCTGAGAGGATCAGCTGTGGGGGGGTAGGGGGTCCCGTCCCCTGTTCCCAACAGGCGTCCCCACCGCACCGGGGGCTCACCTCGCCAAAGCGGCCGCGGCCTGGCATCCAGGCCTCGATATCAAACTTGCGGTAGGCGGGAAGGCCCAGTTCCTGGGTGGGCATGTCCAGGACGCTGCCGCAGAAGAGAAGGTCATGGTGAAGGTCAGCGGGTGAGAGGTGGAGGCAGCGGCAGGTGGGGTGGTGGAAGAGAAGCGGATGGAGAGGAGGGTGGGGAGGAGAAAGCATGGGCCACTGTCAGCACCCTCGGTTTGTAATGGGTCCCCAAGGAAGAAGCCCACATCGCCAGGCCTCTCTGGAAGCCTGTGACGGACAGGGCTTGGGGAGGGGGGGCGTGGGGCTGCCTGAAAGGGAAGGGGTGTGCCCCCACCTCCACTCTGCCTGGGGTGAAGTGCAGATGGGGGATGGGGCGGCACCGAGGGATGGGAGCTAGGAGAGGGAAGGGGCCTGGGCCTCCACACTGGAGCGCCCTGTGCTGCTTAGGCTGCGGGCCCCATCCTACGGTCCTACACGGGATTTTACAGCCTGACAGACACACACCCCGTAGACATTCCTAATACGGGAAAAGGGGGTGGGGAGGATGGGGGTGGAGAGGCTGTTCACGATGAGGGAGTACCTAGCCAGCCTGGCCCTCCTCCCGCACCCCCACCCTTCTCCGCACCGGAAGTGCAGGCCCAGCTCCATCAAGATCTCCATCTGCAGGAACAGGAACTCCTCCAGCAGCTGTGAGCTCTGCTCCAGCCCCGGGCCTGTCACCCCAAACATCTCCACCTGGGGCAGTGCAGCGGGCACAGGAGTCAGGAGGCCCTGGGTCACTGGAGTGGCCCTCCTCCCCAGTCCCGGCTACACCAACCTTGGTGAAGTGGTGTACTCGATACAGTCCCCATGGCTCCTTCCCTGTGTCTGTCTCAGCCCGGTAGCAGGTACTGGAACAAACCATCCTGGGGGGAGCAGGGGAGGTGGTGTCAGGGAGGGGAGAGGGAATGTCACGGGTGGGGACAAGCTCTAAAGGAACTGAACATCACCTGATGGGCAGGTCCCTGAAGGCCACGGAGTGGTCCATGAAGTAGCCTGGGAGAAGAGGGGAACAGGATGGGTCAGCAGGGGTGCCACCCATCCATAGGAAACCTCTGTGAGAATTAGAAAAGGCGTCCCCTCTGGCGGACACAACCTCACGGTAGGGCAGTAGCTGGATCCTCACTGGGCTGTTGTGCAGTAAACAACCTACACAACCGTACATGTTGGCCCTGGGGTCACTGGAACATTCTCGGCAGGCAGCTGTCATCCCTAGGATGCTCCTGGTTGTCCCCCTACAATCCCTGCTGCTCTGAGGACGCTGGAGGTCTCCTCACCCCTGCTGTTGCACCCAGGCAGGTGCTTACCTGCAAGCCCCACCTCTGCTGTCCCAGCCAGGTTAAGGTCTTCAAAGCGGGAGGGGTCGATGTTGTAAATCTGGGATGGGTTGGCATTTGGTGTCATCCCACAGCCTTCCTGGGGAGGAGGCCAAGCCACAGAGGTCAGGGCACAGAGGACCTCGGCCTCCATTTTGCAGTCACAACCCCCGCTCCTCCCCAGGAAGCTTCTGGAATTGCCCTGGCCTCCTTGTTCTGGCCCGACGCCCTCAACCCAGTCCCAGGGCGGGCTCTGCTGGGCGAGACAGGCTGTTCTTCACGCCTGGGGTCCCCAGAACTGGCACACAGCCGGGCGTGGAGAGCACTCACAAACACAGCTCCTCGGAGAAGGTCTGGCACTGTCATGGGAGTGAAGCCCTGCGAAGAAGAGGGGGGTGGTGAGGAGCTCAGCCAGGACTCCCACCCGGCCCCAAGTTCAAACCGGAAGCAGCAGCACTGCAGAGTGGGCCACAAAGCCCACTCCACCTCAGAGGAAGCTGAGGAAGGCCTGAGCGGTGGGCCTGGAGCTGGCTCTGGGGCCCTCTCTGCTGGGGCTTCACAGTTTCCTCGCTCAGTTCAGTGACACAGGGTAGCGGGAGGTGTAGTGAAAGCTTTCTGTGGCTCCCCAGTGCCCTCAGGAAATGTCCGGGTCCCTCACTGCTGCCCACGCCCCACACCTCCAGCCTCTGCCAAGCCCTCGCGGTTCAGCAACACCACATTTCCCCGACGCTCCCTTTCTGCTAGAGGCAGGTGGGGAGGTGACGAGCTCAGGCTCTAGGACCAGCCCCAGGCAGCAGCCATGAGATCCTGGGCTAGTCACACCCTCTCCAGGCCTTCATTTCTCCATCTCTGAAGTGGGGATAATAATGGCACCTACCTCCCAGCGCTGCTCTAGGAACGAAACATGTCAATAATATGTGTAAAGCTCTGTAAACAGTGACTAGAGCAGAGGTGACCCCCCCGCAACCTCCCCACCTTGAGCCTTCTGAGTCAGCGTCCATGCACCCCCCCATCCCCTTCCAGGCAGCCCTCCCAGACTGGCCCATACCCGGTGGATGAGCTTGTTGAGTGTGAAGTTGACCAGGCCGTGCTGCAGGAG
The DNA here is from genome assembly GCF_037043125.1 of Eumetopias jubatus. Classification (NCBI taxonomy): domain Eukaryota; kingdom Metazoa; phylum Chordata; class Mammalia; order Carnivora; family Otariidae; genus Eumetopias; species Eumetopias jubatus. Next base: position 50,834,574 of record NW_028274816.1, read on the forward strand.
GGCCCCAGCCCCACGGAGGTAGTAGGAGCGGTGGCCGGACACGTGCGACAGGCGCCTGGGAGACAGATGGGCAGACAGGCGGGTGTGTGTGGGCCGGGGCTGATGGGGGATGAGGGGGACTCTTCTGCACCCCAGGGCAGAGGCCAGCTGCCAGGCGGGGGACCGGGCATCAAACATTCATGCGGGGTGAGGCCCTGGGGCTCCCCACCCGCTGCTGAGCCAGCTGCTGGGGTGGGGACGGTGGGTGGCACTTACTTCTGACGGATGATGTCGAGTTTCTCGGCGATTTCCAGGTGGCCCCGGGGTGGGAAGGAGAAAGCTGGACCAGGATGAAAAGCGGTGGGGTAAGGGTTGGGGGGAGAGACGTGCAACAGGGACAGAGAGAGGATTAGAGAGCCAGTGGGGATGAGCGGCAATAAGACAGAGGGAGACCGAGGGAAGGGGGGGAGAGGAGTGGAAGGGCGCGGGAGGCAGGGAGAGAAAGGGAATGGGGTGGCAGCAGAGACGGGCCTGGCAAAGGGGGAGGGAGATGGAGAGAGACACAGGAAGCAGAGGTGGAAAAGGAGAGAGAGGGCAAGGGAAGAGAACATTAGGAAGAAGCGAGAAAGCGGGAAGGGGACAGAGAGCCAGAGCCAGACCAGAGTCAGGGAGGAAAACCCAAGGGAAGCAGGGGCCAAAGTGGGGCAGGGACAGACTACCGTGCACACACAGACAGGAAGGAAGGCCGGGCGAGGGGCGCACAGACCTTTTACAGGGTCCAGCTGCATCCCAGACCCCGGGGATCCCCACCCCAGCCTGGGGGGTGGCCCACCTGGCTTGTCTCCGACCACGTGCAGCACTCGGGCCTGGCTCTCGTCCCCAGGGGGCTGCAGAGAGACAGCGGGAGTCATGGGGGAGGTGGTCCCAGGTGGGCCCCCGGGCCCTCCTGGGCCCAGCACGGTGCTCACCACATCCGGGTGGGTCCGGTTGGGCAGCCTCAGCGCCTGCAGGAAGAACTGCTCCTCGAGCTGGGTCTCCTTGGGGTACAGGACCATGAGCTGCTTGCGGATCTCCCGGCCATGTGCCCGCAGGCTCTGATATTGGGGGTCCTGGGGGGCGGGGGTGGGTGGGGTCAGCCCAGGAAAGGGCAGGGGTCCCTCAAACCAGTTTGACCTCGAGCCTTGCTGGCAGAACCTCTGTGGCGGACACTCATTGTCTCTTTGGCCCGACATTCTGAATTTCCTTTTGGGAAATTCCCTCCCCTCACCTCACCACCATGTGGCATGTCCAGAGGGTCATGACTCAGGCCTGGCCTACGAGAACATTCCATGGCCTTGGCCACAGTGACAGGCTCAAAGACAGGCACATGACCCCAGCCCTGGGACTACGGGTGCAGCTGTCAGGGAAGTGGCCCCCTTTGCGCGCCACCTTGGCTCCCCTTTCTCTAAGAGGAGAAAGTTGGTCTGGGAACAAGAAGAAAGCAGAACCAAATATGGAGCCAGGACCCGGAGCCAGCCTGTCTCATGAATCAATAGATTCACTTGGGTCAACAGTCCTGTTTGTTGTCTTTGGTCACATTGTAGGAATCAGGACTCATGTGGCACCTGCCCGCTCCCACTAGGGATGTGCATCAACCCTCTGTAGTACCTGCTGTACTTGACCGTTGTCCTGGTTTACCTGGTGGAAGAGAGACAGGGAGGGTGATTAGGTTCCTGAAGTTGGGGCCTGGGAGGTGGGAAAAATGGAGGGGTGAAAGGTCAAACAGGGCCAGGGAGTGTGGGGTGGGGGTGGGGAAGGGGTTCTGAATTCCTTGCTCTGCAGATGCCTGGCCGGACAGACGTTCCTCCACTCTGTGCCTCAGTTTCTCTCTCAGTAAAGCCGGGAGGAGGCAAGATAACGGACAGTAATCACACCTGCAGCTCTGTTGACCGGGAGCTACCTCATGCCTGTCTCCGCAGGGGGCTCTCACACCATCCTATCTCTCCATAACCTCTCCATGAAGCGGGCCTCGCTGTGCTCCCCATTTCGTAAATGACAAAACCGAGACTTGGAGAGGTAAAATCTGTGGACTTGTGACCTTCTACGATCTGGAGCAGTAGAGGGGAAAGCAGGCTAGACTGGAGTATGAATGCGGGGTGCCTCCAAGCTGTGTGTCCTTGGAGAACTCTCGTCTCTTCTCTGAGCCTCGGTATGCCCGTCTGTGAAATGGGCTCATAGGAGCTCCCCAGCAGGGTTGGTGCATGGCTTCCCTGGAAAGATGGGTTAGCACTCACTGAACGCTGTCATCACTTCTGTTGTCTGCACTGGCTGCCCGCCTGTGACGCATGTCGCCCGGGGCCTGGCACCTCTGTAGTAGGGTCACCGGGAGATGTAACTAGCCTTGCAACTGGCCTTCGAGTGGAGTGGTGGAAAGCAGCCTGAATGCCTGGGTGCGAATCCTGCCCCAACTTTCTGGCTGTGACATGGAGGCACATTTTTAACCTCCTGGGGCCCCCGTGTCATCAGTTGTAAGTTGGGTTTGGACTGTCCCCATCTCCCTGCGTCGTGAGGGCTGCACCTGGAACAATACCTGGCACACAGTGACTGCTTATGTAAACGTCTGCTGTTGATTTTATGACGACTTTTCCGCCCCCCGTGGCGGATGCTATTGGCTGTCCAACCCAAGACTATTTGCCCTCCGTCCTCCAGTCCCACAGACACCTGACTCAGTTCACCCTCCCTGGGCAGCCTGTAGTTCAGGGAACGTGGGCTGAGCTGGGGGGCTGCCCCTCAAGGAGCCCTAAGCCCGCTGCAGTAACTCCGGCCCTCCTGCTGATGACAGGTGTGGGTGTGGGGCGTCTGGGCCCAAGAGGCATGAGGGGACTCTGCTGGATGCTTCGGGAAAGGTCTCTTGCTCTTGAGAAAGGGCACGCAAGCCCCAGAAAAGTCCCGTTTTCTGCCTCCGGTGGCATCATACAAAGAGATGTGGGTACTACGCCAGCTACCGTGGACTGTGAGAGGGGAAACTGAGGTCGAATCAAGAGGGTGAAGCTCCACCCACCTAGGACCCCCATGCTCACCAGCAGGGCCCGTATTGCCTCAGCCACAGCCTCCTTCTCCTCCTCCAGACTCCGGATCTGCTCCCGCAGCTGCCTCAGCTCCTGCCATGTGGAGATCTGGGGGTGGACACAGGAGGGAAAGGCGTGAAGTGGCCACTGTGTCCTGCCCCTTCCCCCTGCAGCCTCGGCCTCTGGCCACCTGGACCCCAGTGGCCAGTCCCCCTTCCTTCACCCCCCCACCCCACACTAGAGCTCCCTGACGTGAAGCCCGTGGCTGCCCAGAATGAAGACGCATTTCCCAGCCTCCCTCACAGCTGCGTGTACTCCCGTGTCCAAGTTCAACCAGTGGACATGAGCAGAAGTGGCAGTGTGACTCGGGTCACTTCCTTAAAGATAAGCCCCCACGTTGGACTTTCTGTCTCGCAGTCCCCTTGGACCGGATGACGGACTGGGAGGAGAGCCAAACCGGACAACATCCTGAGGGATGCGGAGCAAGAAGGTGAAAGGACCCAGGTGCCGAGGGGCATGGAGCTGAGGCCCCGCCCGGTGCTCACCTCGGAGTCTCGCAGAAGAGAGGGGCAGCCGTCCTCTGGGGCTGCCGCGCCAAACCTGTGCCCTCCCGCAAGGCAGGCTCGGCTCTTGTTCACGGGCTTCCCTACGGCTGTGAGGTCCCTCTGTGAGCCCACATCCCTGGGCAAACCCCTCGGACCCCTCGGCTGTGGTTCTCCCTTTGACCAAATGGCGCAAACAACACCGTCCTCCCTCCTAGGGGCCGGAAGCAGCAAGGCGGCTCCCCCTGGATGTCTCCTGGACACTTCATGCTCACGCTGTGCAAGAGTGACTCGAGGACAGGCATCTCTCCCCCCAGATCTGCTCTTCCTCCTTAGGCACAGCCCCGAGAACTCCCATTCCCCACCCCGGCCCTGTGGCCAGGCACCATGTCCTGACCCTTCTGCCTCAGGGACATCTGTCAAGCCTGTCCTCCTCCCATCCCGACTCCTGCCCCCATCCAGAGCCTGTCCTCTCCCGCCAGGACCCCTGTGCCAGCCTCCCAGCCTGCAGGCTCACCTCCGCCAGCCAGAGTTCTCACACAAGCCCTCTCCCGCCTGAAAGCACCCATAGCTTCCCCGGGCTCCGAGGAACAATTCACGTGCTTTGTTATCGCCCAGAAAGCCACGTGCCATACTTCTCTTCACACTTCACACCCTAAAGATGTGTTTTTTCAAGCTTTGGGATGTGATCCATTAGTAGGTTATAAATAATTTAGGATCTCTAAACCAGCACTTTAAAAGGCTGTGGTAGGGGCGCCTGGGTGGCTCAGTCGGTTAAGCGTCTGACTTTGGCTCCGGTCGTGTTTGCAGGGTCCTGGGATCGAGCCCTGTGTCAGGCTCTGTGTTCTGCAGGGAGTCTGCTCCTCCCTTTCCCTCTGCCCCTTGTCCCCCTCCCCCGCTCATGCGCACACGCACGTGCGCTCTCTCTTTCGCTCTAATGAATTAATAAAATCTTTTTAAAAAATAAAGAAAGAAGGGCGTCTAGGTGGCTCAGTCGGTTAAGCGACTGCCTTCGGCTCAGGTCATGATCCCAGGGTCCTGGGATCGAGCCCCGCATCGGGCTCCCTGCTCGGCCGGAAGACTGCTTCTCCCTCTCCCACTCCCCTTGCTTGTGTTCCCTCTCGTGCTGTCTCTCTCTCTCTCTCTCTCCATCAATTAAATAAATAAAATCTTAAAAAAAATAAATAAAAGGCTGTGGTAAAATACACATAAAATTTGCCATTTTAACGATTTTTAAGTGTACAGTTCAGGGGCATTAAGTACCTTCACACAGTTGTGCAGCCATCCCCACTGTCCATCTCCAGACCTTTATCTTCCCAAACTGAAACTCTACACCCATTAAACATTTTCTTCCCATTCCTTGCTCCCCCCAGCCCCTGTACGTATATACTACATTTTGTTTATCTATTCATCCATCTATGGGCACTGGGGTTCCTTCCATCTTTTGGCTACTGTAAGTACTGCTGCTACGGACGTGGGTATACAAATATCTGTTCAAGTCCCTGCTTTCAGTTCTTTGGGGTATATACCCGGAAGTGGGATTGCGGGATCATAGGGTAATTCCATGTTTAATTTTTTGAGAAGCCGCCACCCTTTTTAATTAGTTTTTCTGAGCCTTAGTTTCTCCTCTGATAAAATGGGGGCAATAATGGCACCTACCTCATATGGTGGTTGTGAAACTGAAACGAGGCAAATATGTACAGAGCACTTAGAACAGGACCATCCTCAGCACCTCAGCAAGATCTAGCAATATGGTGACTCTGGGTTCTCGGTCCCTAGCATGTAGTACTGTATTACTTACCAACTTATTCTCAACACCTGGGACAGAGTAGATGCTCTTTAAATAACCGTTCAGTAGAACCTTTCATTCATTAGCTAACCCTATCTACCCTGCTACCCCTGGGGCAGCGGCAGGTCTCCACCTCTTACTCTCCAAAGGCAAACCCCTCCACCCTCGTCTGATTCACATCCCTGTCCCCCATGTTCTTCCCCCTTCCCCCATTTTCTTTTGTTGTCTTAAGCCTGGCATGAGGTTGGAGCCCAGAGGACATTGGCAGGTAGTAAGTTCCTAAGCGCAAAGCAGGTACGCAGCACGCTTTATGGAACAGGCGCATAATGGGTGTGTAGATAGTAGGGCCCTAGCACTCCGTGGATAACTGGCACCCGCACGCGGACCAAGCACAACATGTTGGCTAAACTTGGGTAGGAACGCAAATTCCCGTAATAGGTTCGCCCCCTGCTGGAGAGTATCTTGCGAGCCCATTTCGGCCCCGCAGCTAATGGCCCACGCAAGCGCACTCACGATCGCGGGCAGGTCTTCCGGCCGCAGCTCCCCCTTGCGGAGCCGCAGGGCGCGCGCGGCCTCTTCCGGGCATGCGCACAGCGACTCCATGTCCAGCTGAGGGAGCGCGCTGTAGCCCTCGCGCGCGTGCTCGTACAGGAGGTTCCGGCCTTGTCTCTCCGTGGCAAAAGTTCTCCTTGGGCTACGGCTGCAGACACAGCTTCTCCGGGGCCGAAGACCCCGAGCAGCCACCAAAGGCCACAAGCGCCGCGCCATGGACGCAGCCATCTTCGACAGAGGACAAGGAGCCACGCATCCTTTGTCCCGCCCACTCCGCGTTTAGACCAATTGCAAAGCAGCCGCCCTGCCAATCAGACCCTGGACCGGGTGAGCCCCTCGCGTGCCTCAAATACAGGCCGACCAGAAAAATTGACTGAGATTGACTCTGTCGTTGACCAATCGTCATTTGTGTCCCGCCCCTTCAGGGTACACGAGCGGCAGATCCAGCCAATCCCGGCTGGGATGGCCTCCGGAAGTGGCTAGAAGCCCGTTCAGCGTGCCTGCGGACCCTGCTGGGGTCGGTGAAGTTGTTGGACCCCTCGGGTTCTTCAAATCTCCCCGGACTTTTCCTCAGTTTCCCTTCTCCTCCTGTGTGCAGGGGGAGGGGTGGCGGGGGGGGCGGGAGAGGTTGCTGGGTGACCGAGAGCCTACTCAGAGCGAAACTAAATTTACGGAGGGAATTTCTGTCAGCAGCGTGAGGGGTTGTGGTTCGACGGTCAGGGAATTCCTTGGGTTTAATCCGAAGGCTCCGAGGACGGGATGGGGAGAATTGGGGCCCTTCCCCGGCTACGGCCACTTTTCCCTCTTCCTTCCTGATTCTCTCATCCCCTAACACAGGGACCCTGCAGGCGGCGGGATGTCCTGGTCCGGCCTTCTCCGTGGCCTGAACACGTCCCTAACTTATGGTAAGTTGGGGGCTTGAGCTGCAGAGACGCAGCTGGACGAGGGTTATCCCCTCTGGGACTTGGGCGCCTCTGCCGCAGCCCCGGGGGGGAAATCGGGGTTTTAAATTAGGGATGCACGGATGCATGGTAGATTTTAGCGGAGCTCGGGCAGCAAGGGCAAGGGGTGGGAAGTCTTTGCATTGGGGGCGACTATACGTCGTCAGGTGGGTACCAGGAGCTTGGGTCAATTACTGATTTCTTCAGCAAATACTTATTAAATAACCTCCCCTGGGTGAGACATCCAAGCAAAGGGTTTAGCTCGTTCCTTCAGCTGATATTTTTCAAGATCCTGGTGTGTGCCATGCACGGAGAGGGATGCTTTATTTATGTCCTTATGGGCTCGACAGACATCAGATGCTTCTCATGGCCACTCTGCAAACTTTTATTAAGCACTTTCTGGTTGCCACTCACCAAGGATCACATGACAGGCTTGCGACCTGCCCGGGAACTCTGGGCTAGTCTGACATACATCTCTCACCGTAGCCTCTCATACACCGTACTCAAGGAGGAGGTGTGATTCTGGTGCCTCTGATACAGTGAGGACACTGAGGCACTGAGAAGCGGAGTCTTGCTCAAGGGCATACCACTAGGAAAAGACTTCTAGCAATGTCTCACCCCCTTTGAGGATTCTGCTGTAACTTGACCCATAAGGAGACGTGGAAATGGAGAGTAGGGCCAGGACCTGCCCTGGATAGGGAGAGAGTGTAAAGTTTGGGTGTAAAAGGGCATCTGTGCTAGTGACAGGAAAAGGATGAACCTAAAGCCCTGAACTGGGAGCTCCAAGAGGGTATGCCCAGGGCTGTCTCTATCACTGTTGTGCCTCCATTATTGGGGCCAAGACAGTAGGTGCTCAGTGAATGTTTGCTGAAGAGAATCCAGTTATGGTGGCATCTTCTTACATCCTATCCATGAACAAATCATCAGTTTGCCTTGGAAGTATATTCCCTCCCCTACCTGGCTTTCTTCTTAGTCCACTGCAGCCACACTGCTCCCTTTTCTGTTGGTGTGTCTGGGGACACAGCTGGAGCAGGATGAGTAAGGGGGCAAGTAGGGAGATGAGGTCAGGGAAGTAATGGGGCCAGATCACCTGGGGCTTCCTGGGCCACAGAAAGGACTTTGGCTTTGTCCTGAGTGAGACGGCACTGCAGGAGGGAGGGCATGATCTGGCCAAGGTGTCCACAGGGTCCCTCTGGCTGCATGTGGGGACCAGACTGTCGGAGGAGGGAGAAGTAGGGCTCAATAGACGAGGCTGGACAGGACCAGAGTGGATGCAGTGGAGGAGGGAGGAAAGGGTCTGTATCAAAGTTTGGCTGACATCATCTGCTCATGGGGGTTGGAAGTGGTTATGACGACGGGCAGGAGGAGGGACACCTCCCTGAAACACCCCATTGGGTTGCTGTGGAGATGGCATGAGTTCACGTAGGTACAGTGCATAGAACAGTCCAGGACACGATGTGAATCTAATCACTTTTATTATCTTTAAACAGCATTAAAGTCAGTCCCTTCCTTGCACAATAAAAGGAGCTAATCCACATTAATTGTTTAAAATAGAACCTGACAGGTGATGGTTGCCCAGTAGATGTTATTACTCTTATTTGTGACTACCCCCAGACGGAAACAAACACATGCTTGGAACCATGCCCAGAACACTTAACGCTTTCACTGGGATAACACATCCCCTCCCCGCCCCCACCCTCCCCGTTGTGTGTCTCCAGGCCTAGCCCTGGCCTCCCAGCTCCAGGCCAGCCGCCCCATGGCCACCCTGAACCAGATGCACCGTCGAGGGCTTCCGAAGTGGCCGCCTCCACCTCTGGGCCCCACGGCCGGCCGGCCGCAGCTGAAGGGAGTAGTGTTGCGCACGTTCATCCGAAAGCCCAAGAAACCCAACTCGGCCAACCGCAAGTGCTGCCGCGTGCGGCTCAGCACTGGCCGAGAGGCCGTGTGCTTCATCCCCGGAGAGGGCCACAGCCTGCAGGAGCACCATGTCGTGTTGGTGCAGGGCGGCCGCACCCAGGACCTGCCTGGCGTGAAGCTCACTGTTGTGCGTGGCAAGTATGACTGCGGCCACGTGCAGAAGAAGAAGTGACCGCCAGGGCCACCTTGGTGGGCTGGGGTTCACCAAGAACCAGAACCTTCCTCTCTGGGTGCCTGCAGTATCCTTGGAAAGCTCTTCCAGCTCTGGAAGCACCTGGTCCTGGGTGCAAATCCTGGCTTCGCCTCTTCCAACTGGAACACTACTTGCCCACAGGGGTTCTGGGTGTGGATTAGTAAAAGCACCCCTCTGTGTACATGTATACAGCATGGGCTTCCATGTATAGAGCATGGGCTCGGGGGATCTCTTCTGCCGGGATAGGGCCCTGTACTGCCATCTGCTGCGAACGGGTTGCAATAAACACACAGACCCCTCTGCCCCCCACGGTTGTTGTGTGAACCCTCCTGCACAGTATTTGCCCACTGCGTGGTATTAGCCACAGAGATTCCCGATGGGCCTTGGTTTCCTCCAGAAAACAGCTCCACTCATAGTATCCTCCTTGTTGGGTTTGTGAAGATGAAATTCAATGCTCTAAGTGCAGAACACCTGCGGGTGGCTACTCCGTGGGAAGCTCTGGAGTCAGGTAGGCAGCACTGAGGCCCATTTCCCTTTCCCGCAGGCCCAGGATCTGGGCAAGGACAGCCCGGCTGTCAGGCTTATCTGTGGAAGGGGTGTTGAAAGGCTCGGAGGGCACGCGCTGCTGCCTGCCTGGGAGCTGCTGCTCTAGGTTATTTCCAGACTCACACACACCTGGGTCTGAATCCTCGCTCTCTCCTTTGTTCTCTGACTTTGAATATACGTGTTTCCCCCTCTGGGCCTCAGTTTCCTCCCTCGGGAAATGGCACCGAGAGTAATACTGACCTCACCTGATCACATGCGTGGCCACTGGGAGCCGTCCTTCCATCATTGGGCTCTGTGCAAGTCCTGCCTTCCCTGCTTACTGGCCAGGTGACCTTGAGCAGGTCACTGAAACTGAACTTGTTTCCTCCTGGACCGAATAAATAACTGCCTGCCCTCCATTTCCCGCATGGAGCTTAGCACGCCTCCTGAAGTTCTCACGATTGGAAACCTCCCATAGGCCTTTTAGGATTAGGGCTGGGGGCAGACAGTGCATTGATTACAGACAAAAGTCCCCCATGGTTTCACATTTAGCACCGATTTTATTGAGCCAGTTTGTTGGCTGTGCCCAGCCGGGGAAATAGCAGGAGACGCTAGGGAGGCAGGCATGAGCCCTTTCCCCTGTGGCACGCCTTGCTCTTGGAGTCTGAATGCAAGAGAGTGGAGAAAAGGAGTCTTGCCCAGTGGGAGGGGATCTGCCCCTGGCGTAGAGGCAGGAGGTGGGGGGGGGGGGTCATGGTTTGGGGATCAGCAGGATCTCCGGAGCTCTGAAAGAAATGGCACCAGCCAGGCTCAAAGGGCAGGTGCTGATAGGTGGTGCTGGAGGAGGTCACGTAGGCCTCAAATCTGAGTCCCAGAGACCCCCAAGACTACAGAAAGGGTTCCCTTTGATGCCCCTGTTGGTGACCTCAAGGACAGACTGCCCCTCCTAACCTCTGCTCCCTGCTGGGCAGTCGGCTTACCCCACAAATATGCAGACAGGAGTCACTGTCCCCCACTGTTACAAACCCTGGTTTGGCCTTTGTTTTTTGACTCGGTCCACCAATTAACATCCACACGTGTAAGAAAACAATTGCAAGCAAAGTAAACATTTCTTGAGTTACTCTTGAGTGACTTCCCACACCCTGGGAAGCTGGGGAAATTGTGAGCAGCCTGGTTGGATCCCTGGTTTCTTGCACAGCGTGTGGGCCACCATGCCAAAGCAGCAGCAAGTAGGGTTCACCGGAGGGCCACCGGGAATGGGCCACATGGGACCCCCACTGTCCACAGGCACCCGACTCCCAGCTGCAAAGCTGCCCTTGACTGATGATGATGTCCGGCAAATGGCAGTATGTTCTGGAAGGCTGGATCAGCCTGGTCGGCTAGGACAGGCGGATCCTGACCCTCACACTGGAGTGGGTCACGAGGGCGCCATAGTGGCCCACCCAGGAACGCGTGTCCCTCCCATACTGCTCAAAAGACACGTAGCGGATGCCCTTGCCAAAGTTGGTGAAGACGTGAGACACCTGCATGGGGAAGGAGAGTGGGAGGGTGAGGACCTGTGGGCCCTTCCCTTCCACCCCTTCCTCAACAGGCACTCCCCAAGGACCAGCAGGGTCCCAGGCCCTGCTCTAGGGGCTGGGGATACAGCAGTGAAGAAAGCAAAAAGGCCCTGCCCAGGTGAAGCTGATGGTCTCGTTGGGGACTCAGACACTGAAGACAACTGGGGGTAAGGGGCAGGGGGGTGGGGTACAGTGAGTGAGCAGAGACCTGAAGGAGGGGAGGGAGTCGTGGGGGTCCGGACAAAGAGTGTTCCAAACAGAGGAACAGTCTTGGGGCACCTGGGTGGCTCAGTCGGATAAGCACCTGCCTTCGGCTCAGGTCATGATCCCGGGGTCCTGGGACTGAGTCCCACATCAGGCTCTCTGCTCAGCGGACAGCCTGCTTCTCCCTCTGCCTGCCGCTCCCCCTGCTTGTGCTCTCTCTCTGACAAATAAATAAATCTTCAAAAAAAAAAAAATTCTCCCTTAAAAAAAAAAAATAGAGGAACAGTCAGCACAAAGGCCCTGAGGTAGAAGTGTCCTGGAGCAGAGAGGAGAACAGGAGGTGGTGTCAGGAAAGTAAAGGGCAGATCATGTGGGGCCTTGTGGGCCATGGAAGGACTTTGGCTTCTGCCTTTTCTTATCCTTTGCAAAAAATTTTTTTAATTGAGATAATATTTACCTAACACAATGCGCCATTTAAAGCTGTACAATTTCGTGGTTTTTAGTATATTCACAATGTTATGCAACTATGACCAACTAATTCTGGAACATTTCCATCAGCCCAGAAAAAAGCTTCATATCCTGGCAACCACTCATCTCTCTGCTTTCTCTCTGTGTCTTTGCTTCTTCGGGACATTTCCTATACATGCAGCCCTACAGTGTGTGGTCTTTTGTGCCTGGCCTCTTTTCACTTAGCATCCCATTGCCAGGGTTCACCCATGTTGTAGCATGGGTCCATACTTCATCCCTTTTTATCGCTGCATGATAAAACTGGCTTTTCCTCTGAGATGTAGCCCTAGGAGGGTTACAAGCGGGGAGACTTGTGATCTGACTCTTTTAAATGGGACCTTTCTGGATGTGTGTTGGGTGGGGAGGAGGAGATCAGAAGAGGAAACAAGAAGGCCACCTCAAGGGTTTGGTATTTTTGATTGCTGTCATTATTATTTTTAGAGAGCATGCCCAAGCTGGAGGGGGAGGGGGGGCAGAAGGAGAGAGAGAATCATAAGCAGGCTCTGACACCGGGCTCAATCGCACGACCCTGACATCGTGACCCCAGCTGAAATCAAGAGTCAGACACTTAACCGACTGAGCCAGGCAGGTGCCCACAAAGGTTACTCTGATTAACAGGTGCGATGACTCAGCACAGGCTTGGGAGCCAGCCTGGGTGTGAATGGAGCCCTGCGTGCTTTAGTGTGAGTTGGGGCCAGTCGCTTAACCTTGCATGCCTCAGTTTCCTCAACTCTAGAATGAGGATAGAGGCAAGGACTTTGATTTACCACTGCATCCCAAGCACCTAGAGCAGTGCCCAGCACACAGTAGGGGCTCTGCTAATGAAATGCATTAGTTGGCAAAACTCTGGGAAGAGTGCCTGGGCGGAAGTAAGGGTTCCGTGGTTGTTGGCTGTTATTGTTAGAGACCTCCAGCCGTGATGAAGCCTGAGAAGGGTATCTGAGCCGGTGGGAGGTGGGGTGCGTCTTTGGGCAGGTCAGGGGTGGTCTGGAAGGCAGTCTGGACCCACCTGTCGGCAGCCTCTCTCCGTCCACTGAAGGACCGGGTTGGGTGAGGCCGAGAACTTGACCACTTCGTTTTCATACACATCCAGGAGGCGGACCCGGAGCCGGTAGATGCAGCCACAGTTCTCTCGGGCACCCCACCTGCCAGGTGGTGGTGAGCCTTGATGCCCCCGCCACCCGCCTGGTCACCAGGCTGAGGGCTAAGCCTCCCTGCACTTTGATGAGGGTCGCACACCCCACGCTGCATATGGAGAAGTCAGGCCCTGGGAATTTGCGGGGAGGAGGCTGGGTGCTCCTGGGGTGGATTCTAGAGGCTTTGCCTTGGATGTGTGTGCATGGACGGGGAGGAGGATGGTGTCTGGGGAGGAACCACAACCTGGGAGAGGAGGAGCCTGGGTCTTTCTGGGGAGGAGCCAGAGCCCCAGGGAAGAAACCGGACTTTGTGTGGGGGAGCAAGAAGTCTGGAAGGAGGAGCCTGAGTGCTTTGTGAAGGAACCGGGGTGCTCTGGAACCAGGGCCAACTCTGCCCCTCTGAGTCTCAGTTCTCAGGGCACCATGCTCCGAACCTTCCTGAGGACTTGGGTGTCCACGAGCCCTTAGGGTCCATGCTGAGTGTGGCGATGAGGGTGGAGTGGGTGAGATGGGGTACCTCGTTTCAGACCAAGTCAGTCAATGGCCCCCATGTCAACAACCCCGGGGCCTGCTGAAAGGGGTCAGGGAAGGGTGTGGGGGGGGAGCTCTGAGCTCGTCAAGGCTCTGCCCCTCCCAGCCTCTGCAACTATGAGAGTATCCCCTTCCCACTCAGCCTCACCATGAAGGGCACACAGTAGCTGCGGCCAGACCAGGGGGCTGATGGGGGGCATGGAGGAACCCTTTGTGCAGCACGGCTGCCAGGCCTGATGGCGCTCAGGGTGGGTTGCCATTCTTGACTCACCAGTCGGCCACACAGATCTCGATCTGGGCACTGTCCAGCAGCTCCTGCCACACTCCTTCCATCACCAAGTCTACAAGCTGCCTCTTGAAGCACCATCTGGGAAGGGGCGATGGTGTAGGGATGAAGAAATCCACAGCCCAGAAATCACCTCCTCCAAGAAGCCTCCCCTGACAACCCTGTCTGAAGCAGCCCCTTGGGTTTTGCTGTCCTGGACAAGATGTAGGATGGACTGGGCATGCCCACTGGCCTCTCCCCTCCTTTCCACCATCCTCCAGCAGGCTCTGGGCTCCAGGAGGCTGACCTGTATGTCCTTAATATTTGTGGGGACTGGAACACGAGTACAAATGGAGGCCACACTGAGCGGGGAATTCTGGAGCCTCCTAAATAAAGTGTGGAGGCCCAAGGACTAAGGTTGTACTGCCTGTATGGACAGGTCTCCCTTACTCTCCCCTTCTTGCTGGGTTAGCCAATGGGAAGCGCTAGCAGGAGAAGGAATGGTGAGAGGAGAGTAAAATCAGGTTATTTAGCCTCCCGGCTCCCTCCCAAGGGATCAGCGTGGGACTGCCGTGTCTCTCCATGAAAGGGCACAGCTTCAGGGGGCCCTCTCCTCACAGCCTTCCCTGGCTTATGGCTCAGGAACTGCTTCCTCCCCTTACCCTTGTCAGGTCTCGGGCCGGAAATGACCCTTTCCCTCACTGTTACTAGCCTGGGGTTCATAGAGTATCTCTTGTGGTCTGCCTCCGCCTTTGTAAACAGTCCTTCTCCCCTGATTTGAATATGCCATCTAAAGATCTAAATGTGAAGGACAAAACTGTGAAGTTACTGGAAGAGATTATGAGAGAATACTGTTAGGATCAAGGGTAGGGAAGGATTTTTCATGCAAATTTCAAAAACAGACTGTAAAGCAAAAAAGAGAAGAATTTGATCATATGAAAATAACCACAAAGAACACCATGGACACAGTTAATAGAGAGGGTAGAGTGGGAGATTCCCAGTGTCCAGGATGGACAAGGGGCTAACATCTAAAATAAACAAGGAATTCTTGTATAGCAACAAGAATGAGATATCAATTCTTCTGAAACCGTTCCAAAAAATAGAAATGGAAGGAAAACTTCCAAACTCGTTTTATGAGGCCACCATTACCTTGATCCCAAAACCAGACAAAGACCCCACCAAAAAGGAGAATTACTAATATCCTTGATGAACATGGATGCAAAAACTCTCACCAAAATACTAGCCAATAGGATCCAACAGTACATTAAAAGGATTATTCACCACGACCAAGTGAGATTTATCCCTGGGCTGCAAGTTTGGTTCAACATCTGCAAATCAATCAACGTGATACAATACATTAACAGAAGAAAGAGCAAGAATCATATGATCCTCTCAATAGATGCAGAAAAAGCATTTGACAAAGTACAGCATCCTTTCTTGATCAAAACTCTTCAGAGTATAGGGATAGAGGGTACATACCTCAATATCATAAAAGCCATCTATGAAAAACCCACAGCAAATATCATTTCAATGGGGAAAAACTGAGAGCTTTCCCCCTAAGGTCAGGAACGTGGCGGGGATGTCCACTCTCACCACTGCTATTCAACATAGTATTGGAAGTCCTAGCCACAGCGATCAGACAACAAAAAGAAATAAAAGGCATCCACATTGGCAAAGAAGAAGTCAAACTCTCACTCTTTGCAGATGATATGATACTTCATGTGGAAAACCCAAAAGACTCCACCCCAAAACTGCTAGAACTCATATAGGAATTCAGTAAAGTGGCAGGATATAAAATCAATGCACCGAAAACAGTGGCATTCCTATACACCAACAACAAGACAGAAGAAAGAGAAATTAAGGAGTCGATCCCATTTACAATTGCACCCAAAACCATAAGATACCTAGGAATAAATCTAACCAAAGAGGCAAAGGATCTGTACTCAGAAAACTATAAAATACTCATGAAAGAAATTGAGGAAGACACAAAGAAATGGAAAGACATTCCATGCTCATGGATTGGAAGAACAAATATAGTGAAGATGTCAATGCTACCTAGAGCAATCTACACATTCAATGCAATCCCCACCAAAATACCATCAACCTTTTTCAAAGAAATGGAACAAATAATCCTAAAATTTGTATGGAACCAGAAAAGACCCCGAATAGCCAGAGGAATGTTGAAAAAGAAAAGCAAAGCTGGTGGCATCACAATTCCGGACTTCCAGCTCTATTACAAAGCTGTCGTCATCAAGACAGTATGGTACTGGCACAAAAACAGACACATAGATCGATGGAACAGAATAGAGAGCCCAGAAATGGACCCTCAACTCTATGGTCAACTAATCTTTGACAAAACAGGAAAGAACGTCCAATGGAAAAAAACAGTCTCTTCAACAAATGGTGTTGGGAAAATTGGACAGCCACATGCACAAGAATGAAACTGGACCATTTCCTTACACCACACACAAAAATAGACTCAAAATGGCTGAAAGACCTAAATGTGAGACAGGAGTCCATCAAAATCCTAAAGGAGGACACAGGCAGCAACCTCTTCGACCTCAGTCGCAGCAAATTCTTCCTAGAAACATCGCCAAAGGCAAGGGAAGCAAGGGCAAAAATGAACTATTGGGACTTCATCAAGATAAAAAGCTTTTGCACAGCAAAAGAAACAGTCCACAAAACCAAAAGACAACCGACAGAATGGAAGAAGATATTTGCAAATGACTTATCAGATAAAGGGCTAGTATCCAAAATCTATAAAGAACTTCTTAAACTCAACACCCAAAGAACAAATGATCCAATCAAGAAATGGGCAGAAGACATGAACAGACATTTTTCCAAAGAAGACATCCAAATGGCCAACAGGCACATGAAAAAGTGCTCAACATCGCTCGGCATCAGGGAAATCCAAATCAAAAGCTCAATGAGATACCCCCTCACACCAGTCAGAATGGCTAAAATTAACAAGTCAGGAAAAAACAGATGTTGGCGGGGATGTGGAGAAAGGGGAACCCTCCTACACTGTTAGTGGGGATGCAAGCTGGTGCAGCCACTCTGGAAAACAGTATGGAGGTTCCTCAAAAAGTTGAAAATAGAGCTACCATATGATCCAACAATTGCACTACTGGGTATTTACCACAAAGATACAAATGTAGGGATCCGAAGGGGTACGTGCACCCTAATGTTTATAGCAGCAATGTCCACAATAGCCAAACTGTGGAAAGAGCCAAGATGTCCATTGACAGATGAATGGATAAAGAAGATGTGGTATATATACACAATGGAATATTATGCAGCCATAAAAAGGAATGAGATCTTGCCATTTGCAACGACGTGGATGGAACTGGAGGGTGTCATGGTGAGCGAAATAAGTCACTCAGAGAAAGACATGTATCATATGACCTCACTGATATGAGGAATTCTTAATCTCAGGAAACAAACTGAGAGTTGCTGGAGTGGTGGGGGGTGGGAGGGATGGGGTGGCTGGGTGATAGACACTGGGGAGGGTATGTGCTATGGTGAGCGCTGTGAATTGTGCAAGACTGTTGAATCACAGATCTGTACCTCTGAAACACATAATACAATATATGTTTAAAAAAAAAGAAGAAGAAGATAGCAGGAGGGGAAGAATGAAGGGGGGGGAATTGGAGGGGGAGACGAACCATGAGAGACGATGAACTCTGAAAAACAAATTGAGGGTTCTGGAGGGGAGGTGGGGTGGGAGGATGGGTTAGCCTGGTGATGGGTATTAAAGAGGGCACGTTCTGCATGGAGCACTGGGTGTAATACACAAACAATGAATAATGGAACACTACATCAAAAACTAATGATGTACAGCGATTAACATAACAATAAAAATTTAAAAAAAGAATGAGATATCAACCCTAATAGAAAATATGAATAGGCAATTTCCAAAAGAGGGAATCCAAAAAGCTAACAAGCACACGAAGAGATGCTTAATTATTAGTAAATCGAAACATGCAAATCAAAACATCAGTAAGACATCACTTCACCCCTACATACTGGCAACTACTAGAAAGTTGGATAATGCCACAGGAGAATGGTTGAACAGGGGCGGGGGGAGGGAGCGAGAACAATGGGGATGGGGTGTGAGAATAAAGAGAATCAATCAGTCAGCTGTTCGGATGTCTCTGTAGACTCAGAAGCTCTGGAGCCAGATTACCTGGGTTCAAATCCCAGCTTTACCATTTATTAGGTGTTGGCTACCCTTTGCGCCTGTTTCCTATTATCAAGTGGAAATAATGCTATCCATGTCACAGGGTTGTTGCCAGGATTCAAAGAGTTACATGTAAAGCAGCGGGAATCGACTAACTCCTCTTTGTTGTTTTGTTGTCATCATTATTTTACTGTTTATGTGTTTCATGTCTCCCGCGCCCCCTTTCTGAATTCCCCATTTCTGAATTTTCCCTGTATCTCTGGCATATAAAAGAGTGCCTGGCACCTGGCAGGCCCTCAACAAATATTTGACAACTATTTGACTGGCTGAATAAATGAATGAGGGAAGGAGAGGGTGAAGGTGAGTGAGGGTGAGAATGAGGACAGAGGGGTAGGGTTTCTCTCCCTCCTCGGGGCCCTTGCCCCAGGGATCAAGGGCCACTCACTGGAAAGAAGTCACGAAGCAGGTCTGGGAAGGAGCCCCCGGCACCAGTGTTAGGTTCTTTTCCACGGCCCAGCCGTTCCCGCCGTGCTCTACCTCCCAGCCTCTGAAGCCCTCTGTGGGATGCAACAGGGTTGAAGACGACGGATTCACCTGCCGCCAGCCCAGAGAACCGCCCGCCACCACCCTGCTTGCCCCGCCCACCAACTCCTCCCTCCCGCGCTCCACGCCCGGTTTCTTCGACCCTGGCCCCGCCTCCCAGCCGCCGGCATTCCTGGTCCCACCCCACGACCGCGTCACTCAGCCCTGCCCATCCACTCAGCTTCTCCTCGGCCCCACTCGGCCCCGCCCCCAGCTCTCCCTTCGGCCCCTCAATCTACCCGGCTTCTCCCTGGCCCCACCCCGGGCTCGTGCCATCATGGCCCCGCCCTCTCCTACCACAGCCTTCGGGCTCCTCCTGCCTTGGCCCCGCCCACTCGGTCAGTTCCCCCTCCCCACAGGCTCAGGGTGGCCTAATAGTTCTATGCAAGTTCCGCCCCCGTCAGCACCCAATCAGCTTTTCCTCAGTCCTCCCTGGCTCCTCCCTCCTTAGCCCCGCCCACTGAATCTACAGTCCCAGCCCGCGTCATTCCCGCCAGGGCCCTTGGCTCGTCCAGCTCTTGCCTACCCAGTTAGCCTCCCTCCACAGCCCGCAGCACCCGGCCCCTCCCACCCAGTCCATCTCTTTCCCAGCCCCGCCTGGCAAGTTTCCCAATAGCCTCTTCCCTTGGCCACGCCCCTTGGCTTCCTGCCCTGGCCCCGCCCTGTCCCCCCCCCATGCATCCTGGCCACGCCCACTCGGCCTGGCCCGGCCCCCATCTACGCAACACTTCGGTCTACCCGGCCCCGCCCCCGGCCCCGCCCCCGGCCCCGCCCCCGGCACGCACGCTCTCCGCAGGAGTTGAAGATGAGGTTGCGGCGGAGGGGCGCGCGCAGGCAGTACCGCGCCAGGGCACAGAGCGGGAACTCCTCGTCCTCGCTGTTGGGCGGGCAGCGCTGGGCCACTGCGTAGAGTGCGCGGCCCTCGGCGCTGCGGTCGCGGGCCAGCTGCAGCAGCCACACGGTGGGCCCGTCCACCACGTCGCGCCAGGCACGGCACACAGCGCGGCAGCGCGTCACCAGGGCGCGCGGCGGCACGTGGCTCAGCACCTGCACCAGCAGCTCCGGGGGCAGCGCGTCCAAGGCTAGGGGCGGGTCCGCGGGCAGCGGTCGCCGCGAGGGCCGGGCGCCCATCTCCGGCCTCCGGAGTCCTGCGGGTTGAGAGGGGTCAGCAGATCAGGGCAGTTCGGCCTCCCTCACCTCTCCCAGGCCGCAAGGTCCCTGTGTGGCTTGACCACGACCCCACCAGCTCCAGTGGGGGGCCGGGGGAATGCCACGGCCCGTGAAACCCGGGCACCTAGTTACTGCCAGTTGGCTCTGAGGGCGATCGGCTTCTCAGCTTTCCCCCTCGAGCGAAAGGGCCCTGGTCTGACCAGGACTCCCCCAGGACTGCCCACGGCTTCTGTATCTGGCCGGTGCATTTGTGTCAAGCTAAGCAGTTTACGTGTATGATCGTGAGCACAGAAAAAAAAAAAAAACCCAACAAAACAAAACCCGAGGAGGCGGCCCATCTCCACCGCATACCCCAACCTGTCCCAACCCCTCGGACCTTTGGAACTCATGAACTGTCTTCAGTTCATGAAATCTCTTCACTTAACATTCTTATCGCCTTGCTCTAACCAAAACCCAGCTCCCCTGTGGCTCTTCCGAGTGGGTGAATCTTGCCCCTTGGTGCTGCCTCCAGACCATTCTTCCCTCCTCCCCCAAACTCCCCCAGCTATGATTCCCATGTTCACCACCCTGCCTGGTGCATCAGCTGCTGATCAGATCACTGCCCGCTTCATGATTTTAGCTCCAGGCTCCCTGCCACTCAGGCTGCTCTTCTCAACATTCCTGGCAATTTCCACATCCAAGTAGATATCCTTCCTTCAGCCACCTGCCTCTCTGCTCCCTGACCTGCTCTCCTCTCAGGCTCTCCCTTTCATGGTCACACCTAGACTTCGTCTCCATAACCAGACTCTTCAGAACCTCAACTCAGGGAGCTCATTTTCCACTGTTCACCCCTTCTCTCTCCAGCTCTTTCCTTCTAGTGCCCTACAATCCTTCCAGCCCACTGTGGTCCCCCCTCCTTTGTGTCTACCTCCTCTTCATGGCCCCTCAAGCCCTCAAGTCCCCATTTATTCCTTATCCAGCTTAAGTTGCTTTGATAACCATTAAAAACATTCTTTGCCCACATCGTTGTCCCTAGCTTCCTCCAGCATGTGACCCTGGTTCAATCCAGCCCTCCGCCTGTCCTGTGGCTGTACCCAGTTTAAGGTGACTGAAGAACACACAACTCCACTGGCTGCTCTCACTTCCAGATTGTGAACTTGACCCTCAAGCCGGGAAGGCTGCCTGACAATCAGATAACATTTGTTACTCACAGGCTCCTCCTCTCAGTAGATAACTCTTTCACACCTTCTCTCCCCCAGCCCCTAGCTCATCACACCTCTTCCCACCTCTTCATTCTCCCTTTGCTTCTTATTTTGCAGAAACAAGTTACAAGCAATGAGAAGTGAACTTTCACAGGTGCCTACCACCCTGTCTACCACCCACCCACCTGCCCTGGGGCCTCTGGCTTTCCCACGGCGACTGCCCTGCAAATGTCAGCCCTCTGTGTGACCTGCTCGCACCCCTTCCGCCCACTCCAGGTCACAGAGTCTCACAGTTGTCGCTGTCTGCTGCGCCTTGGAATCCCCCTCTGCACTCGATCGTTCTCAGCAGCCCACATGGTGTCATCCCTCTCGTCTGGAAACAAACCCTCTCTTGACTTCACCCCCCCCTTCCAGCTATGGCCCCATTTCTTTGCTTCTCTTTATGGTAAAGCTTCTCAAAAAAGTTGTCACCAGTCTCTGCCTCCAGATTTTCTACTTCTGTTCTCTCTTAAACCTTCTCTAATCAGGCTTTGCGCCCCCCCCCCCCGCCGCCCCTGCCCTGTAATGTCAAGGTCACCAATGACCCCTTTGGTGCTAAGTCAAAGTCAGGGTTCAGTCCTCACTTTGACACTAACACTGACACTGAGGGTTACTCCCTCTTCACTTGGCTCCAAGCCACCACACCCTCTGGACCCCTCCCATTCGCCTGGTGACTCCTAGTGAGTCTCTTTGGCTGTTCATCCTCCATCTGATCTGAAATGTCAGAGATTGGTGTTTGAACCTCCTGTATTCTCCATCACCACTCACTCCCTTGGGGATCTCGCACATTCATACACCTCCCACCTGGGCCATCACTGTCTCTCTGCTTCTTTCCCGAGTCGTCTGTTCCTCACTAGTAGCCAGGTCGGGTATGAGCACCTGAATTAGGTCCTGTCCCTGTCTTACTCAGAACCGCCCCCCTGCCCCCAGGGCTCCACCCCATTCAGGATAAAGGCAAGAGTCCTCACTGTGGCCCTTAAGGCCCCACACAGTCTGCCCCCATCACCTGCTTGCTCTCATCTCCTCCTCACCTGCTCTGCCCAGCCAAACGAGCCTCCACACCTCAGGCCCTTTGCACAGGCTCTTCCCTCCACCTGGATCCAGAGGATTTCTATGCTCGCCTCCACATTTCAAGTCTTTGCTCAAATGTCAGCATCTCCATGACACCATCCTTGGCCACCCTATTTTAGGAGCTCATGACCACTCCTTACTCCCCCTTCTCTTTTCCTTACCATATACTTCTCTAAAGCTCTTATCACCTCTTAATACACCACACACAAAAGTATATATAATTTACTTAATACCTCCTTTTTTTTTAAAGATTTTATTTTAAAGTAACCTCTACACCCAACATGGGGCTCAAACTCATGACCCTGAGATCAAGAATCGAACGCACTACTGATTGAGCCAGCCGGGCGCCCCTACTTAGTACCTTCTTCAGCATGAGGGCTTGTTTGGCACGCTAGATAACCAGTGTCCACGCCAGTGCCCGACACACAATATGTGTGCAATGAAGAGATGTTAAGTGAATGAGCCAACGAATCATCACATGAGAAACCTACTCCACAGATGAGGAAACTGAGGCACAGGAAGGTGAAACACTTTTATTTAATGAGAACTGAGTGACTGGGCTCAGACCTAGTGAGAAACTCATTTCATCTTCCCCATCGGGAAGAGTGCCTCGGGGGCTGGATCCTGCCGGCCTGGGCTCGAGTTCCAGCCCTGCCTCTAGCTAGTTCTGTGACCAAGGGCTTGTCTCTTAATCTCTTCGTGCTCTGAGAACGAGGATGTTAACATACTCTACGGGGTTGTTGTAAGGATGAAACGGGTTAATATTTGTAAAACGTTTAAGAAAAATCGCTGGTGTCTCAGACATAAGAGTGATATTCAATTAATATTGAACACTAAATTATGTTAGTTGCTAGTATTATTACACATCATAAAAGAATGATGAACAGCCTTTCAGCTACAATTTTTTCATCTGGTGACATTTATTGGGCCCTTATGAAGCCATTGTGCTGAGCATTGGAGCTGGGGCATCTCACAGAATCCCATCATCTTGTTTAATGGGCAAAACGATCACGGGAGGTTGCCCTGGGTTAAGAGACTTCAATGATCTAATGCTTGTTATATTGTCTAATGTCCGTAAGTGCTCAACTCATGACAGCTGTTATTATTTTTAAATAAGTTGATTAAGGTTTTGTTAAGGGGCGCCTGGGTGGCGCAGTCATTTAAGCATCTGACTCTTGGTTTCGGGTCAGGTCATGATCTCAGGGTTGTGAGATCGAGCACCATGTCAGGCTCTGCGCTCAGCATGGAGTCTGCTGGAGGTTCTCTCTCCCTCTGCCCCTCCCGCTTTTGCTCGAGCTCTCTCTAAAATAAATAAATAAATCTTAGAAAAAAAGAAAGACGCCTGTATCAGGCTAGTGATCCATGGACATGGCAAAATGCGGAACACCAACTTTACCCTGATACAGTGTGACTGGTTATAAGACTTAAGAAACAGGGTGTGATTTTTTTCCCCCAAGTTGTTCTTAGTTGCATTAATAATTAGCTGCCATTTATTTATTTTATTTTTTAAAAAAATTTTATTTATTTGACAAAGAGAGACACAGCGAGAGAGGGAACACAAGCAGGGAGAGTGGGAGAGGGAGAAGCAGGCTTCCCGCTGAGCAGGGAGCCCGATGTGGGGCTCGATCCCAGGACCCTGGGATCATGACCTGAGCCGAAGGCAAATGTTTAACGACTGAGTCACCCAGGTGCCCCAATTAGCTGCCATTTAATAGCAAGTCCACCAGTCTGCCTGTCATGGACGTGAAACTCACCGGAGTGTGGTTGCCCTGCTTGGCTCACCTTAAGACAGGGCTGGTCACTGGCAAACAAGGGATCTCTGGAGCTGGGGTGGCCCCCTCGCAAAATTAGGGCAGACAGGCTTCACCAAGGAGCAAGGACCTTTAAGGGATGTACCTTATGAGCCCTGAGGATACAATATCCTTGTTTGGGATGCTCTGCTGAGGGCCATAAGGAGCTCGTGGCCACCATGTCCACACGGCTGAATGCCACCCACTGGCTGGGGCAGTATGGGATACATAAGGCACATCAATGCCCTGCTGTTTGGGACTGTGTGTGCTGTGTGTGTTTTGGGGGGGCAGTTATGTTATTGGCTGGCACAGTGACTGGGGGACGCTAATGGTATACAGTTTCCAGGACCCATGATGCTACACAGACCACAGCTGGTATAATAATGTAGCAGATCTATCTGACATGCTCTGCTAGGACTTGGCCATTCTCCACTGTCCACACCCCTCTCCTTGACACAGGCAGCCCTTTGTGACCACTTCAACTTTCAGAGCGCCATAGACGTGACATTGCTAAGGGATTTCCAAGGCTGGGTCATAAAAGAAGATACAGCACTGCCTGCACTCTCTCGGGATGTGTGCCTTGGGAGCCCTGAGTCTGGTGGAGTGCGGCTAAACGTTTAACAACCAGCCCTCTAGGAGGAAAAAAGAATCTGGTTCTTAGCGTTTGCTGACATCTGGGTAAATACACCTACCGTGACTGATGGCAAGCTACCAACGTCAAGTCCCCAAACTGTGGAGCTGGTGAGCTGCCCACAATCTGCTCTCAGAAGGCCGAGCAAGCCGCACGCCCCACACACCACAGCCCGAGTCACCACTGAAGTCTGGCTGCGCTGAAGAGACCCAAGGAAGGCAGAGAAACGCCTGGGGAGCCCCAACTGTTCGAGTCTCATTCCAGGGGCTAGACATAGTGGGGACTAAGCCTTCCGATGACCCAGCCCCAGCCACGGTCAGACAGCGCTGCACGCGAGCCCCTAAGAACTGCGAAGCCAAGCCGAGCCCAGCCAATCCCCAGAGCTATGAAATAATAAAATAAAGGTTATTGTTTTAGGTCGCTGTGTTTTGAGTAGTCTGTTATGCAGCACTAGTTACAGGGGACGGTGCTCAGTGACCTGCACTGCGTGGGATGGGTACCTCCCACAAGGAACTCTCTGTCCCAAATCCCCAAAAGAGCCCCCGATGAGAAACGGTGGGTGCCCTGACTGCAGACACAGACCAGTCTGGGTTCAAATCCTGACTACCCACTTCCTGCCTAGGAAACTTATTTATCTCCTTTGAGCGTAGTAAATGTAATTCAGGAATAGCAGGTTTCTTTGACTTTTTTGTTTTGTTTTGTTTTAAAATCATGCTGTTTTTAAGTATTGACTACTGGTTTATTATTACTTTTAAATTCAGAAATCTACTTTATTTTTATTTGTTGCCTGTTCCATGAGGCTAATTCTTTCTTTCTTTCTTTCTTTTTTTTTTTTTTGGTGGTGGTAAAATTCACATAACATAAAATTTACTATCCTAAGGGGCACCTGGGTGGCTCAGTCGGTGAAGCATCTGCCTTCGGCTCAGGGCATGATCCCAGGGTCTGGGGATGGAGCCCCACTTCCGGTTCCCTGCTCAGTGGGGAGTCTGCTTCTCTCTCTCCCTCTGCCCCTCCCCCTGCTTGTGTGCTCTCTCCCTCAAGTAAATAAAGTCTTTTTAAAAAATTTACCATCGGAAATAAAATCTTTAAAAAAAAAAAAAAGGGCGCCTGGGTGGCTCAGTTGGTTAAGCGACTGCCTTCGGCTCAGGTCATGGTCCTGGAGTCCCGGGATCGAGTCCCGCATCGGGCTTCCTGCTCGGCAGGGAGTCTGCTTCTCCCTCTGACCCTCTTCCCTCTCGTGCTCTCTATCTCTCATTCTCTCTCTCTCAAATAAAATAAATAAAATCTTTAAAAAAAAATAAAAAAATAAAAAATAAAAATAAAAAATTTACCATCGGGACGCCTGGGTGGCTGTCGTTAAGCGTCTGCCTTCGGCTCAGGTCATGATCCCAGGGTCCTGGGATCGAGTCCCACATCGGGCTCCCTGCTCAGTGAGGAGCCTGCTTCTCCCTCTCCCTCTACTGCTCCCCCTGCTTGTGCCTCTCTCTCTCTCTGACAAATAAATAAATAAATAAATAAATAAAAATTTACCATCATAAGCCTTTGTAAGTATACAGTTCAGCGACATTAAATATATTCATGTGCTACCATCACCACCATCCACCTCCAAAACTCTTTTCACCTGGTAAAACAGTCACTCTCCACCCCCCTTCCCTCCTGCCCCGCTAACCACTCTCTTACTTTCTGTCTGTAGGATTTTGACCTAAGTAACTCATATAAGAGGAATAATCATATGGTATTTGTCTTTTTTTTATAAGATTTTTCATTTATTTATTTGACAGAGAGAGACACACCGAGAGAGGAAACACAAGCAGGGGGAGTGGGAGAGGGAGAAGCAGGCTTCCCGCTGAGCAGGGAGCCCGATGCGGGGCTCGATCCCAGGACCCTGGTATCATGACCTGAGCTGAAGGCAGATGCTTAACCAACTGAGCCACCCAGGGGCCCCATGGTATTTGTCTTTTTGTGATTGGCCTATTCACTTAGCGTAATGTCCTCAAGGTTCATCCATGTTGTAGCCTGTGTCAGAATTCCCTTCCTTTTTGAGGCTGAATAATATTCCATTTTGTTTATTCATTCATCTGCTGATGGACATGGATGGCTTCCACGTTTCAGTTATTCTGACTACAGGTGTTTTTGTTGGTGTAATATCTTTATTTGGTTTTATTTAAATCTCTGGAATCTTTTGGGCGCCTGGGTGGCTCAGTTGGTTAAGCGACCGCCTTTGGCTCAGATCATGATCCTGGCGTTCCAGGATCGAGTCCCGTATCGGGCTCCCTGCTCAGACTCCCGTCTGCTTCTCCCTCTGACCCTCCCCCCTCTCATGTGCTCTCTCTCTCTCATTCTCTCTCTCAAATAAATAAAATCTTTAAAAAAATCTCTGGAATCTTTTGCATCTTGAGATTGTGGTTGATGACTCGATGACTCATTTCATGGTGACTACAGGCCTCAGTCGGTGGACTGTGTGACTTTTGATCTCAGGGTTGTGAGTTCAAGCCCCACGTTGGGTGTAGAGATAACTTAAAAATAAAATCTTTAAAAAAAAATTCTCTGCCAAGAGAATTTCAGGCAGCATTAAAAATTCTAACCGGGCACAGGGCACCTGGGTGGCTCAGTCAGTTAAGCATTTGCCTTTGGCTCAGGTCATGATCCTGGGGTGGAGCCCCACCTTGGGCTCCCTGCTCTGCAGAGAGTCTGCTTCTTCCTCTCCCTCTGCCTCTCCCCCCATCCTGTGCTCTCTCTTGAGCTCTCTCAAATAAATAAATGAAATCTTAAGAAAAAAAAACTATTAAAAAAATTCTAACCAGGCAGAGGTATACCCATTTAGAAAGCATTTTGTTTGTTTCCTGATCTGAGAGCTGTCTATATGTGTGTATTTACTCGTATTCATCTGGCTGCACAGCTTTAGGTACTTTCTGTAAAAGGTTTAGTAAAAACAGTAACAACAAAACGAGATGGGAGTCCACGGAAAGGAACAAAAAAATACGTCCAAAAAGCTCTCCCCAGAGTTCTCAAACAAAATATGGCACTATTCAAAATAAAGGCACCCCTGGAAACGAGTGAGCTAGCTTATCTCTCTCCTCAGCAGTTCCTCAAATTGTGTAGGGCCAGAGACCTTTTTATAGTGACTGGAAAATTTTGCCCCAAAATATCTCCATGACTCAGTGACGATACCATTGACACGGTGTGTTTGCTGGAATACACGCACAATAACCATTATTTTATGATTTTTTTTTTCTGGCTCTGGGAATTCCCGGGGCACAGGTCAGCCATTTTCAGGGGCGCTCGAGTCTTGGTGTCAGGCAGTGGTGGGGCGGGGTCATCTGAAGGCCTATTGGCTCCCGCCCCCAGTGCCTGGGTCGGGGAGACTCAGCTGGGGGCGCTGCACAGCTCAGGCTCCCTCCGCAGGCTTTTCTCTCTCTCCCGCTACAGCCCACTTCTGACATGGACCAAATAGTAGAATGTCATCTTCAAGGTTCCTGATTCATTAAATGGTCTTCATTTTATGCGGTGTTTCGACTTTATTGATTTTATGACTTAATTTGTATGGGTTTTCATCTTTATTAATTTTAGCAGTTTTTAGTTGATTTAAAAATGATTTTATTGATTTTATCAGCTAATAGTCTACTAGACTAACTACGGGTCACTCTTACATATTTATCAGCAAATGTTTTTACTTGCTGTGATATTGATACCTTTTTGTATTTGAGATGTCATTTCACTAACTTGTTTTGTCTTAAGAACATGGAAGACTGAACAAACCATTACTATGAGGAGTGATACTTCAGGATCAGGCTAAAAAATATGTGGGTATTGTCACTGTCTTTCCTTAAGAGTTAGTGTTTATTCCCTGTATAATTAACTTTCCTGTATGCTCAAAAATTTCCATTTTAGTCACGGGGAGAGAAAAGACCCAACTGTGGAAGATTCAGTATCTGTAAAGCCTATTAGGACCCATCTGTGGAGGGCAAGGAGCCTCTGAGGATTTTCAGGACCTGGGGCTTCTGCCCCCAGCAGGACAGGTGGTGATCAGGAGCTCCCACTAGAGGCAGACGATCTGGGTTCAAATCCCGATTCTGCCTCTTCCTTGGCATCTTGTAGGTAGGCTGCTGACCTCTGAGCCTCAGTTTTCTTGCCTGTAATATGGGGATAACTACTGCTTCTACTTCAAATAGGGTTGCTGTGATATCCCTAAGTCATGCTCAGGACTCAAGGAATAAGACCCAATGGTTATGAAGCAACTAATAAGTTTTCATTCTAAAGATGAGGATTTGATAATCTGAAAGCATTAGAACCTAAGGTGAGATGCCTCTGCGATTCACTTTGGGGAGGGAGGGAATGGGAGAAGGGAGTGGGCGCTTGTGATGGTCACTGCCCCCTCTAAACTCTGCCAACTCCCCACAGCACCCGCGTTGAACGTGAACTCCTCAGAGAGAATGAGTGAGCAAGCCACAAAGCCAATGCCAATAATACGACTTCCAGTAATACCTCACACTTACACCACAGTGTAAGCTGGGCTATCGCGGTGGGGGATTTAGGGTGCATCTGTGCTGTGTTTGTGCACACGTGTGCATTTTTCTATTTATATTTGTACACGAGCCCTACGTTTCCCAGAATGGGTCCCTTTAAAAAAGAACCCTTATTGATGTATAATTTACATCCAATACAATGCACACGTTTCAAGTGTACAATTTGAGTTATAACTGTATACCACCGTGTAACTATCATGTCAACCTGGATATGGAACATTTCCGTCACTCCAAAAAGTTTACCCCTTCCCTGTCCCTCCTACCCCACCGATTTCCAGCCCAGGGCCACCGCTAATCTGCTTTCTATCACTGTAATCATTCTTTTCTAGAATAAATGGAATCTGGAATAAATGGAATCATATAATGTGCCAGTTAGCAATTGACTGCCTTACGGCTCCAAGTTGCCAAATTTGGCCATTTAAATCTTTTTCTTGTGCCGGCTGACATTTTGAGTTTCTCCAGTAGAGGGAGCCAGAGGAACATTACAGGAAGAAGCGCCCCCCCACCCCGCCTTTTTTTTTTTTGGTTCCAACTTCCAGACTTGGTTCCCCCAGGTTCCCCCCACGCCCCGCTCCTGCAGTGTGCAAACCTCTCCGGCGCCCGGCAGTCGGCAGCATCTCGCGGCCAGCACCTTGCTCTGGCACCCACCTCAGGCAGTTTCCTAGTGCCTGGAATAAGACCCTTCCTTGTGAGCTGCCTTCCCTAGTCTCCCAGAGGATGGATTTCTGGCAAGTTCCAGAACGTGAATTTCCATCAAGTTCAAGGTGCAGCATCACAGGGACTCCTTTGCCCTTTGTGAGCCTCCTCCAAGAGTGCTCAAATGAGATCTGGGTCTGGGACTGTCATCTTTCTCAAGCGCTCAATCTTGGACTGTAGAGGCAGTGGCCACTCCTTATGTCTCCTATTTCTGTATTCTTTAGCATTCTCTTTATTTCTTAGCAGCTATTTCCCTGTTATAATTAATAATTCTGTAGAGTAGACATTCTCCCTCCAAATGAGTGTGGTTTCAGTCTCCTGATTGTGGACTCTGATACATATAGTACAGGCTCCTTGTGTCTCTTTCCTTCAGGGTAATATCTGTGCGATCCACCCACGTTGTTGCACGTATCAATCAGGAATTCGATCCTCTTTATTGCTGAGTACTATTCCATTGAGCAGGTAAACCACAAGCTGTTTATCCACTCACCATGATGGACACTGGGTTGTTTCCCCCTTGGGACTACTATGAATAAAGCTGTTGGGGCGCCTGGGTGGCTCAGTCAGTTAAGTGTCTGCCTTCAGCTCAGGT